>NC_134084.1:74392467-74704634 GCF_000715075.1 Nicotiana tabacum | reverse complement strand
TCCCCCATTAAATTAAACAATTATATCACCCACACCCCATTATATTTTGTCCCCCATGCTTAACATAAAGAATTATTCAAAATGTTCAATTACCAAACTACCCCTCCGACCTTATTGCAATTACCATCTTACCCCTGAACGTACTGCAATTTACCAAACTACCCCATCAGCTATAACCAATTCACCTAATCAATCTCAACCAAAATATAGCCAATATGACCAATTTCTCAACAAATTCAACAACAAATCATATGAACACAGATGAACAACATCAAATTAATGTGAATAAATTAACCATATTGGGAACCAATCCTGGTTAACATAGACCAAAAATGGATGAGCAAGGAAACAACAATATTAACAACACAATACATGATTCAAACTAAATCAACAAATAAAAAACCAAAACAAACTCAAATTAAATTACTGGATGAACTTCAAACAAAGAATAAACATGCATTAAATCCATATTCAATAACAAACATGACGGATTCAATAACACACGAAACAAACTGAAGAAATAATTAATTAAACTTTAATTTGATTCTAACAAACATTAAACTAACAATTTCACATGAACAATCTGAAAAATTAACAAAACAATGAACACGAACAAAACAAACATTTACCGATTTTAGATTTGAGAATATCAAAACAAAATACGGACAAAAGTAAAACTCAAAATCCACTAACCGGATCGAAACGACGAACAACGACTGACCAACGACGAGCTCGAACTATGTATGGGCTGTTTTGACGACCCCAATCAAAACTCGTACAAACGACGACGAAGACGATCCTAAGAAGCAACTGAAGGAGGTGAAGCAAACGTGAAGCAGCAACGATGGGGTCTGTTTGGATGTAGCGAAGAAGAAGCAGTAGCAGCTGGTCGTTTGGATGGAGACAAGTGATGCGAAGCCCCACGTCCATGGCTGGAGCTCGGGAGCTCGACCACTCAACTCGAGCTCGACGAAACGAAGAAGATGAAGCAGAAGCGACTGGGTTTTGCTGGACGAAGCAACAGGTGACTGGGAGCTTCTGCGAGTGGCTATGGTGAGTGGTTGTTTGGGCGGAGAAGATGAAGCAGAAGGCAGAAGCAGCTGGGTCTGTTTGGAGAAGGTCGACGAGTTGTTCGTCGTCGATGGAGCAGTGGAAACGCAGCAGCAATGGAGAAGATGAAGCAGAAGGCGATGAGGGAGCTGAAGCATGGCGAGGCAGCAGCTGCGTAGTTGTCCATGGCGACGAGGGAGCTGAAGAACGGCGAGGAGGTTTCAGTACAGGCACACATGGGAGGTCGACGGACAATGGTGAAGCAACGAGGGGGGAGGTACCGGTTCGAAGGCAGTCGCGGGGGAGGCAGCCATAGTCGCCGGAGGTGAAGCTCGTTTTGGACTGGTTCGCTGCGTGCCGAAGAAGATGACGAAGCAACGATGGGCAGCCATGGTTGTGTGTGTTTTGGAGTTTGGAGAAGATGGAGAGAATAAGGGGGGGATGGTTTTCTTAGGTTTTAGGGTTTTTTGAGTTTGTTTTTTGTTTTTGTTTTGTTTTTTTTGGAAAACAAAATGAAAAATGAAGAGGGGTTGGGTATTGGGGTTATGGGGCGGACCGGGTCGACCCGTGTGGAGATGGACCGGGTCGACCCGTGTGGAGATGGACCGGGTCGACCCGTGTTGGGCAATTATTTGAGCTTGTGGTTTGAAATTGGAGAAGAGGCCCCATTCCGATTTTCTTTATATTTTTGCTCTTTTTTCTTCTTTTATTTTCTAAAACTAAATTCTAAAAATCCTTAAATTATTATATAGAACTAAATTAAGTTATAAAATCACAAATTAACTCCCAATAACAATTAATACACAATTAAGTAATAATTAAGCATAAAATTGTACAATTGGACATTAAATGCTAAAAATGCAAAAGATGCCTATTTTTGTAATTTTCAATTTTTGTAAAACAAACTTAATTACTAACAATTGTAGAATTAAATCCTACATGCAAAATGCGACATATTTTTTGTATTTTTATTAATTTAACAAATAAAAATGCACAGACAAATACAAATAATTATCCCAAAAATGTCACAAAATTCTCAAAATTGCACACCAAGAAAAATCATTTTATTTTGAATTTTTTTGGGAGTAATTCTCATATAGGGCAAAAATCACGTGCTTACAACCCTAATATTCGTTTACAATTTATTATTATAGACCATATGAATGAATTACATAAGTAGATAAGAAAAATAAGAAGTTATTCTATAGGGAGCCTACAAATAGGCCCAAGTTTCTGAAGCCTCAAATGCCCAAATTCCATAGACAGTATCATTGTCTAGGTGCATCAAAGATCCCTAAGGATATCAAGGATCCCGAGCAGTGCTTACACCTAGACTTGGTAACCAAATTGAGTAAGTGCAGTGTGGAAGGGCCAGCCTCATTGTGCCAGAGTTCAGAGGGTTCTCAAGAGGATCCCAAGGCAGTACACACACTGGAGGGGGCAGAACCTAATGACTTAGGAGTAGAGTGAGAGTGCTTGACACAGTTTGAAAGGTTTCAATAGGAAAACAGTATTAAAAGGAGGTTTGTTTGAAATGGTTTTGTAAAACACATAGGGAGTTACTGAAGAATACAATTTAAAAAAGGGCAAGTGATCAATAATCAACCAAACCAAATACAGAACTAGAAGAAATTCATCAGCACTTTAATACATGAAATCAGACAGGTTCACACATCCACTTAGGGGGTAATAGGGATTTGGGGTAAGCATAGGGCACATAGTAAACATAGATACACATAGGTACAGAACCAGATGGGTGCTTGAAAGGGGGGTCAAGGCTTTTTAAAGTATAGCATGAACTGTAGAGCTAATACAGAATCAAGAAGCTTAGGATAGCCAATTACTTAACACAGGAAGGGGGCATGCCAGGGATCAGGGAAACTTAGACACATTAAGACATACTAGAAGGGGATCCTAAGGGGGTATAGCATGCAGCAAAGGAGACAATGAAGTAGACATGCTAATTGCAGGTTGAACAACAAAACCATAGGTAAAAGCATATTAGAAACATGACAAATTCAAGTAATAGGAGAAACATATTATTTTTGGGACTTGAATTAAAATTGGAACATACCAGTAAAGGGGGTAGTAAATACAAAGTAAAAGAGAACCCAGTAGTCAGCCTAGGCTTGTAGCCGACTGACTTTAGATAGTAGTAAGTGACACAAAAGAGAGCAGAAAGCTTTTTAGTGTGAAAGAGAGAGTTTTTGAACCAATGTTCGTGTGTTTGTGTTAATGAGAGAGTGTGTATATATAGTAGTTCAAAATTAGATAAAAATAAGGTAAGAATCATAGTAGCATAGTAATTATGGAACCAAATACTAATCAAAATCAAATCAATGCAAGTACTCCTTTAATTAAGGGGTAATCACTCAACGGTAATAGGCAGAAATGATTAAGGAAAGAAATCAAGTAGAGCATAAGGTACAAAATAGACAATTAGAGATAAGTACATAGGGGTACAATTAAGAAAAAGCTAATGCAGAATCAGTAAAATACTCGGTTAACAAAATAAGGTAAGAAAATAAAATAAAGTTGCAGAATATGGAAATAATCGAAAATCAGCATATAGTAAATCATAGAATCAAGGATTCGAAATTATTGATTTAAGGAGAGTAACATGGGTTCCCTTGAATAATCAAATAAACAAGTTAAAACAGGAGAATCGAAAGTCTAAAGCGAAGTTTTTCAAATCAAGCCAAGAAATGAGGAGCTCAGAGTTAATCAAGGAGAGAGTCATAAGTCAATGTTTCAGCATATAAATAGAGTGAAATAGGAGTAACCAAACATAGCAAGCAAAGAGGCAAGTCTTGACCAGTCAAGACGAACACAAGCACATAGAGCTGATGTAGGTTAGTCATAAGAAACTCAGTAGAAACACATTCGAAGCGAGATAGTCACAGAAACTCAAACAAGAATAGGTCAGTCACAAAATCAAACGAAGAAACCTAAAAAAATTAGGGATTTCAACATAGGCGAGTTGAAGAGGTAGTAAACTCATAGAATCAATCGAAATATGCAAGAAATAGAAATTTAAACATAAAAATCAGTTTAAACAGAGTTTTAAAAGAAGTTCCGAAACCCTAGTTTTTTAGAAGAAGGTGAAAATATTTGAAATCAATGATTCTTGTAAAAGAGTTTCAAGGACAGTGTAATTAAAGAAACAATCTTGAATCGTTATAAATTTGTATAGATCTAAGAGATATAGAAAGAAATTAGGATTTCAGAAGAAATCCATATAAAGATGAAAGAACATGTCTAGAATCCCAAGGAGCGTAACAAATACGGCATGATTTTGCTCGAAATCACACTGAAGTAGCCAAGTATAGACAAGTGAAAAATCTTAGATGCAAGTCGGCATGGCCTTGGGACCTTGAAGACCTTAGAGAAGGCAAGCATGGCATTAGAGAAGTCATTGGAGGCTTAGGAGTCAACGAGAGATCACCGGAGAAGACCGGGGAAGAGAGGTTGACGGTTAAAGGAGCTAGGGTTAGGTTGAGCTACTGAGAGTGGAGAGGAGATGAGAGAATATAGAGGTGGCAGGTTTGGGAGAATGGGATAGGGTTAGGGTCGTTTGGGATTAAAAAAGGAAGGAGTTAATACGGGCCGTTGATCTCTTAGATCAACGACCATGATTTAATTAGTTTTGGGTTGAGTAGGTGGGTTTAGGGTTTGGGTCGGGTAATTTAATACGAAATTGGGCTGGGGTTGGATTAAAATTAAGGCTAAAATTGAAATGTAATATGACTATATTTTAAATAGCCAATTTATCGGTATATAATTTATAATAAATAATAAATAATTTCTACAAAAATAATTTCAGGTACTAAAATAATTTAAAATAGATTTTCAACATTTTAAAAATATAGAAGGTCGATTTTATGCATATAAATATAATTATACATTAACAGGGCTAATATTGCAATTATATGTAATTTAGCTTTAAAAATATAAAATGCAATTATAAAAATGCATAAAAAAATATTTTAACCATAATTTAGCATAAATATATAAATTAAATGATTAAATAACCACAACAATAATTTAAGGTATAATTATTGGGGATTTTGTGAGTAAAAGGGAAAGAAATAAATCAATTTAAAATCCTTAAAATTATGGGAAAATTATAACAACCATGTGCATGCCTATATATGCATATGTATGCTATTTTGAAAGTATTTATGCATATTAAAAATATATAGGGAAAATTGGGTATCAACAGCTGCCCCTCTTTACCCGGGAAGGATGAAAGAGTTTTCAGGTAAAGAAATTATGATCAATTTTGACCGGATGGGATATTTTGAAAGGTAGAGGCCGGACTCCAGTTTTCAAGTTGCCTACATATTCCTGGTTTTACAAGAATCAGGCCGCGTGTAGTTCTGGATTCATTAGCGGAATATACCGATGAAGTTATTACAAGAACGGACACGGGATGCAAAAGCAGCTATGGTGAGCGAGACAGTTAAAGGAACTAGAGCGAGGTTGCTCCTGCTAGGATAGCAGTTTCTTGCTGGTCACCTACAGATAAAAAGATACTACGAACATGTATTTGCAAAAATTTAAACATGATGCAAATTCCCTTTAGACCATGAAGGTTGTCTTCGGACGGTTAAAGATGACCTCCTCAGATCATGACGTCCTGGGCCATGAATTGTTCAGTGAGGGATTCGCAGGCCATGAAATTATGTTCTCGGGCCATGAAGATGGTGCCTCCGAACCATGACACCTTTGAATAATGATATGCAAGTTTGAGAGATCCTCAGGCCATGGCATAGTGTCTTCCGGCTATGAGGATGATGCCTTTAGACTATGATTTCTTCGGATAGATTGGCGATATTTCAGCCCATGATATGCAATAATATAATGTTAACAAGACAAGGCTTAATCTTGTGAAATGGAGGGCGGAGCTTAGCCCGATTGAAAAGCAAATAAAGAGTAATAGAAATAGAGCAATATTCGTGCAAAGAGGGACATTACTTAGACCCATGTAGATGGGGAGGCAAGGATTAGCCTCATGCAAGTGTGGGGAGGCAAGGATTAACCTCATGCAGGTAGGGAGATAGGTATTAACCTTATGCAAGTATGGAGTCAAAGATTAGACTCATGCAAATAGGGAGGCGGGGATTAGCCTCATGCAAGTATGGAGTCAAGGATTAGACTCATGCAAATAGGGAGGCAGGGATTAGCCTCATGCAAGTAGGGAGTCAAGGATTAGACTCATGAAAATAGGGAGGTAGGGATTAGCCTCATGCAAGTATGGAGTCAAGGATTAAACTCATGCAAATAGGGAGGCAGGGATTAGCCTCATGCAAGTATGGAGGCAGGGATTAGCCGCATGCAAATAGAGAGGCAGGGATTAGCCTCATGCAAGTATGGAGTCAAGGATTAGACTCATGCAAATAGGGAGGCAGGGATTAGCCTCATGCATGTATGGAGTCAAGGATTGGACTCGTGCAAGTAGGGAGGCAGGGATTAGCCTCATGCAAGTAAGGAGTCAGAAATTAGACTAGTGCAAGTAGGGAGGAAGGGATTAGTCTCATGCAAGTATGGCGTTAAAGATTAGACTCATGCAAATAGGGAGGCAGGGATTAGCCTCATGCAAATAGGGAGGCAGGGATTAGCCTCATGTAAATAGGGAGGCAGGGATTAGCCTCATGTAAGTATGGAGGCAGAGATTAGCCTCATGCAAGTAAGGAGTCAAAGATTAGACTCGTGCAAATGTGAAGGGAAGGACTAGCCTCATGCAGAGAGAAAGTAGCAAATAAGAGTAGTATATGTCTTAGCTAGAGATATATTCGGTGTCTGATGGCCTGATTGATAGTAATCTTGCAGTGTGCATGTATTTGCAGATGTTATCGTTACGTCAGATGTGCCTGCGATCAAAGAAAAATTGTATGTTCTGTAAGGGGGAGGTTGGTTCGTGCTTCATTTGCTGGCCTTCGCTTTATTCCGTTCTGAAAGCCCTTGCGAGTCCCCCTAGGTAGCACCTGATTGCTATGGAAATAGAGTTTTTCAAAAGTATACAATTTGATAAAGAAAAATAGAGTTATTTTAGAAACGTATTGATATATCAAGTAGTTTTAAATGAACTAGTGACTGTTAACACATCTCAAAGGCATTGTAGCTCTCTTATATTGGAATTTTGAGGGTTCTCCTCAAATTCTGCCCCAGTTTGGTGGATGATCTTTTGACTGTTTGCGGATAATAAGTCTTGCTGAGCCTTTTTCGGAATTTTGAGAATCCTTCTCAAAATTCTACCCCAGTTTCTGATCTTGGGGGAAATAAAAATTTTATTATGATATGACCGAACCCATAAGGCTTCCTACGCATCCCCTCTTAAATGGGAATCAGGTCAAGCGTAGTTCAATTACATCAAGTGAGAAAATGTAAAATATCTAAGCATAGTATCTCTTGACCGCATCTGAATTGATTAGTTTCGGCCAAATTTCTCTGTCCATTTCTGCAAGTATGAGTGCTCCTCCTGTCAGTACCTTGTGAACCATGCAAGGACCTTGCCAGTTGGGGGAGAATTTCCCTTTGGCTTCATCTTGATGTGGGAAGATCTTCTTCAGCACCAACTGACCTGGTGCAAATTGCCTTGGTTTGACCTTTTTGTTGAAAGCTCTAGACATTCTGTTATGGTAAAGTTGGTTGTGGCATACTGCGTATCCTCTTTCCATTTATAAGGTCCAATTGTTCATAGCGACTCTTTATCCACTCTGCATCGCTAAGTTCAGCTTCTTGTATGATTCTTAAAGAAGGAATCTCCATCTCGGCTGAGATGACAGCCTCGGTACCATAAACCAACATGTAGGGAGTTGCCCTGGTTGATGTGCGAATCGTGGTGCGGTACCCCAACAAAACAAAGGGTAACTTCTCGTGCCATTGTTTATGGTTCTCTACCATTTTCCTTAGTATCTTCTTGATGTTTTTGTTGGCGACTTCTACGGCTCCATTCATCTAAGGTCTATAGGCTGTGAAATTCTTGTGCTTGATTTTGAAAGTTTCACACATAGCTTTCATCAGATCACTGTTGAGATTGGTGGCATTATCAGTAATAATGGACTCAGGAACCCCGAATCAGCAAATAATACGATCCTTGACAAAATTTGCGATGACTTTCTTTGTCACAGCTTTGTAAGATGCAGCCTCTACCCATTTTGTTAAGTAATCAATGGCTACTAGAATAAACATGTGTCTTTTTGAAGCAGTAGGCTCAATCGGACAAATAACATCCATTCCCCAGGCGGCGAATGGCCAATGTGAGCTTGTTGCATTGAGCTTATTCAGTGGCACTTGTATCATATCGGCATGCACTTGACATTGAAAGCATTTGCGGACATACTAAATGCAATCCGTCTACATGGTTATCCAGAAATAACCAGCTTTGAGTATCTTCTTTGCCAAGACGAAACCATTCATGTGCGGACCACAGGTCCCCGCATGCACATCCTCAAGTAGCTTAGAATCTTCCTTTGCGTCAGCACATCTTAATAAACCCAAATCAAGAGTTCTTTTGTACAAGTTCCCTACGCTATGGAAGAAGTGATTTGACAATCTTCGGAGCGTGTGTTTCTGAATGTGATTTGCATGCTCCGGGTATTCTCCTTTTGATAAGTATTCTTTGATGTCATGGAACCAAGGCTTTCCATCTACCTCTTCCTCGACATGAGCACAATAGGCAGGCTGATTATGGATCCTCACCGAATTATGATCAATGTAGTTCTTATCTGGATGTTGTATCATGGATGACAAAGTGGCCAATGCTTCGGCAAACTCATTCTTAATTCTGGGCATATGTCAGAATTTTATCTTTGTAAACCTCTTTCTCAATTCCTACACATGGTACAGATATGGCAATATCTTGGAATTCTTGGTGGCCCATTCTCCTTGTACTTGGTGCATAAGCAAATATGAATCACCGATCACCAACAACTCCTGAATGTTCATGTCGACTGCCATGCTGAGCCCTAGTATGCAGGCTTCATATTCTTCTATGTTGTTGGTGTAGGGAAATCTGAGTTTACCAGATATCGGATAATGCTGACCCATTTCTGATACCAAACTACTCCAATGCCCACTCCTTTGAAATTTGCAGCTCCATCAAAGAACATCATCCAACCGTCATATGCTTCGGTAATGTCCTCTCCTACGAATAATACTTCTTCATCAGGAAAATATGTTTTCAAGGGTTCGTATTCTCCTCCCACCGGATTTTACGCAAGGTGATATGCTAGTGCTTGTCCCTTGACCGCCTTTTGAGTTACATAGACGATATCGAACTCACTTAGTAGTATCTTCACTTAGCCAACTTCTCGATCGGCATGGGTTTCTGGAATATATACTCTAGAGGATCCATCCTAGATATGAGGTAGGTAGTGTAGGCACAGAAGTAATGCCTCAATTTCTGGGTTGTCCATGTCAAAGCACAACAAGTGTGTTCAAGAAGAGAATACCATGCTTCATAAGGTGTGAACTTCTCCTTTCTTCCTGTCTCGTCATGTTGTCCCAAAACACATTTGAATGCTCCATCTAATACAGATAAATAGAGTAGCAAAGGTCGTCCTGGTTCTGGTGGGACTAGAACTGGCGGTGTGGATTGGTACTCCTTGATTTTGTCAAAAGTTTTTTGACAATCCTCGGTCCAACTTGTTTTAGCATCCTTTCTTAGCATCTTGAAGATGGGTTCACATATGACTGTGGACTGTGATATGAATCGACTGATGTAGTTGAGACATCCTAGGAAGCTCATCACATCCTTTTTGCTCTTAGGTGGTGGTAACTCCTGAATAGCCTTGACTTTAGATGGATCCAGCTCGATCCATTTCGATCCCTCGACGACTAACGATGAATCCCAATAACTTTCCTGCGTGAACCCCGAATACACACTTTGCGGGGTTCAATTTCAAATTGTACCTCCTTATCCTATCAAAGAACTTCCTCACGTCTGTTATGTGATCTATGGCCCTCTTGGATTTGATAATGACATCGTCCACATGCACATCTATTTCTTTATGTATTATATCATGGAAGATGGTTGTCATGGCTCTCATGTAAGTGGCCCTAGCATTCTTCAGACCGAACGACATTATCTTGTAATAGTACACACCTCACGGTGTGATGAAAGCTGTCTTCTCTGCATCTTCTTCATCCATCCAAATCTGGTGATAACCCGTGAAGCAATCTACAAAGGATTGGAGTTCATGTTTGGCGCAATTATCGATCAGTATGTGTATATTTGGCAGTGGGAAGTTGTCCTTGGGACTTGCTCTATTTAAATCTTGATAGTCAACACATACTCTAACCTTCCTGTCCTTCTTCAGAATTGGCACAATGTTAGCTAACCAGGTTGGATATTCAACCACCCTGAGAACTTTGGCTTTGATCTACTTGGTAACTTCCTCCTTGATTTTCAGGCTCATGTACGGCTTGAACTTTCAGAGTTTCTGTTTTATTGGCGGACACATGGGATTAATAGGCAACTTGTAAGCCACTATGGAAGTGCTCAAACCGGTCATATCGTCATACGACCATGCGAAAATATCCACATACTCTCTTAGGAACCGAATGTACTCTTCCTTCTCTGTCGGTGACAAGTAAATGCTGATGCGAGTCTCCTTGACGGTCTCGACATCTCCCAAATTTACTACTTCTATCTCATCCAGATTGGACTTAGGCTTATTCTCAAAATTTTCGATCTCCCTGACAATTTCCTCGGGTATCTCATCTTCTTCCTCTGAATCATTATTCTGGTGTTGCGTTGCCTCATTACATGTCACAGTCACTGGTTCATCAGGAAAAGTAATAATAATGTCGTGGAAAGAAAAAGTGTAAAGATAGTAGTGAATAATAAAGAGCAAATGCATTTGATTATAATTTGAGAAATTGTCCAGACAAAATACGGCTCGATGAATCGAGCATTTATTTTGAAACAAGTAAAGCTTAAAACGAAACTATAGGAAATCTTAAATGCCTATAACGGCTATAGAATTAAATTTTGCCATGCTACCCAGGGACTCGACGGGCTCAGGATGGTGTGGCGGTCCAGTTCTTGAGAATAACTCCCTTCTCCATAGTCTGAATAGTGAGGCCTTCTTCCTCCTCCTCCTCCTCAATTATGGCACCGTAATCCATGTCTTCATCTTCCAAGAACAAATTCTTTAACCCAGCTAGTGCTTCTTCCTCCGTAGTTCCCCATATTATGTCAGCCTGATGAAAAGCTTGTTCCAAACGTGGCACTAGTTGCTCAAGAGGGTAATACGGTCCGCGCCACGGAGGCAACCAATCATTGTACTCTTGCCATGTATACTGGTATCCGAGACCAAAGGTGGTACCATGATTTTTCAGCCGTATTGGTTTGGTGATACCCTGGAGGTTCTTTTCCAACCATTTGTCGGGTTCATATCCGGACCATGCTAGTATGCTTTCTATTTTGTTACTCCACCACTTATCCTTCTCGACGGCATTGACCTGTTCAATGTGATGATAGGTTTCCCCTCCTAGCCTTCTTCTATGTCCAATGACCGGGATGGTTTGACTAGTATAGATGGGGTTACTCCCATCTCCGTGAATGATTACCTCCTGACAGTTCCATTCGAATTTCATGGCTTGATGTACTGTGGAAGGCACGGCTCCAACAACGTAGATCCATGGTTGGCCCAATAGAAAATTATATAAGGCTGCTATGTCAAGCATTTGGAATTCAACGTCGAACCAAGTTGGCCCCATCTGCAAGCAAAGGTTGATTTCCCCGATCGTGGCCCTCTGGGACCCATCAAAAGCCTTCACATTCATTCTTCCTACCCATATCTCATGGAAACCTTTGTCCAACCTTTTTAGAGTGTCCAATGGACAAATATTTAGGATCGAACCTCCATCAACCAAGACCCTAGCAATGAACTTGTCTTCAAATTGTACCGTGATATGCAATGTTCGATTGTGATTCAAACCCTCGGGCGGTAGTTCATCTTCGTGGAAGATAATCTTATGGCTCTCCAGTACTTGCCCAACCATGTTGGCCATTTCTCCACCAGCGATGTTATTGGGTACATAAGCCTCGCTCAGTACTTTCATCAAAGCGTTCTTGTATACCTCTGAATTCTTCAATAGTGGCAGGATAGATATCTGAGCAGGGACTTTGTTTAGATGGTCAACAACAGAGTAATCCTTTGCCTGTACTTTCCTCCACAGGTCATCTGGCTTGGTCTCAATGATAAGCTGCCTAGTAGTGGTCTCCTTACTTGAACCTCCTAGATGTTCAGGTGTATAGACTCTTTCGGTTCTAGTCATTCCTTGTGCAGCATCAGATTCCTCTATCTTGGCCTTCCCTTTTCGCCGAGCCTCGGCAACATAATCCTAGGGTATTGCTTTTGAGTTTAATGGGGGTATAGTTGATACTGTACAGTGAAAGGTATGACCACTTCTACCTCAAATGGGGCGGAGGTGACTGCGGGCGGAGCCACTTCTACCTCGAATGGAATTGATGTAGTTACCTCAACATCAATTAGTGCCTGAGTCTGAACCATAATAGGAGTAGGTGTAAATGTAACCTTAAAGTCATCACCTTCTCGAATAAGCCCGATCGACAACTCGGGGTCCCATTCTTCATTTGTCTCTATTACATGTACACCATCACCTCTATGATTAGGGAGGGGATTGTTGTGGACATTAGGTGCGGCTTCCTTTGCTTGTATGACCTTGTTGTCAATTAGCATCTGGATTTTATCCTTCAATGTTCGGCACTCAGCAGTGGTGTGCCCTTTCATACCGGAATGGTACGCACAAGTTTTGTTCGGATAGACCCATTGGGATGGATTTTCTAATGCCACAGCGAGAACAGGGGTGACGTAACCTGCGGCTTTCAACCTTTCATACAG
The DNA here is from genome assembly GCF_000715075.1 of Nicotiana tabacum. Lineage (NCBI taxonomy): Eukaryota > Viridiplantae > Streptophyta > Magnoliopsida > Solanales > Solanaceae > Nicotiana > Nicotiana tabacum. The sequence continues at coordinate 74,691,708 of NC_134084.1, read as the reverse complement.
TTGGTCGATGGGCTCAGCAATGGTGGTGTATTGTCTAGGTGGCTTGTGGTTGAAGTTGGGTCTTGGTCTTGGATAGTTTTGGCAAGCTGGTGGTGATTGGAAGTAGGATGGTTAGGAGTTATAGGTGTGATGGACAGTGGCGGGTTGGGAATATCTGGGAGATAAAGGTTGATATGTAGGCGGTGAAGCTTGGTATGTGGAAGGAGGTGTTTGATATGTGGGTGGAGGTGTTTGATAGGTAAGTGGAGATTTCGGGCCCTGGGCCACCATTACTTCCCCAACATCTCTCTTCTTCGATATGCCACCTGATTGTAGTGCCTTATTCGTGGCTTGTAGTGCCTCGAAGTTTGTTACCATCCCACTTTTGATTCCTTCTTCGATTCTTTCTCCGAGTTTGATAATGTCAGAGAACTTGTGATTTTTGATAACCACCAACCTCTCATAATATTGTGGATCTTGTGCCTTGACGAAGAATTTATTCATCTATTCTTCATCCAAAGAGGGCCTAACCTTGGCCGCTTCCGACCTCCAATGAGTAGCGTATTCACGGAAAGTCTCAGTAGGTTTCTTCTTAAGATTCTGAATGTAGAAGACATGCGGTGCATTCTCTGTGTTGAACCTGAATCGCTCCATGAAATCTGACGCCATGCTTACCCAATTGGACCATTTCTTGGGATTTTAGCTGATATACCAAGACAAAGCATCCCAGTAAGGCTCCTAATAGAGAGCTTCATCCGGATCTTTTCATCTATCCCGACCCCGACAAGCTTGTCACAATAGGTCCTTAGATAAACCCTATGATCACTTGTACCATCGAACATTTCAAACTTGGGAGGTTTGTACCCCTCTGGCAGTTCGACATCTAGCTGTATGCACAGATCTTCATAGTTCAGACCTTCTGTTCCTCTATCGCCTTTAACACCTTGAAATCGTCTTGTTAACTTCTTGAGTTCTTCAACCATGTTTTTAATGAGTAGGTCCTTCTCGGAGGATTCTGATGCATATGAGATTGGTTGGGTAGAGGGAGGTACAGTTTTCACATATATGGGGTTGCTTTGATAGGTGCCAGGAACTTGGGTGTAGTGATGGTCATTGGTGGAGTTTTGGGGATCGAGAATGAGTGGTGTGTTTTGAGGAGTGTGGTAAGTGGTGGTTGGTGGGTACTGAAATGGTTGATAATGATGTTGCGATGGAGTTGGTATTGGCAATGGATTGATATTTTGTGGTGGAGTCGCGTATTGATTTGGTACGGGAGGATTTTGTGGGTGTTGGTTTTGTATGTTCTGAGGAGGTGTCAGGTTCTTTGTGTTTCGTTGGTAGATATCGGGGACATTGAGGGTGAGTGAAAAGTTTGCCAAGTTGCGAACCTGCTCAAGTTTTCCTTGCAATTCCAGTATCTTTTGTTCCAGTCACAAAACCAAATCATTTGGGGCCGGAGTACTACGGCCATCTGAAGTCTCTGCGTTCTCAATATTTTCCTTTCGGACTCCACTTAAGTCATCCATTTTTGCTTTTCCTTTGCTTTTTGTGTTGCTTGGAAAAGGAGGAGGTGGAGGGCTTCTAGATCTGGTGTGATATGTTGATGAGGCCAGTATGAGTGAAACAACCTAAGGGGATGAGAATAATAAAGAAAAAAAATAAGCAAAAACAAAAAGGTAACAAGTCAGTGAGGATCCTGAAATGTTTGCAGTATTTAAACACATATTCAGGAAATATAAATTTGCATCTTAATTTGGGAGCCTCGTTGTGTTCGAGGTAGGCCTAGCGACAAATAAACTTGGAGAACTTTTAATGCCAATAAATGCTTTATTTCATAATATAAAAATTGACGAATCCCAAAACGACACTAAGATAATAATAAAATAAGTCACTACTGGCACTTGGCCTTGTTACATATTTAGGAAAAGCAAGTAAATCTAGCCTATTTGGTCCCAAAAGGACCTTTCCTAGATTCGATCTTCCCGACTCCATCATATATATCCCCCAGCTCGCGCAGCCCCAGCAGCAAGTAGGCTCTGGCCAAATGTCCTCCTTCAGCTCCTTCAGCGTTATGGCAATTTTCAATCCTCTTTATGACTTTGCCTTCTAGCTCCACTATTCCTCACTCCAAATATTCCAGTTTCCTATTGGAAGTGATTGCCATCTCTTTCCACTCCTCGATCAACCTCACATTCCTCTCATGTATTTCTCGGTGCTCATTCTCAGAGTCGTGGACCCTCTTGCGCAACCTGTTGTATTTGACTTGAGCTTCAGCTTCCTCATCTATGATTTTGTTCCCTCGACCTGCCTCTGGTGTCACCATTCCTTTCAGATTGTCCTCCAACCATGCCAGGTAGAGAGGCTCGCACCCTGCATGATACTTGTCTGGCTCAACAATGTTCTTCTCTACAATGATTTTGCAGTGCCACATGTGCTGAGCTTGGCACTTATAAGGGACATCGTCATCTTGGAAGTTTCCCTTGAAATGGCTCATCTTAACAACCCTTGGTACAACCTGTTTTCTACCTGCTTGCCTCATAACTCACATAGGGACATATGGGTATATCCCTCTCAACCCGATCAGCACCAAATGCGGAGCATCCCTGGACCTGATAATAAACTCGTTTGTTGGGAACCATTCAAACATCCATTGCACCTGTTCCTCGGTCAGATTGTCAAAGAACTCTACCCATTCTTTGGTGCTTTCTGGCTGAGCAAATCTGTCTGTAATGTAAGTCATCTGCTTAGGGTGATGGAAGGTAATATGGTTGTTCCAAGCCCTTCGTAGAAATTCTTGGTGATAGCAACCCTTTTGGAAATGCTCCAGCAACCATAACTACAACAACAACAACCCTCGAAATGCTTGACTCCTCTTTGACAGAGCTCCAGAGCTCTGTAGATGTGGGCTATGATCATGGGGACTATGGTATATGTTTGTCCATTAATCCCTTCCATCAGAGTCTTGGCGACCATGGCCAACCTAGTGTGGATTATTCCCTTTTTCATTGGGAATACTATCAGGCCTAAGAAGCACACAATGAATACAAACACTCTGTGGTGGATGTGACCCAGAGAAGTGAGAGAGATATCATCATGGTAAGTACAGAAAGACTTGCTATGGCCATACCTCTCGTACAGGTATTCTAAAGGTATGTAAGATTTTTGTAAGCACACTAGGTCGACATTCTTCTTCAGCCCCATCATCTTCAAAAATCCCCTGCTCGTACGATTTTCTGGTACCAATAGCCCGGGACTATCCCAAGTCAATCTCGCAAGCCCTCTAATTTTCTCTAGAAGCGATGTCATTTCTATGTCACCGAAACGAAACACAGCTCTTTCACTATCCCAGAATAAAGTGGAAGCTTCAATCAACTTGTTGTTTGGCTCAATATCTAGCAAGGAAGACAGGTTACCCAGATACTTTCTCACATGTTTCTTGTCACTTGAGGAAAGGTCCTCCCACCAATCTAGCAGCAAAGGTGGGATGTTTCTAACCATACCAAATTTGGGGACCTCATGCCTTATTTTCTACAAAATAAAAGGGTTAGACCTTACCCTCACCGGACTCGACTATTTATACATTTATGATCAATATATTGGCATTTAGTTCTCCAAATTAATGCACAGAATGTGGTTGTGTCCGTTGGGATTATGGAAAACTCGATAGACTTTAGATAAGGCTCATCTTAAAGGATCATTATGTGGACAACATAACTGATCCAACTAGGTTTGAGCATGATGCATGCACAATTTTAACCCAAGTAAAGTTTCTATGGGGTTTTAGACTGGTACCCTCAAGCGGACAACTCGAGGGGGAAGGAACAGAACCGTCGACTGCACCGCTGATCGACTGGTTTTACCGCAAATAAGCCTTTCCAAATTTAAGGATAGTAAATAGGAAGAGCACAACCACTCATTAAAATGTTGCTATAATATTTGATACGCACAAGTGGAGTATGATGTGGAGCATGATTTATGCAGCAATTAATTATATGTAGTCAAGTATTTTCACGTAGGAAAAATAAATACAGAATTTAAATAATTGAAAGACAATTACAGGAAAAAGAAAATAAAGAGACAAATCAGTTTCAGGGATAAAGAACCATAAATGCTTAAAAATGGACAGTTAAATTCAAATAAGGGAGAAGGGTACGGGATAAAGCATGGTTGGACTAATTTGTAAAAGATAAGTTCGTTATGGTAAGATCCTAAAGGTATCCCTAGCAGAGTCGTCATGCTGTCGTGCCCCATTTTTTTCATTCCGCGGAGAGAGAAGTCCGGGTTTCGACATTCATGGGGGGTAATAACTCGTTTCCTATTGGGAATTGGGTATTGGAAGAGTTGCCACCTAATGGGATATGGTGCGTTAGGTCACCTAGAGTGGGTAACTCTTGGAACTAGTTTACATTACCAGAGATTAGGGTAAGGGCTCGAAATGACCTCGAGGGAAAGGTGTTAGGAAACCCTCTTGGTCCACAACTGTGGGTCCCGGCCAAACTTATATTCACGAATTAGTCCATTAACAAATAAATACTTGAAAAAAACAATTATAAATAAAACACGTTTGTATAACTCAAATAACAAGGCGAAGATTTTGAACAAGTTGTATACATATAAAACAAAGTTTAAACAAAAGGAATTTTGGGAAAAGGGGGAGTCCTAGGTTGGTTAGCCTATAGGATCACCCCACACAATGTCCGGTAAACACTCCTCAATAAGGGGCTACACGTGACATTAGCACGTAGTCATCATACATCATATCTACCCTTTCCACCCCCTTAGTGTTCATTAAAGCGGGTGTTGGTCAGCGATCTCTATTGTGTGTTGTTACTCGTCCCTTATTAATGGTCCTGAAGGAATTTAGGACCTCTAACTATAGGTGGTTCTAGATAGACCCCTAAGGTTTAAAGGAGAAAATACTAAGGTGATAGGCAAGAACAATTAGGACCTTGGCACATAAGGCAGGAAAGAAGCAATTAAAGGCTCAGGTTTACCTCCACAAATAATGCACATAAGCAGCATGACTCAAACACAAATAAGGGCCTTTTGTTAAACAGTATCCTAAGAAATGATGTCTAGGTGAATAACATGACACAAAAGATATGCAGTTTATTTATAAACTCAGAAGTAATGACCCTATCAGTTGCCTACTAATTTTAAAGCCTGTGAAAATCAGAATGACATTAAGCCATAGAAACAGTTTCAGAGTTACAAGATTTGGAAACGCCCTATAGGCTTGCCTACACGCAGAATAATGATAATTACGTTTTATATAGTAAAACAGGGCAAATTTTAAAACAGATTCTTGAATCTCTATAGGCATGTTGTCTCATGATAGATTAAGGCAATTTTTGAAAGAACTCATTTCAGGAAGACAAACCACTAATTAAACTAGTTTCGAAATGAACTAATCGTGGACTGGATTGATTTATTCAAACTAAAATGGTTTAAATCCATCGGCAGAATTTCTGGTGGTGTCCCCTATAGGTATGATATCTAGTTGTTTAAAACTGATTTTAGAAATTGGTAGGCATGAAAACACGTGTAAATATCCCTTATAATAGAAGTTTGATCGAATTATATCCTATAGGCATGACATCTACTTGTGATACTGATTTTAAGACCTATAAACAAGATTTCTATTATTGAGACCTATAGGGATGATTTCTAACATGATAAGGCAAAACATAGCAAAATATAAAGTCTTATAGGCATTGTTTCTACTTGGTAAGGCAATCATAGCAAAATATAAAGTCTTATAGGCATGGTTTCTACTCGTATTACCCCACGAGTATGTAACTAACCACCCTTTTTCACTAGTTACCCCAATATTCGTTTACAAATTATTACAGACCATATGAATGAACTACATAAGTAGATAATAAAAATAAGAAGTTATTCTATAGGGAACCTACAAATAGGCCCAGGTTTCTGAAGCCTCCAACAGCCTCAAATGCCCAAATTCCATAGACAGTATCATTGTCTAGGTGCATCAAAGTTCCCTAAGGATCTCAAGGATCCCGGGCAGTGCTTACACCTAGACTTGGTAACCAAATTGAGTAAGTGCAGTGTGGAAGGGTCAGCCTCAGTATACCAGAGTTCAGAGGGTTCTTAAGAGGATCCCAAGGCAGTACACGCACTGGAGGGGGTAGAACCTAATTTCTTAGGAGTAAAGTGAGAGTGCTTGACACAGTTTGAAAGGTTTCAGTAGGAAAACAGTATTAAAAGGAGGTTTGTTTGAAATGGTTTTGTAAAACACATAGGGAGTTATAATACAATTTTAAAAAGGGTAAGTGATCAACAATTAACCAAACCAAATACAGAACTAGAAGAAGTTCATCAGCACTTCAATACATGAAGTCAGACAGGTGCCCACATCCACTTAGGGGGTAATGGGGATTTGGGGTAAGCATAGGGCACATAGTAAACATAGATACACATAGGTACAGAACCAGATGGGCCCTTGAAATGGGGTTAAGGCTTTTTAAAGTATAGCATGAACTGTAGAGCTAATACAGAATCAAGAAGCTTAGGATAGCCAATTACTTTACATAGGAAGGGGCATGTTAGTGATCAGGGAATCCTAGACACATTAAGACATATAGAAGGGGATCCTAAGGGGGTATATAGCATGCAACAAGAAGACAATAAAGTAGACATGCTAATTGCAGGTTGAACAACAAAACTATAGGTAAAAGCATATTAGAAACATGACAAATTGAAATAATAGGAGAAGCATATTGTTTTTGGGACTTGAATTAAAATTGGAACATACCAGTAAAGGGGGTAGTAAACACAAAGTGAAAGAGAACCCAGTATTCAGCCTTGGCTTGCAGCCGGTTGACTTTAGACAGTAGTAAGTGACACAAAATAGAGCAGAAAGCTTTTTAGTATGAAAGAGAGAGTTTTTGAGCCAATGTTCGTGTGCTTGTGTTGATGAGAGAGTGAGTATATAGAGTAGTTTGAAATTAGATAAAAATAAGGCAAGAATCATAGTAGCATAGTAATTTTGGACCCAAATACTAATCAAAATTAAATCAATGCAAGTACTCTTTTAATTAAGAGGTAATCACCCAACGGTAATAGGCAGAAATGATTAAGGAAAGAAATCAAGTAGAGCATAAGGTACAAAATAGACAATTAGGGGTAAGTACATAGGGGTTAAATTAAGGAAACAACTAATGAAGAATTAGTAAAATACTTGGTTAACCAAATAAGGTAAGAAAACAAAATAAAGTTGCATAATATGAAATAATCGAAAATCAGCATATAGTAAATCATGGAATCAAGGATTCGAAATTACTGATTTAAGGAGAGTAACATGGGTTCCCATGAATAAGAAAATAAACAAGTTAAAACAGGAGAATCGAAAGTCTAAAGGGAAGTTTTTCAAATCAAGCCAAGAAAGGAGGAGCTCAGAGTTAATCAAGGAGAGAGTCATGAGTCAATGTTTCAGCATATAAATAGAGTGAGATAGGAGTAACCAAACATAGCAAGCAAAGAGGCAAGTCTTGACCAGTCAAGACGAACACAAGCACATAGAGCTGATGTAGGTTAGGCATAAGAAACTCAGTAGAAACACAATCGAAATGAGATAGTCACATAAACTCAAACAAGAACAAGCCAGTCACAAAATCAGACGAAGAAACCTAAAATAAATTAGGGCTTTCAACATAGGTGATTTGAAGAGGTAGTAAACTCATAGAATCAGTCAAAATATGCAAGAAATAGAAGTTTAAACATAAAAAATCAGTTTAAACAGAGTTTTAAAAGAAGTTCTGAAACCCTAGTTTTTTAGAAGAAGGTGAAAACATTCGAAATCAATGATTCTTGTAAAAGAGTTCCAAGGACAATGTAAAATTTTACAGAAACAAACTCGAATCGTTTTAAATCTGTACAGATCTAAGAGATATAGGAAGAAATTAGGGTTTCAGAAGAAATCCATATAGAGATAAAAGAACTTGTCTAGAATCCCAAGGATCATAATAAATACAGCATGATTTTGCTCGAAATCACACTGAAGTGGCCAAGAACAGACAAGTGACAAACCCTAGATGCTAGTCGGCGTGGCCCTGGTCTCTTGAAGACCTTAGAGAAGGAAAGCATGGCATTAGAGAAGCCATTGGAGGCTTAGGAGTCAACGAGAGATCACCGGAGAAGAGAGGTCGGCGGTTAAAGGAGCTAGTGTTAGGTTGAGCTACTGAGAGAGGAGAGGAGATGAGAGAATACAGAGGCGGCGGATTTGGGAGAATGGGTTAGGGTTAGGGTCGTTTAGGATTAAAAAAGGAAGAAGTTAATACGGGCCGTTGATCTCTTAGATCAGCGACCATGATTTAATTAGTTCTGGGTCGGGTAGGCGGGTTTAAGGTTTGGGTAGGGTAATTTAATACGAAATTGGGCTGGGGTTGGATTAAAATTAAGGTCAAAATTAAAATGTAATTTGGCTATATTTTAAATAGCCAATTTATCCCTATATAATTTATAATAAATAATAAATAATTTCTACCAAAATAATTTTATGTACTAAAATGATTTAAAATATATTTTCAACATTTTAAAAATATAGAAGGTCGATTTTATGCATATAAATGTAATTATACATTAACAGGGCTAATATTGTAATTATATACAATTTAGCTTTTAAAATACAAAATACAATTATAAAAATGCATAAAAAATATTTTAACCATATTTTGGCATAAATATAGAAATTAAATGACTAAATCATCACAACAATAATTTTAGGGATAATTATTGGGGATTTTGTAAGTAAAAAGGAAGAAAATAAATCAATTTAAAATCTTTAAAATTATGGAAAAATTATAATAACCTTGTGCATGCCTATATATGCATATGTATGCTATTTTGAAAGTATTTATGCATATTAAAAATATATAGGGAAAAATTGGGTATCAACAAAGAGCTTGGTGAACCTGTCCAATCTCCACAAGGCATTAGCAGACATAGTTGGCCCCTCTCCGGTCTGTACCACAACACCAGGCTGAACTACCCCAACTGGCTGAGTTGCTGGAGTCTAAAAATGGGGATCCATCTGCTCCGGAGTGCGAGTAGCAGGAATTTGGGCTCCTCCTCTAGCCTGAGAGACAGCTGGTGTTATAGGAAGCAAGCCTGTCCAGGCGACACTCTCCATAAGGCCCACTAGACGGACCAGAGCATCCTAAAGTACTGAGGTGGCGTTGAACTCCTCTTGGACCTGAGCTGGTCCTACTGGAACTGCCTGGGCCGGAACCTCATCGTCAAACTCAACCTGAGGCTCTGCCACTGGTGCTGCTGCTCGAGCTCTAGGCTGAGCTCTGCCTCTACCTCGGGCCCTAGCACGGTCTCGACCTCTGCCCCTCGCAGGAGATGCTACTGGGGGCTCGGGCTGCTGGTCAGCTGATGAAGTGGTACGTGTTCTCACCATCTGCGAAAGAATAGAGTGGAAGTTCAATTAGCATTGAGAAATCAAGTCGCGTGACAAGAAAAAATAGATGTGAAGTTTTTCCTAACTCTGTAGCCTCTGGGGGATAAATACAGACGTCTTCGTACCGATCCCTCAGACTCTGTTAAGCTTGTCCATGAATTGTGAGACCTAAGAAACCTAGAGCTCTAATACTAACTTATCACGACCCGAATTTTCCACCCTCGAGAGTCGTGATGACGCCAACTAGTGAAAGCTAGGCAAGCCAGTTATTCCAAGTATTTAACCCTTTTCATTTTTAATCCCTTAACAATCGTGAGACAATATTTTATAAACAGCAGAAATAATAAAGCGGAAGAATAAAATGTAACAATTCAAAGTAATACCGATACAAATCCATAAAAACATAAGCTACCTAGAACTGGTATCACAATCTCACAGACTGTCTAAGAATACTACAACCAGGGTCCGAACAAAATAGATACATGTCTATCTCTGAAATAGTAAAGAACGGAAGAAAAACTAGATAGGAAGGGGACACCAAGGCATACGGACGCCTGCAGGACTACCTTGGGTCACCTAATGGACTGAAGGCAGCAACCTCACTGTGGCCCAAAAGCTGCAGCACTGGGATCTGCACATAGTGCAGAATGTAGTATCAGCACAACCGACCCCATGTGCTGGTAAGTGCCTAGCCTAACCTCGGCAAAGTAGTGATGAGGTTAGGACAAGACTACCAAATAAACCTGTGCAGTTATATCATATACAACAAGTAATAATGACAGAAACTAGCAGTTAAAGATGGGAAGGGGAAACATGCTGCGGGGAATATCATATACAACCAAATCTCAATAAAGAAGTGAAAGAAACACAAAAATTCAACTGTAAGCAAGAATAAGGGAATCGAAGACAAGTGCACGGCATCACCGTTCGTGATTTTACTCTCGTCCTCACCATAAGAATCAATAGAATCGGCACGGCATCACCCTTCGTGTTTTTACCTCACATAATCATGGCACGGAATTATCCTTCGTGCATTATCACTCATATCATGGCACATCATTTGACATCGTGCGACACGGCATCACCCTTCGTGTTTTTACCTCACAATATCAGCACAGCATCACCCTTCGTGCATTAATACTCTCAAAATCATACACGACATCACCCTTCGTGCTCTACACTCCTTCTCACCCAAGCAACAATCACAAAACAATTTGGGCAAATGAATCAATAATATCACAATAAAATCCTGGCAAGGGAACAATAGCATAACAACAATATCCCGGCAAGGAAAACAATATCATGAGTAATAACATCCCGGCAAGGGAGATAATATTAAAAGCAATAACATCCCGACAAGGGAGACAATATCATAAACCTCTTCTCTTTTCCACAATTACTTAACAACTCAATTCTCAACTTGAGCCAATGCTCTACAATGTTCAATTACCAATAATACTTTCACAAGCCTTGTTCAACAATAGAAATCATCATATAAGGCATGAACATGTGATGACCCAAAAGGTCATCACTTGTGTTTCAAGTAAATTCAGTATTCTGAGGTCTAAAAACCTCCTTTTTACCTCACCTTGATCTGCATGCGTGGTCCGGACCCATATTCGGAAAGCCTTCTATGTGAAAAGATGAGAAATAGAAATTTCTAGAGTTAAAAATTTGATTTTTGGTTGACTTTGGTCAACATTTTGAGCAAACGGATCCGGATCCGTGTTCCGACGATCGCGGGAGGTCTGCAGTAAAATATGGGACTTGGGCGTATGCCCTGAAATAAATTCCAAGGTCCCAAGCTGTAGAAATCAATTTTTGAAAGAAATTGCTTTGCGGAATTATCTAAGAAATGAAGAAAAGGATTAATGTTTGAAACCATTGGTATCGGGCCCATATTTTGGTTCTGGAGCCCGGTACAAACTTGTTATAGTATTTGAATGATAACTGTGAAATTTGGTGAAAAATGGAGTCTATTTGACGTGACTTGGACTTCCGGTTGAAGAGTTATGAACTTTAAGTGTTCTTGATGAAAATGTTGAGTTTTGAGGTTTAATTCATGATTTTACATGTTATGTTGATGATGTGATCACACAAGTAGGTCCATATGATGTTTTTGAGCTAGAATGCACGTTTGGTTTGAAGTCCCGAGGGCTCGAGTGAGTTTCGGGTAGGTTCCGGGATGTTTTAGGCTTAAAACATAGCTGTTGCAGGTCCAGAGATGTTGCATATCTCTGAACCTACCTGACCACATTGATTTTGTGCTGACCGCGGAGGGGCCTTTGCGACCTCACTCCTTTTTGTGCGGTCCGCGGTGAGAAAGAATTTCACTAGTCTGACTTCGGAAGCCTATATCTTTTGATCTACAAGGAATTTTGAGATGATTAATAAACGAACGTTGTAGCCCTTCGTGTCTAGTTTCCATAAAGCTAAAGAAATCATAATTTGGATATCTGTAGAGAAAATTATGGCCAAAATACTAAAGCATGTTACTGCAGTCAACACTGTGAGCTCCGCGACCGCACTCCTTTTTGTGTGGTCCGCGCAGGGGTCTGAGAGGGGTATATTTAAATAGGATTTTCAGTTATTTTTCATTTTTCAAACCCTAAAAACATAAGAGGCGATTTTTCAAACAACCTTTCTTTTTCAAAACATTAGTAAGTAATTTCTAACTCATTTTCTTTACTCCTTAACTTCTTTTTACAAGATTTCATCCTAGAATCTAGGGTTTTCATGGTGGAATTGGGAATTTCGGGTAAAACCTAAGAATATTGAAATTTAGGGATTTAGACCTCAAATTGAGGTCGAATTCAAAACCAATTATATATCTGGGCTCGGGGGTGAATGGGTAATCGGGTTTTGGTCCGAATTTTGGATTTGGACCAAGCGGGCCCGGGGTCGAATTTTGACTTTTTTGGGAAAAACTTTAGAAAACATATTTCCATGCATTAAAATTGTTTCATTTAGCACTTATTAATATTATTAAGTAACTTGTGACTAGATACGAGCGAGTTGGTGGTGGACTCAAGAGGTAAAGCGATAGTTGAGGCTTGAATTGTGTTCGTGGCATCGAGGTAAGTGTTTGGTCTAACCTTAGCTTTTGGGATTAGGAGTTGAGTCTTATTTGCTGTGTGCTAATTGTTGAGTACGACGTATAGGCATGGTGACAAGTATCTATACGTTGGTGTCAAGCATGCCCGTGAGTCTTGTATGGTAATTGTTGTGACTCCATTGTGGTTTATTGCGCTTCATATGAGGATTATCATTATTGTTCCCTTGCCGGGATATTGTTATCATTATTGTTCCCTTGTCGGGATGTTGTTGTCATATTATTATTTCCTTGTCGGGATGTTGTTATAGTATTGTTCCCTTGCCGGGATGTTGTTGTTAAAATATCGTTCCCTTGCCGGGATTCTTTTATGATTGGTATTGATAAATGAAAAGGGAGCGGGCTGCACACCTGGAACGGTACTATATGAAAAAGGGAGCGGGTTGCACTCCTGCAACGGTAACATATGAAATGGGAGCGGGTTGCACGCCTGCAACGGTAACATATGAAATGGGAGTGGGTTGCACGCCTGCAACAGTAATACAAGAAATGGGAGCGAGTTGCATGCCTGCAACAGTAACATGCGAAATGAGAGCGGGTTGCACGCCTGCAATGGTAACATGTGAAATGGGAAAGGGTTGCACGCCTGCAATGGTAATATATGAAATGGGAGAGGGTTGCACGCCTGCAACAGTATTATATGAAATGGGAACGGGTTGCATGCCTATAACGGTACTATGTGATTTGGGATCGGGTTGCACGCCTGCAACAGTATTACATGTGTACTTGTTTCTTATGTCCATATCTTTTGCTGGTATTTGATTTATGGCGTTCCTTACATTTCTCTACTATTATTCTGTTATTACCTGCTACTCCCCACAGCATGTTTCCCCCGCCCAACTTTAGTTGTAATTATCTGTTTCTATTTCCGCTTTATATGATTTAACTGCACAGGTTTATTTGGTAGTCTGGTCCTAGCCTCGTCACTACTTCGCCGGGGTTAGGCTAGGTACTTACCAGCACATGGAGTTGGTTGTGCTGATAGTACATTCTGCACTCTTTTATGCAGATCCCAGTGCTGTAGATTTCGGACCGCAGTGAGATTGTTGTTTCTTGTTCATCAGGCGACCTGAGGTAGTCCTGCAGGCGTCCACAAACCTTGGCGTCTCCTTCTATCTACTATTCATGTTTCTTTCATGTATTTCCGGAGACATTGTTGTATTTATTTCTTTCAGACCTTTATTTGTAGTACTCCTAGACAGTCTGTGAAATTGTGACACCAGTCTTAGGTAGATTTGTTATGGAATGCTATTTGCAGTATTATTAAACTTGAAATTTAATCTTCTGCTTTGTAAATTTTGTTGATTGATGACTATTAGTTCTTAATTGTTAATGGATTTAGAATGGAAACAAGGTAAATAATTTAATTGGTTGGCTTGCCTAACTTTCACTAGTAGGTGCCATCACGACTCCCGAGGGTGGGAAGTCTAGATCGTGACAGAACAATACGAAACGGAGTCACATTAATTATAGTATAAGACTCACGAGCATGCTTGACACCGACTTATAGATACTCGTCACCACACCTATACGTCGTACTCAACAATTAACATATAGAAAATAAGACACAACTCTTAATCCCTCAAGCTAAGGTTAGACCAAACACTTACCTCAATGCCACGAACACAATTCAAGCCTCAACTATCACTTTACCTCTTGATTCCACCACCAATTCTCTTGTATCTAGCCATAATTTACTTTACGATATCAATAAATGCTAAATGAATCAATTCTAATGCATGGAAATAGGTTTTCTAAAGATTTCCCCAAAAAGTCAAAATTGACCCCGGGCCTACATGGTCAAAACCCGAGGTTCGAACCAAAACCCGATTACCCATTCACCCACGAACTCAAATATATAATTTTTTTTGAAATCGGACCTCAAATCGAGGTCCAAATCCCCAAAAATAGAAAATCCTAAGTTCTACCCAAAACACCTAATTTCCCCATGAAACCCCTTGATTTTGAGTTAAAATCATGTAAAAAGATGTTATGGATTGAAGAAAACGAGTTAGAAATGACTTACAATTGATTTGGAGAAGAACTTTTCTTTAGAAAATCGCCCAAGAGAGCTTAGTGTTTGAGAGAGTTTGAAAAATGAAGAAAAATATGTCTAAGTCCTAATTCACCGGTCGCAAATGTCGCAATTGCAACCAGGGTTCGCAATCCTTTAGGACTTGTTGCCTTCGCATTTGCGAGAAAACAGTCGCATTTACGACATCCCATTTGTGATAAAAGTGTCGCATTTGCGACCAAGGCCTGCCCAGGCTAGGTTCGCATTTGCGACACCTGGGTTGCAATTCCCATGCCTGAGGACTTCGCAATTGCAAAGCCTGATCTCGCAAATGCGAGATCAGAGGCTTGGGCAAAATATCAGATACCAACAACTTTTTCCTAAGTCCCATTTCACTCTGTGGCCTATCCAAAACTCACCCGAGCCCTCGAGGCTCCAAACCAAACATGCACGCAAGTCCAAAAACATCATACGGACTTGCTCGTACGATCAAATTATCAAAATAACATCAAAAACTATGAATTAAACAACAAATTCATGAAATCACTCAAGAACATCAAAAATTCCAATTTCTCAAATAAAGGTCCAATTTATACTAAACGAACTCTGATTCTTACCAAACTTCACAGATTCAACTTAATTATTATGTAAGACCTATATCAGGCTCCGGAACCAAAGTACGGGCTCGATACCATCAAGAAATTACATCAATTCACTTCTAAAAGCCTTTATATTTTCCAGAAAATAATTTTCTTTAAAAATTTATTTCTCGGGCTAGGGACCTCGGAATTCGATTCCGGGCATACGCCCAAGTCCCATATTTTACGACGGACCCTACAAGACCGTCGGATCATGGGTCCGGGTCCGTTTACCAAGAATGTTGACCAAAGTCAACTTTATTTAATTTTAAAAGTCAATTCCCATATTTTACTTAGTTTTCACCTAAAAGCTTTCCGGAACCACATCCGGACTATGCACGCAAATCGAGGTGAGACAAAAAGAGGTTTTTAAGGCCTTAAAACACAGAATTTTTTTTCAAAATGAGTGTTCATCACATTTTCTAAGGGTGGAATGTTGTATTCAACTCAACCCGTATGCCTAACTCATGTTGTACGGACTTCCAGAATCACTATGTAAACTGCATACCCCAGTCAGAGATGATGGATACTCGCACGCCATGAAGTCTGACAATCTCGCGAATATAGGCATGAGCCAACTGCTGGAATAAGTAGTCACCGTTGGAATGAAATGAGCCGACTTGGTCAACCTATCCGTAATCACCAGTACTGCATCAAACTTTTTCTGAGTCTGTGGGAGCCTAACAATGAAATCCATGGTAACTCTCTCATATTTCCACTCAGGAATCTCAAGCCTCTAAAGCAACCTACCTGGCCGTTGATGCTCATACTTCACCTGCTAATAATTTAGACACCGAGCTACATACTCTACTATGTCTTTCTTCATCCTCTTCCACCAATAGTGTTGCCTCAAGTCCTTATACATCTTAGCGACACCCGGATGAATGGAGTACCAAAAACTGTGAGCCTCCTGAAGAATCAACTCATACAAACCATCTACATGGGGCACACATAGCTAACCCGGCATCCACAACACACCATCATCCCTAATAGTAACCTCCTTTGCATCGCCGTGCTGAACCATATCCTTGAGGATAAGCAAAGGGGGGTCATCATATTGACGCTCTCTAATGCAATCACATAGAGAAGACCGAGAAACCACGCAAGCCAAAACTCGACTCGGCTCTGAAACATCCAATCTAACGAACTGGATGGCCAAGGCCTGAACATCCAATACTAATGGCCTTTCCACTGCCGGTAGATATGCTAAACTACCCAAGCTCTCTGCCTTTAGACTCAAGGCATCGACCACCACATTGGCCATCTCGGGATAATATAGAATGGTGATATCATAGTCCTTAAGCAACTCTATCCATCTCAGCTACTGCAAGTTAAGATCCTTCCGGTTGAACATATGTTGTAGACTCCGGTGGTCAGTATATACCTCACAAGGGACACCGTACAAATAGTGCCGCCAAATCTTCAAGGCATGAAAATAGCTACTAACTCAAGGTCGTGGATAGGATAATTATTCTCATGTACCTCCAGATGCCTAGATGCATAGATAATCACCCAATTGTCTTGTATCAGCACCGCACTAAGGCCAATACATGACGCATCACAATACACAGTATAAGATCCTGAACCCGTAGGCAACACCAACACTGGGGCTATAGTCAAAACAGTCTTGAGCTTTTGAAAGTTCTCTTCACACTCTTCGGTCCACTTGAACGGAGCACCCTTCTGGGTCAATCTAGTCATAAATGCAACGATACATGAGAAACCCTCTATGAAACGACGGTAATACCTCGCCAACCCCAGAAAAATCCGGATCTCAGTAGCTCTGGGGCAACTCTGCAATGCTTTAATCTTCTTTGGATCTACCTTGATCCCTTCACTCGATACCACATGACCCAAAAATGCCACTGGATCAAGCTAGAACTCACACTTTAAAATTTTTACATGCAACTTCTTCTCTCTCAAGGTCTGAAGCACAATCCTTAGGTGTTGCTCATGATGCTCCCGGCTCCAGGATTACACCAAGATGTCATCAATAAACACAATGATAAATTAGTCAAGATCGGGCTGGAATACACTGTTCATCAAGTGCATGAATGCTGCTGGGGAGTTGCTCAACCCAAATGACATCACAAGGAACTCGTAATGACCATACTAAGTCCTGAAGGTAGTCTTCAGAATATTCGAATCTCGAATCTTCAACTAATGATAGCCTGACCGCAGATCAATCTTTGAGAACACTCTGGTACCCTGTAACTGATCAAATAAGTCATCAATGCGTGGCAATGGATACATGTTCTTCACTATAACCTTGTTTAATTGTCGATAATCAATACACATACGCGTAGACCCATCCTTCTTCTTTACAAAAATAGAAAAGGTCCAAATATGACCTTGTACTATACGAAATTGAGCACATTTGTCCTTAGTTAATAATTTAGCACATGTATGCCCTTACCGTCACATAATTGGTCCATATATGCCCTTACCGTCACATAATTGGTCCATATATGCCCTTTTTGAAACGGAATCCACCCAAACTAATTAGCTCTTTCTTTTATTGTATTAAAGTGTATTACAAACACTTTCTCCTTTTTATTAGTATTGTTTTTCTTTATCTTTCTCTTTTCTTTCTTTTTTTTCTTCTCTTTTTTTCTTCCTTTTTCTTTCTCCCATATCCGATTTCCTCCATTGCTGATGCCTTCTCCATTTTCATCACCAATTTCACATGATTTATTCCTAAAAATCAAATTTACACCACCAAAAGCTTCCCAGTGAGAAGGCTCTGGTTTTTCTAAAATGAAGGAGATGAAAATTGTCGGAGAAATTTTTTCGGTGGTGTTAATTTGGTGAAGGTAGGATATGGTTATTCAGATTTTGAAGGTGTTATTCACCATGGGCTTCAGATCTGAAGGGATCAAGACCTTCAAAATCTGAATAACTATATCCTACCTTCACCCAATTAACACCATGGAAAAGATTTCTTCGATAATTTTCATCTCCTTCAGGTCAGAAGAACTGTGGGGTTTGTGATAGTAAAATTAGTAAGAACTTATGAGTTTTGTCAAGTTAAATTGGTGACGAAAATGGAGAAGGCAGCAACAATGGAGAAACTCGGATATGGGAGAAAGAAAAAGGAAAAAAAGAAGAAAAGAAAAAAGAAGAAAGAAAAGAGAAAGGTAAAGAAAAAAAAGTATTAATAAAAAGGAAATAGTGTTTGTAATAAATTTTAGTAGAATTAACAAAAGAGCTAATTAGTTTGGGTGGATTCCGTTTCAAAAAGGGCATATATAGACTAACTATGTGACGGTAAGGGCATATATTGGCTAAAGTATTAGCGAAGGACAAATGTGCTCAATTTCGTATAGTACAAGGCCATGTTTGGACCTTTTCCATTACAAAAAATACCGAAGCACCCCAAGGCAACAAGCTAGGCCGAATGAAGCCCTTAGCAAGTAACTCTTGCAACTGCTCATTTAACTCCGTCAACTCCGTCTGGGCCATACGATATAGTGGAATAGAAATGGGCTGAGAGCCCAGCAACTAGTCAATACCAAAATTGATATCCCTGTCAGGCGGCATGTCCGGAAGATCCGCCGGAAAAACATCTGTATAGTCCCTCACTACCGGAATTGGTTGTATGGTAGGAGTGTCAACACAGACATCTCTCACAAAGGCTAGATACGCATCACATCCCTTCCCGACCGTCCGATGTGCCTTAAGAAAAGATACCACCTTGCTAGGAACACAATCCAAAGTACCCCTCCACTTCAACCGCGACAAACCTGGCAGGGCCAACGTCACCGTCTTGGCATGACAATCAAAAATGGTATGATAGGGCGACAATCAGTCCATGCCCAAATAACATCAAATTTACCATATTGAGAAATAATAGGTCAACTCTGGTCTCAAAACCACCAATAACAACTAAACACGACCGATAAACAAGGTTAACAATAATAGAATCTCCCACAAGTATAGACACATAAACAGGATAACTCAAAAAATCGTGGGATATACCCAAATACAGAGCAAAGTAAGATGATACGTACGAATAAATGGAGCCTGAATCAAATAAGATTGATGCATGTCTATGACAAACCGGAACAATACATGTGATGACTGAGTCTGATGCAACCGCCTCCGTCCTAGTCGGAAGAGCATAACATCTGGCCTGGCCTCCCCCTTTAAGGCGATCCCTACCCGCCCGACCTCTACCTCTAGCTGGCTATGTAGGTGGAATGGCAACTGGTGCGGTAACCTCGTCCTGAGAAGCCTGAGGACCCTATGGAATACATGAAGCCTAAGTGGTCTATGGAGGTGCACCCCTCCTGAGTCTAGGGTAGTCCCTTACCATATGACGAGTATCACCACACTCAAAACAATCTACCGGAGGATGCGGCTGCTAAAACTAGCTCGAGCCTAGTCAGCTGGACTGGCCACAGAAAGTACTATGTATAGGAGGTGCACTAGACAGTGGCGGTGCATAATGGGCAACCTGAGACCTCGGAGTAGTCAAAATACCATTGAAAGCTGGTAGTGCTGAATGAATAGGGCGGCTCACAAAGCCTTTACCATGACGGGCTGCAACTAGAGTACGGGCACCACGATATGTGCCAGAATCTCGAGGTCTCTTGGCCTTTCTCTCCTCTCTCTCTCTCTCTCTCTCTCGACCCCACACACCCTCCAATCTTTGAGTGATCTCCACCACCTGCTAGTATGGGGTATTAGTCTCCAACTCTCTAGCCATGCTGAATCTTATACCATGGTTGACCCCTCGATAAATTGATGGACTCGCTCTCTGAATATGGAGATTAAGGCTGGTGCATGTCTGGACAGCTCGCTGAACGTAACAGCATACTCTGATATGGTCATAGCACCCTAATGCAACTGCTCAAACTCTGCGCACCATGCATTCCGAAGTCTCTAGGGAACAAACTCTCTCATGAACATCTTTGAGAACTAAGCCCAGGTAAGTGAAGCAGCCTCGACCGGGCTACCCAACTCATACGTTTGCCACCACTGATAAGCTGCTCCCTTAAGTTGGAACGTAGCGAAAGCAACCCCACTCGTCTCCACAATACCTATAGTATAGAGGATATGGTGGCACTCCTCAAGAAAACCATGTGCATCCTTTGAAGCTAAGCCGCTGAAGGTAGGGGGTGGTACTTGTCGTACCTCCCGAGCCTGAGCTGCTCCCCTTCAGATGTTGCTTTCCTAACCTTGGGCTGAACTAGGACAGCCGGATGCACTGGTATGACCTCTGGGACCTGGTCAACCTGGACCCGCTGCTCTAGGGTACGGGCAGCGAGAGTCTATGCTCCTCCCCCGGCCTGAGAGGCAAGAGCAAGTGAAATCAACCCCGCCTGAGCTAGAGTGCCAAACATGCTCAAAAACTAGACGAAGGTCTCCTGAAGTGTAGGGGAAGTAACAGGCGTCTCAGGTGTTTGCCCCCCAACTGGAGCTACTAGCGGCTCCTTTGCCGCAGGTCGGGCAGGTGTTATGGCTGCACCACGTGCCCGTCCTCGTCCTCTGCCCCGGTCCCGGGTGTCTGATCATCAGATCCAATTGTATGTGTCCTCACCATCTATGAGAGAATAGAAATACAGAGATTTAGAATTTCGAAGTCAACAAATTCGCACGATAAGGAAATCAAAGAAGTGAAGCTCTTCCTAACAGTTCCATATCCTCCCGATGATAAGTACAAACGTCTTCGTGCCGATCCGCGAGACTCTACTAAACCTGCTTGTGACTTATAACACCTATGAACCTAGAGCTCTGATACCAACTTGTCATGACCCCAATTTTCCTCCGTAGGATATTGTGATGGCACATAGTCTCTAAGACTAGGTAAGCCTAACATACGTGCAAAATTTAATTGATACTTTATAAAAAACTTCAAATATCTCGACAACTATCATATAAAGAAACTTCGTAGCTCAAAAGAAAACACTTCCCAAAATCCGGCGAATATAAGTCACAAGCTCTATAAGATGTTACTGAACATCCCTATACATGAGTGTCTATAAAAGGATAAGAAAATGAAATATACTAGATAGAGGGTGAATCTGAGGCCTGCAGACGCCGGCAGGTATACCCTGAAGTCTCTGAATCTGAACTCATCTCACTAGTGCCTGGACTGAAAGGAGGTACCTGTATTTGCACAACAAAATTGTATAGAATCATAGCATGAGTACACCATAATGGTACCCAGTAAGTGCCAAGCCTAATCTCGGTAGAGTAGTGACGAGGTCAGGTCAAGGCCCTACTAGAATAATAAAAAAAACCAAATAGGTATATGACAATATAATAATGAAGGTCAGGTCAAGGCCCTACTGGAATAATAATAAAAATGAACAGGTATATGACAGTATAATAATGATAAACAAAGGAAATGAAACAATAAAGAAATATACCGAGAATTGCTGCATTGAACTAAGGCAAATAATACATCACGGAAGAAAACAAGGAATGATATGACATAGAAACAAAGCAACAAAACACAAGTGAGGTAATAGAAAATTATCAACAAGAATCACTATCGGGGTACCGCCTAGTAGTCTCAAATCACAAAATAATTCACAATCTTTCCTTATATCATTGCGTGAGCCTTGTATTTAGTTTAAAAATCATTTTTTCCAAAATAACTTCCCGCGTTTTAACCCACCTTATCACACTGTGTGGCTTCAAGTTGTTCCCCTACTAGCAGCATGCGTATCAAGCCCACCTTATCTTACCGCATGCGTTTCAACCCCAAAACCTTATACCACCGCATGTGTATCAATATCACAACGTATCACAAATCGTACCTCAACTGCCCAATATCACAACTTGTCAAAGAAGTCAACAACAATAGTGTTTCCACAATAAATAGCCTATAGTTCAACCACAAATGCACAAGAGTCTCAACAATAACAATCGAAAATGAATAACTCAACACGAATAGTATTTCACAACTTAACAACTTTGCCTCAACGTGAATCGCGACAATTATAACTCAATACAAATTTCAACAACAAGATATTTCAAGAATTAACAACTTCAAGTAACTCAACGGTTAAATAACGAATAAGAAATAGAAGAAATAATAATTTCAACTAGGCATGTAAAGGCAATTAACAAGTAAGAGGTAAGACAAGCAAAGTATGTGAAGATAGATTAATGATGATGAATATAACATATTATGGTAACTCAATTAAAGGCAAGAGGAGAATCTACATAGCTAGAACCGATAAATTATCACATTTAGCCCGTATACACACTCGTCACCTCGCGTACACGGCTTTCACATATCATAATTAATACAAAACAATACCAATCTTAAGAGGTAATTTTCCCACACAAGGTTATTCAAGACACTTACCTCAAAACATGCTACTCAATCCACTAGTAAGCCCTTTCCTCGATTATCTAACTCCAAATGGCTCGAATCTATCCAAAACAATATATTATAAATATAAACAATAGGAAACTATTATAAACAATAAAGTTACGATCTTTAAAGAGAAATAAAAAGTCAACTCAAAAGGTCAACCTTAGGCCTGCATCTCGAACCCGACCAAAATTACAAAATCCGAACACACATTTGATAACGAGTCCAACCATACAAGAATTACCCAAATCTGACTTCAAACTGCCTTTCAAATCCCCAAAATTTAGCCTAAGAAGTTTTCACAATTTTCCCCAAATTTCCAACTCAAATCACTAATTAAATGATGAAAATAATAATGGATTCATGAAATATAGCCAAAACCGAGTTAGAATCTTGATTTCCTTGAAAAACTCTCGAAAAATCGCCACAAACTGAGATCTCTAGGTCCAAAAATAAAAATGAGATCAAACCCTCGAACTTAGCCTTTTTTGCCTAGTGAATTCAGATCTGCGAACCCACAGTCGCATCTGCGGAATTTCCATTGCAGGTGCGGTTCTCACTAAAGTCCTGAGATTTCGCTTCTGCGGAGCACTTGCTCGCACCTGTGAGCCCGCTTCAACGGAGAAATCGATTGCACATGCGGTCCTGCCCAAGGCCATTTCCAAAATTTCGCTTCTGCAGAAGAAAAGTTCGCGCTTGCGGAGGCGCACCTGCGAGCCCAGACCTGGGCTGCCCCTTTCTGCTTCTGCTCTTCACCACCCATACCAGTGAGTCCGCACCAGCGGCTATTCCCACCGCAGGTGCGATGACACCAAAATGGCTGATGCTTCAGCAAAATGATCAAGTCCAAAATTATTTCGGATGCAATTCGAAACATACCCGAGGCCCCCTTGACCCCTTCCGAATACACCAACAAGTTTTAAAGCACATAACGAACCTACTTGAGGCCAAAAATCACATAAAACAACATCGATTCAATGAATTGCAACCAAATTCAAACCTATTGAAATTATAAACTTTCGACTTCCATAACTAACGTTGAATCATACCAAATCAACTCCGATTGACCTCAAATTTTTGCATAAAAGTCATAAATGACATGACAGATCTATTCCACCTTTTGGAATCAGAATCCGACCCCGATATCAATAAAGTCAACTCTCGGTCAAACTTTTCAACCTTCTAAACCTTCAACTTCCTAACTTATGCCAATTCAAGTCATGACCCACGAGCATCCAAATCAACATTCAGACATGCTTCTAAGACAAAAATCACCATACAGTGCTATTGGAACAATCAAAACTCTATTCCGGAATCATCTACACAAAAGTCAAACTACGGTCAACTATTTTAACTTAAGCCTCCGGCTTAGGGACTATGTGTCTCATTTCACTCCGAAACTCACCCGAACCAAAACCAAACACTCCCGGCAAGTCACATAACCATAATACAACATAGTGGAGGCAATAAATAAGGGATCAGAGCTAAAATACTCAAAACGACTGGTTATATCGTTACATTACCCCTACCCTGGGGGTAGAGACGCTATTTCCGATAGACCCTCAACACAAGAAAAAAAAGATAAAAATAAAGAGATCTCAATAAGTTATGTCTCCACGAAAAAAGGTGAATCGAAATAATGTTATTATCGACAATAGTTTTACATATAATGTTGCTGTTAAAGTAATGCAACACGATGATATTCTTGAGCCAAAATCTGTCGATGAATATAGACAGACAAATAATTGGCCACAATGGAAAGACACAATTCAAACGGGATTAGCTTCAGTTAGAAAAACACTTGATAAAATAAGAAAGTTCTATCTTCCTCTCTACATCTCTTGTCTATTTTCTTATTTCATATTATTACTTTGAGTTTAATTTTTATATATATATATATAAATAAAAGATTATACCTCATTATTTCATATTCAGTCTAATAAACAAAATATTTATCATTAAAAATATATTCGCCAAAAAATTCTATTGTCGTTTAATCTCAATATAATTCACACATTATAATCTTTGTATAACTTATTCACAGACCAAATCAGCCATAACCATTCACAATTTAAGACTCCACAGATAACAGGAGCAAAGGTCTAGATTTGACAAGACAAATAAAGTGATTAAATTTTGGTTAGAAGAAAAATCATAATGAATTTACGTCAAATCACCTGAAATTCTTCTAATAGCGTGTTTGGTCAAATTTTAAAAATTAGCTTATTTTAAAAAATATTTTTTTCAAAAGTACTTTTGATGAGAAACAGTTTGTGTTTGACTAATTAATTTGAAAAATACTTCTGAGCAGTAATTATCATTTGGCCAACCTTTTAATAAGTACTTCTAAATGTATTTTTATTTAAAAAAACACTTTTCAAAAGTGCTTTTGGGGAGAAAATATTTTTTTCTGGTTCAGCTTCGATTCAAAAATATTTCTTTTCTTTCAAAAACTTGGCCAAATACTTCCACTTTGAAGAAGCTTGGCGACACAAGCTATAAATAAAATAATAAAAAATCTGATCAAAATTTTATTTATTTTATTTTGAATTTTAACTAACTTAAAAAGGATAAAAGAAACACTCACAAAAAGCTGTAATTAATTGTTTCAGTTGATAATTGTTTCAGTTGAAACAGCTCATGAAAATAATTTTATTTTTCATCTACAAAGCAGATGTAATTTTTTTACAAAAAGTTCTTATATTCGAATTATTACCAGTTACCACTCTAAAGATTGGGCCAGTCATTGGGCGAAGACTACAAAATTAACCAAACGAGAAGCTGTTTGAGAGAGAGAGAGAGAGAGAGAGAGAGAGGCAAAGTTGAAGATTAACCTCTACAGCTGAGCCTGAGAGGAGAAGCTCAAGTAAGAAAAAAGACTTTCTCAATTCTATTTTCGATTTTCCCCAACTTTCTTTGGGTAATTATCTTTTCGTCCCTTTTGGATTCCCAATTTTTCTTTCGATTAGGAAACTATTATTCGTCAATGATAAATTGTAATCGTTTTTTGTATGCTGTTATCCGTTGACTGTTACATACAATTGGGTAACATTGGCTAATGTAAATGTTCAAAATTTCTGATATCTTACGAGATTTTTTGCATATATATCTGAAATTGTGATATGGGTATTGAGCAAGATTACTTTTTGTGATCTGGGTTTTCAACAATTTTTTTTAATGTTTTAATTAACATGATGTAGAAAAATATCACGTTTTTTTTTTCTTGTGACTTCTGATGTGGGTAGGTGCGTCTCCATTTTTACTACTGAGTTACACATTTAATTTTTGCCTGTCGGTTTTATAAAGATCTACGTGCTGTTGTTACTTTTCTAGCTGTCAGATCTCTTGATGTCTTGCTTTGAAAGATGCTTCAAGTTTCTGCAGTTCTATTCTCAAACTGTAAATTAAAGTTTTAAGATTATGCTATTATGCTCTCAGATATTTGTTCAGTACATTAAGATCTTTTTCTTTTCTCTGCTAAAACATCATCTTTTGACAAGAGGGGGTTGCTCGAGTGGCTGAGCCCTCCACCTTCAACGAAGAGGTTGTGGGTTTGAGTGACCAAGGTGGAAGTTGTAAAAAGGATTTTTGGCACATGGGAGTAGGGATAATGGGGGTCAACAAGGACAATAACTATGCCTCAGTTACAAACTAGTTGGGGTCAGCTACCAAATAAAAATAAAAGTGAAAATAAGTTAAATATATATAAATATTAGCAATAAATAATAATATTAGAAGTTCTATAACACGACTAAATCCCATTTCCCACTAGTAGATATCACATATATTGATCATTTTCTTCTATTATGCCCTATCTTTGGCGAAGTCTGCATTTATCCCAAGAAATTGTAGGTTTTTTGAAATAACATGTAACTTTAGGTCTACCTTATCCTCTTTTATATGAATCGGTGCATTTGTAGGTCAAGACTTGGTCAAACCATCTTAAGCGATCTTCTTTCATTTTATCCTCAGTGTGTGCTACTTGCAGCTCTTGTCAATGTGGTCAATTTTACTTTTATCTAATCTTGTATGACCGTACATCCATCTTATTATTTGTATCTCCACAACACCTATCTTGTGGATATGTTGGACTTAGCTGCCCAACATTCACTGGCAAAAACATAGCCAGTCTTATAAAAAGAATAACAGAATTGTCTGCATTTCATCCTTTTTCCATTAATGTCCATATGCATTAAGACTTGTGAATATTTGCTGCAGATGGAAATTCAAGTTACTTTGTTTGTTAATGTTTAAAGTAATGAACTTAACTATCATCTATTATGCCTTTAAAAATCAGGTGGTGTTTCCTAATTTATAGTCTCAGTTACCGTTGATGGATCCAACAGCAGATGAGCAGTTGGATTATGGTGATGAGGAATATGGAGGAAGCCACAAGATGCAGTACCATGGAGGTGGGACAATTCCCGCACTAGCAGAGGATGAAATGATGGGTGAAGATGATGAATATGATGATCTTTACAATGATGTTAATGTTGGGGAAGGTTTCCTACAGCTCCAGCGGTCAGAGGCCCCAGTTCCGCCTGTTGATGCGGGAAATGTGAGTTTTCAAGATCAGAAAGCTAGTTTTCCTGATGCAAAGGCTGACGGTATAGGATCAGATGAGGCAAAAATCCCTGGTGTTGCAACAGAAGGGAAATATGCTGGCACTGAAGTCCGATTCCCCGAGCAAAAGAGTGGACCTGTAGTTGAAAGGGGAACTGAACGACCGGCTGATGCTGCACAAAAAGGAAGGCCTTTAGCAATGATGTTGACTCGCGATTCTCAAGTGGGAAACTCTGGGTACCAAGGATCCATACAAACGACGCAGAAAATTGGAGCTGATCCTATCAATATGCCAGAGAAAAATGCCAATGAAGCTACACCATTGGTGAATTCTGGTGTGGGTGGATCAAGAGTTGTTACGCAAATGCCAACTAATCAACTGAGTTCAAGCGGGAATGTTAACATCAATAGCCCAATTATTAGCGAGACTCCTATAAGGCCATCTCTGGAGAATGGCAACACCATGCTTTTTGTGGGAGAGCTGCACTGGTGGACTACTGATGCTGAGATTGAGAGTGTGTTGACACAATATGGAAATGTAAAGGAGATCAAATTCTTTGATGAGAGAGCTAGTGGCAAGTCTAAAGGCTATTGTCAAGTTGAGTTCTTTGACCCAGCTGCTGCAGCTTCTTGCAAAGAAGGAATGAATGGTCATATTTTCAATGGGCGAGCTTGTGTTGTCGCGTTTGCTACTCCACAAACTATAAAACAGATGGGTTCTTCATATATGAACAAAACTCAAAACCAGGTGCAGACTCAACCACAGGGGCGAAGACCCATGAATGAGGGAGTTGGTAGAGGTGGGGCAAATTACGCCCCTGGAGATGCAGGGAGGAATTTTGGAAGAGGTAGCTGGGGGCGTGGAGGGCCGGGAATGCCTAACAGAGGACCTGGGGGTGGACCAGTGAGGGGAAGAGGAGGCATGGGAGCAAAGAATATGATGGGGAATCCTGGAGCTGGCACTGGTCCTGGTGGAGCTTTTGGGCAAGGACTTGCAGGCCCAGCATTTGGTGGTCCTCCTGCAGGTCTAATGCATCCTCAGGGCATGATGGGTCCTGGTTTTGATCCTGGTTTTATGGGTCGAGGAGCTGGTTATGGAGGGTTTTCTGGTCCTGCGTTTCCAGGGATGATTCCTCAATTTCCAGCTGTTAATCCTATGGGCCTTCCTGGGGTGGCTCCTCATGTCAACCCTGCTTTCTTTGGTCGAGGAATGTCTGCAAACGGAATGGGAATGATGGGTAATGCTGGGATGGATGGGCCTCATCCAGGAATGTGGACTGACACAAGTGGAGGTGGATGGGGAGGAGAAGAACATGGCAGGAGAACTAGAGAGTCCAGTTATGGTGGTGAAGATAATGCATCAGAATATGGCTATGGAGAGGTTAGCCATGATAAAGGAGCCAGGTCAAGTGCTGTGTCCAGGGAAAAGGAACGTGGATCTGAGCGTGACTGGTCAGGCAACTCTGAGAGGAGACATCGTGATGAAAGAGAGCATGACAGAGAGAGGTATGATAGGGAGCACAGATACAAGGAAGAAAGGGACGGTTACCGGGACTATCGTCAAAAGGAACGTGAATCAGAATATGAGGATGACTATGACCGTGGACAGTCTTCTTCGAGATCCCGTAGCAGATCCCGAGCAGCACAGGAAGAGGATCATAGGTCTAGATCAAGAGACACAAATTATGGGAAACGTAGACGTGCGCCTTCTGAATGATCTGATCTATCCTGTCATGCATCTGTTCCAAGTATTTTATAGGACTATGAGCACAATCAATAACCTTTCGAGATGTCCTTCCTCCAGGTGCTTGTATGCAGTGGCGTTCTTCCTGTTTGTGTTGGTGCTGATACTCTGTGGTTTCTGGATTTAAAGAAGTAAGTCAAGTATTACTAAGGTTGCAGGAAGTAGATAAAGGTCCTTTTATTCTACTCCCCATAAACATGATTTGATACAGAACTATTTGTGCTAAGATTATGAGTACCTTTACTAAAATACTCTTATGAGTTTGCTGGTTTGAGCTTTCTAATTCCCAGTTACTGATTATCTTCTAGGTTTTATAATCTCATAAATTAGCTCTTTGGAGCTGATTAGATCTTCTTGTTTATTATCTTAGAGTTTGCCCTTTTGTGTATGGTGGTATGCTGGTTAAGTTCTTTCAGTCACTTAGTTATATTTACTTAAGCCAAAAGCTGAGAAATTGCCTTTGATTCATGATGCTTGGCTTTTCAATCTGCTGCTCATGTGATTTTTAAAATGTGCTCTTTTTATTCTTTTGTTTGGATGCACTTAAGTGTTGGCTAGGGGAAGGAGGTTGTCTTATCTTGGTTATTCATTTCTAAGCTGCTAGACCTTGTTTTCTAGGTATGCTTGTAGGTATTATTTCTTTTGTATTCAAACTTAGTCCTTATTTGTTTATCCGTTCGGCGAAGAAACTGAGTTTTCATGATAGTATTTTTCGACTTTTTTGTGAAATTAATGATTCCAAGTGTGGTGGTCCTATAAATTGGTTGTGCCATGGCTGTTAAGTGGTATAGTGGTGCTTATATGTGTGGATCTTCCAGTATTATTGATGTCTGCTAGCATAGATGATTTGTGAAGTTGAAGTGTTTTTAGTTGTGAACTAGTTAGGGAGTCAGATATGTTGTGCTGGTAATTTGTACAAATCCTGTCTTGAGTAATTATTTTAGCAACTTTAAATCTATGCGATACTAGTTCATACATGTTGTGAGCTTCACTCACTCCAATTTCTGCTGCACTCCTAGGTGATTTTTATGAGCATTTTCAGCTAAAATAAAATCTCATTGGTCAGAGTACTGATTTTATATGGCGGAGTCATCGGTTAGCAGACAATTTATTACATGTTAGTCTTTTGTGTGTAATAACCGGGAGATCTCCTGTTAGTTAGGTCTTTTGTGGTTTCTTTCTCTGTGTTAAATCAGCATTGTTGCTGCAAAGATTTATTTCTTTATTAGTAGTACCATTTGGAGGGCTTTAAGCAAATTTCTTCGTACCTTGTCTTAACACTACCTTCAGCTCCTCCTCCTGACCCTAGAAGAGGATAGGGGCGCCAACTTATAGATCCTTCACGTTTTCAAGCTGGCCTTCATATGAGTCTATGTAAAGGATTTAGAGCTGAATTTCTCTGTCCTTGGTATAGCTAGAAGAGTCTATAAATCTGCATGGTGTATAACTAAAAAACTGAGTAAATCTGCTTGGTCATGTTTGTTATATTGGTATGGTCTCGTCTATTCTTGAATGACATTGATTCGGCAAGAAATGCATATACAGGCATTTCATGCTACTTCTAAGTTCTAATTTTGAACAGTGTTGAACCTAGTAGATTATTTGCTTGAGGTTATAGTATTTGTTTGTACAATTCTTATCTGTAATGTGCTAGTTCGAGAGGGCAAGATTATTTAAGTTGCCCGCTTCCTGAGGCAGTTAAAGATCATTTGCATGGAGCTGATTTTTTCCTTCTTTCTTTTTGGTTCAATGTCCATATTAATTCATCTGTTTACTGTTATGGGCATCTGTAACTAACACAGTCATATGAGTATTTGGGTTGTATCATTTCTCATGAGTATTAACTTGGAGATTTCTCTAATTATCGTATTCAGGGAGCCGCGAGGCAACTGTCTGTTTTTCGTGACTAAGTCAGCATATTTTGGTTATCTGGAGGAAGATGAGTTAAATTGGACAAATGTTTGAAAATGCTAGTCTCTGCCTAGTGCCTAGTGTGCCCGGGAAACATTATTCATATTGGCTGTAATTTTTGTTTTTTTAGCATAAAGCATTGCGAGCATCCAATTTAGAAAGGGATGTATCAGCAGGCCCAGCAGTCTGTAAAAGCTCTTTTTTTGGAGCTCTGTATTGTAAATCTTGTAGCAGGTTCCATAATGTGTAATGTTTCATGCACGTATCACTTTGAGCTTTGTAAAGATGTAATACCAAGTCCGCTGAGCACTTGTTAAGTATTTTGGGTTTGTACAAGTAATGCCAGCCTAGGTTAGGTGTTGTCAGCTAGCAATTTTTGTATAGAGTAATTTTTTGTTGTAACCGAAATTTAGGTGATTGCTGCAACATTTGGAGGAGTTGTATAGACCGCAATTTTTGTTCATCGCAATTATTCTGAGATGAGTTTAAAATACTAGAAGATGCATTCAACATGGACTACGTACTTTCCAGGACACAGATAATGACCGCTGATTGCATCTGTAACTGCCTGTAGGCCTGTAAAAAGTTTATTGTAGTTAGATCATGTGCCAAGTGTAAATTTTTGTTGTAATATCTGAAAATGTTTGATTTTCCTTGCTTGTAACTTAGTCCGAGAACTTGTATAGGCTGTATATAATTGTAACATAGTCTGAGTTAGGAGTTAGAAGCTGTGAGTTCAAATGTATCAAAGGGGCCGGAAACAGGTACCAGGTTCCCATTGCCTTTAACCCGTTATATTTTAATACTAGCTTACCAAAAATCAATTTCTCGTCTATTTTTGCTTTTAGTTTCAGTTAAGTGCATGTTACTTAAAATAGATTGTAACTCTGATGTTGAAAGTCAGAGCAGCCGAGACATCCTTTAATCGGCCTGGAGTTTGATGTTTCACCAGAAGGTGTAAGTACTTAGATTTGATCAAAGAAGCATTAAGAGATCTGTCTTGCATTCATTTTCTCTAGTATCCTCATTCTATACTATATCTGCTGCTTTTTAACTGCTCTGAGATTTTTCCAGTTTAGTTAACCATGTCCTTCCTCTTGGCAGCTTTTCTTGGGGTATTTAGTGTTTATGCTCCTCACCATTTGAACAGGGTATTTTGGTTCATATTTGACTGACATGAGCAAAACTGAAATGACATAGACAATGTGATTGAGGCGTAGTAGTAGTTGTGTTTGTTGGTGGGGGTTCCCTATTTTGGTTCAATGAATTCTGTTACCTTAATTTTATTTAAGTTTGGCATGTTCTTTTCTTTCACTTTGCCTGTTTGGTTGTGTTATTTTGATTTTATAAACTTCGTTGCTGAAAAGGTTGATTTGCTTCCCACTGAAACCTAAAGCTGTTTGATAAATGGATTGGTTGTTTTATTTTGGCGTTGGACTTTCATTATTTTTCATTCTCTAAACCGTTTTCCCAGGTGAAAATAGCACAGACTAGCCAGTTTTCGGATTGGTAATTGAAAAATAGCCAGCGTTTGTATGGTCATTATAGCCACTATTTTGCTGCAACATGGAAAGTTCTAGCATAATATACTGGAGATTGGTGCATTTGTGTATGAAAACTTTCAGTATATTATGCTCACAGAAAGTTCTAGCATAATATATACTGAAGATTGGAGCATCTGTGTATGAACTTCCAGCATATTATGGAACTCAGTATATTATGCTGGAATATTTTTCTGATTTTGAACAGTGTTTACGTTCAGATTTATCTTTACATAAAAAGTGGCTAAATTTTGATTACTTTTGAAATTGTGGTTATTTTTGAATTACCATTTATAAATCTGGCTATTTTGAATTTCACCCTTTTCCCGGGCCCTTTGTAAAATATGAACCAAAATATTTCCATTTTGGACTAAATAATGTTGAGAAATTTTCATAAAGCACTATCTTTTAGTAGTAATTAGTCATTTATAGATATCATTTGCTATATTATGGATTATAGATACCTTTTGTGTGCTTATATGATGTATTTGATGTATTTAAGCTATTGTATTCATGAATACAGTAGCAAAAATAGGCGTGAGTCAGGGAAGTCCAGCTAATCAGTTGTTGTATTCGAGTGTATTCGACTGTATTCATGGAGTGAAACATGGGATTACAGCTGGACAGATTATTGTATTCGACTGTATTCACCGCGTGAAATAGGGTATTACACTGTTTTTAAAACGGAAAGTGAATCAATTAACATAATAGACTCCTAATATAACTCAACAAACTCAATTATAACACACAAATTTTGTATTTTCAGTTATAAAAAAGATTCTCAACCGAAAAATACCCCAAAAACATAGCAATCTTCAGAGAAATTATATAATACATCTGAATACATAAATTATATTAATTGAAAAAACATATGAATACATTCATGGAATATAGCGAGACAGTGAATACAATGAAATACATGGAATACAATATGATACATTGAAATACAATAAAAAAAAGACAATGAATACAATGAAATACATAGAATACATCGAGATACATTGAAATACAATGAAAAAAAGGTAATAGACTCTTCAAGTTGCTCAGCCCCAAACTCCGTCGTGTTTGTTCAAGAGTAACCCTAATGTCGTCTCGTCGATAGCAGATTTCGAACCTAGCTATACGAAAATTTTATTGTCAGCCCCAATTTATTGTTTATCTTCTTATCCAAATGTTTAAAGGTCACTGCTGGACATATTGGCACATATTGTGTTTCTAAAGTTGCAGTATCTTACGCTTCAAGCCTTTGAATTTGGTGCACTGTGTGCCGATAGAAACGTTTCTTTTTCCGGTGAGTTTCAGAGGCATCGTCGTCGCCGCTGCTGGAGGTAAAACTGCCTCCGGTGCCGTCATATTCCATTGAGGATCTTTACAGTTTTACTGGGAGAAAAGAGAAATCAATAAAACCTTGGATAAAATCTAAAAATTAAACTTACCCTAAGCACTTGTATCGGCTCTAAAACAGTGATTTTAGAGAGAAAAGAAATGAGGAGTGATAATGGCAGAAACCTAGAGAATTTGGGTGGGAGAAGAGGTATGAATCGTGGGTTTGTGGGAGAAGAGAGTAAAGTGTATGCAAAAAGAGAGAGAGAACGTGGTTAGTAAGATTTACGGTGATTATGTGAGAGAAAAGACTAAAAAGGAGAGAGAAAAATATTATTTAGCATATATGGTGCCTTAAATGTAGGATGTAACTATAATTAGATATTTTGCTATAAAGGATAAAAGGTATTTATAGGATGTAATATTTTAAAATGGTATTTATTTAAAATAAATAGGGTACTAAGCTTTTCTATAGGGTGTAAAATTTCCAATAATGTTTGACAAAATAATATTTTGTCCAAAATGATAGCTTAGCTAGAAAGATGTTCGCAAGGATGGTTTAACGAGACATAATACTCCATAACTATCTCTAAGTAAATAACAAACAGTTCCGTATGAAAAAAAGAAAGAAAAACTAAGCAGTCTAGTAAAATTTAAACCAAATAGGTTCTTAATATATATTCATCGAAATTAACAATTTGTTAGACTTCAAGAATGAAAATTGAGATGATGCATCCAAGAATGTAACTTAATCAATGGTGACTTATTACTGAAATTGAGGTTCATATCTTTAAGCCAATCTCTCTCGTGTCAAAGTAGAGGGGGTGTTTATATAAAATCATACTAATTTATCATGGTTACAATGTGATGTGTTTATCAGGTTGGTGTAAACATTTAATGTAGGTAACTTTTTACCCGGAACAACTGTCCCTTTTATGTTACACAAATCATGAACTGTTTGCTAACGCCTATGCATTAAGTTTAGTAAATTTAACTACATGAATAAAGAGTAAAGATTAAACAATTAGAATAGATATCTATTTTTACGTGAAATAATCTTAAAAAGTTGCTTTTGTGACTCAGGTTTATAAATTCATTTCAGCGTTCCTTTATTTTATCTTCTCGTATTGACAATTAATCCCACAATGAAATTTTAAGGTGCTTTATTCTAATATTGAAGTTTCTTAGATATTTTTATAATTTAACTATAGTTAAGACTTAAGCCCATAAAAATATACAATTTATAGAAAAAACAAATGTCATAAATTTATTTGTTTGGTGTATACATCCAAACTTAAGTTTTTATTTCTTTGGCATTCATAAGTTTAAAAGAAAAGGTTGTATTTCCAAAACTTAATTCAATTTTTTTTTTAAAAATATTTTTTAAATGAAACCAGTAACATTGTTGATAAGAAAAAACAACTCCTCCATAGCTTATTTTACGTTGTGGCATCATTCGTGGACTCAGATAATCAAACATCTGGTCAAATGACATAATAAATAGTACTGGTTTATATTTGTGGTTATTATCTTAAAACCTTTCATGGCTACCCTTGGACTCCGTAAACCATGACCATGCATTTCTACTTTTACGTTCCATGCATCCTTATATTAGACCCTGCATTTTCCTCTTCCTTTTCAACTGCAATATTTTAATTTCTCCAATAAGTTAAGAGGAAAGCGTACGTTCTAGCAAGAATAATATATAATGGCACGTAAAATCATGATTCTTGCCCTCGTTTTCTTCGGCATGGTATGCATGGCCTCAGCCATTGATGGCCCGACAGCTTTGAAAGACGCCGCAAACGCTCCGATTGCAGTTGAAAATAACGATGTCATTGGTACGGTTGAATTTTGATCATCTCATCTAAATATTTTACGTGCATTTTTAATTACTTATGTTATGTTTCAACATGGCCCTTCACGTGGGCTTGCATTTTTATTTATGGGTCAAACACATGGAAATGTTTTATGGGCTTAAGTTGCAGAACGAACATATTTTTAATTATTAATTTATATTATGTCTCAGGTATCGTTGATGGAACCGCGGAAAATGGAGTTTTAGCTGCTGCACCAATTGGCGGACCAGTTCCTGCAAATGCTTTCCCTACCATAAGTTTGCCATCACCACCAAATAGTGGTGCCACAATTGGCACCCTTGACTTTTTCTCCATTGCCACCACTGTTGTCTTTGTTGCCATTGCTGGTTCATTCTTTTTTTGAATGACAAATTAAGAACCGGACATCTTATCTGGAGCTTGAATCATTGTGTTGCATCTTTTTTCTGGTTACACATTTTTCTGTCTTTAATCTTTATGTAATGTGTTACATATTATGTTGGACAATATGTCAAAGACAACATCTTTGTTAACCATGAAAATTTAATAAAAGATAAAAAACTGTTGATTGTAAGTTAGTCTACGTAAGTACACTATAAGAGTTGCAGTCTTTGTACGTCATGTTCATCGTAAGTTAGTCTACGTAATTACGAGACATACTTTTGAGGTTAATTACAAGCACTTAAGCTTGTGTCTAGTACGTTACACTTTGCACCTTTATGTTGTTTGTGTCGTGAGTGAGCTAATGTACACCCCGTATTTTCATACATCAAAGTGCATCGTAAGTTAATCGACATAAGCCGGGAGAATAAGATTATCTTTTAGGGTACAAGTGTTTTATTGATGTTTACGCAAGTGATAAGCAAGTGTTGTAAAGATTGGAGGCTAAACGAAGTGAAAAAAACAACTTCGTCAAAGTTGGCAAATTGGGAATGTTACAACTCATACTTTCGAGGTGAGATTAGGAGTGTTTAAGATGGTAAGAAGGTCATGTTATGAGGTATTTGAATCATATAATAGTGATATGTTAAGTTTTAAAGTCAAGTAAGTTGTAAAACAAAAGTCGGCAAAAGTTATCGCAAATTACGTTTATAAGTTTAAATTTACTGAAATTTATGTCACTGAGTTTTTCTCCCAATATACTTAGAGTTACGAGGTCATTAACCCACCAAATTGAAGGTCTATGAGTCTCTTTTGCAATGTATTAAACCGTTCACCGATACAATATCGAAGTAGACAAAATATTTTTATTTTTACGAGACTATGTAGACTGCTCCATTGGGACCCACAGAGGTGGTGAAAAATTTCAACTTTCTATTAAAGCGATGCAACCCTTTTACCACCCCATTTTTTGCCCAAAACTGAACCCCAAGCTCATAAAAAGCTCCCAAGACCTTCTCCAACCGTTCAAGTAAAGTTCTAAAAGAAATCAAAGTGGTTTTTCCCATGGAGATTATACAAGTGTAAGAGAAAACTTGTTCTTCCCTTATTGTGGTGAGATTGAAGTTATCTCAAGTTGAAGCAAGGTATAAAGTGATGGTTTCGTGCATCTATGGTAAGACTCACTCTCTCCTACATGTGTAAGAGTTTAGTGAAGTCTTTGAAGTGTTGTTTGATTAAGAACTTATGAGATAAAGGTCGGAAATCTTATTTAAAGTCTTGTGTTGTAGTAGACTGTTTTAAACCCAGGTTTGTGATGTGTTGTGGCTGGAAATAGGTGGAATAACTTGGATATGACGTGGTTAATGTTGTTCTAGTTTTTTGTTGTTGATGTTGTTAAGGGCTTGGGGAAAGTAGATAGACATAGGGGAAGTACTGCCCGATTTTGTATAAGCAAGCTTGCCGCTTGTCGGCTATTGATATGTTCTTAATATTGATAAAAGCTATGTTTTCATCTTGTAGACCAGCATGTTGATGAGTCGCTTGTGGTATCGTGAAGAATAGCTATGTTTGATTTATGTAAGGTCTTCCTTCCTTATTTTAGCATGATTTCGTAAGTCATGCCACCTATATAAGAGAATTAAGGGGACAAGTTCTTATGTATGTTCTTTGTCAACAAATTAAGGCCGTCTATAAGTTCATGACGTTAATATAGATAAGTTGTAAACTTTCTGTAGTTGTACTTCATGAATATTCCCTATAAATGAGTAGAGCTTCGGGAAGCTTGTATTGAATATAAGATAAGAAGTGTATTCTGTTACCTATAAATGGCTTAACGAGCTACAGGTCTTGCACAATCGATAGAATGACTTAATCGCTAGAAACAGATCATGATAGTTAAATAAAGATAGCCATAATCTCCCTAATGTTAGGGAGAGCGAAATATAAGTTAAAAAAGGTAATAAGCTGCCTAAACATGAGTCCCCTTGTAGATTAAAGATTTTGGACAAATGAGCTAACCAACGAATGGTAACATGAAAGTAGAAAAAGATAAAGTTATATAAATTGTAGAATTAGATTGTAATAGGGCCACAAGATAGTCGTACACATCCTAGGATAGACATGAACTTCCTAAATCTAAGGGAAGTAGGATATGAGTAATGAACGTAAGAAGCAGTTTAAAGGAAACTAGTTATCAAATACGAATCATGAGTTACAAAGAGTACTGGACAAGTTTATTTTTTAATAAGTACTAATACCTAGCTTATATATTGTTGATTGCTGGATGTTGTTTGATGTTGCATATACATAAGTGTGGGACCTATGGACGATTAGTAGTGATCGCCTAAGTGCACGGTAAGGGTGGTTATGGACGGCCAAGAGCACGCATAGCCAAACCCAAATATGTAACCGTAAGGACGATCTTCTTAGCTACGCGTCCGTTCCACCAAATACTTATGGTTGTAGTGCGCCTTAAGGATGGTCTGACTTGCTATGCATAAGAACCACTTTATGTTCAATTTTTATGAATAGACGATGATATAGTAAAAGATCAGAAATTCAGTCATTAGAGATAGTTCAGAGTACCATGACAGAATAAGTTGTGTAGTTAGACAGAGGGACCAAGCGGTCCAACCGAATGTGATCAGGTAAGTCGATCGAAAGTAAGTGGTAAGTCCACTCTAGTTCTTATATTTTAGTAGGGATTCTACTGTATTCATTTATGTTCTTTAGTTTCGAGTTTATATATACTCCCTCCGTTCCACTTTATGTGAACCTGTTTGACTGGGACCGGAGTTTAAGAAAAAATAAAGATTTTTGGAATTTGTGGTCCTAAACAAGTCAAAAAAGGGCTCAGAGTATTTCTGTGGTTATAAAAGCTTCTCATTAAGGGTAGAATTGTAATTTTAAGCTAAATTATAACCAAATTTAGAAAGGGGTCATTCTTTTTGGAATGGACCAAAAAGGAAATAGGTTCACATAAACTAGAACAGAGGGAGTATTATTTTCTGCCTTACATGTTTGGAACATTTTTTTGTACTGACGTCCCATTGTTGGGGCACTGCATTTCATGCCTGCAGATGCAGATAATCAATTTGACTAGCCCTTACTATAGACGGGGTTGATATCTAGTAGAGGATTTATCACGACCCAAACAGATGGGCCGCGACGGGCACCCAATACCTTACTCAACCGAGTACCAACATAATATATTTTTTCATGTCATACTATCATAGGTAACTAAGTCGAAAGGCTGTCATGATATAAGTAGAATACATCATGTGACACCAACTTATACATAAAATGTACAGGCTTATAAAACCAAAATAACCGCTCGTATACTGAACATAGGCCGACAAGGCCATACAATCTTTTACGTATATGACATCTGTCTACAAGCCTCTAAGAATACATAATTTTCATAAAGGTCAGGACAGAATCCCACCATACCAAACAATACATGTCTAAATCATACTAACCAAACTAGCAACTCCGAAGCAAATGGAGCGCAACAACATCTTCCACTGAGTTGATAGCCTACTTGGAGGGCTCTCGACCTGTCTATCGGGACCTGTGGGCATGCAACGCAGTGTTCCTAGGCAAAAGGGACGTCGGTACAAATAATGTACCGAGTATGTAAGGAATGAAAATTAGTAATAAATAGACATAAGAAAAACGTGGAGTAAAAGACTTGACATGTAAGTCTGAAAAACTTTGTGAATCTTTTAATATTTAAAATGTCATGCATATGCCTATAAAATTCATACCATGCATGGCTATATGCATTCATAATACCATCAAACCTCTGAGGACATCCCATCATATCATCTCGACCACTGTGGGCAAATCATCAACGTATACCAGCTGATTATGTGCGTTATAATATATATATATATATATATATATACAACACACATATATATATACACGTATATAACGCCATCTGGTCATGGGTCAATGTACATGAATGCAATGCATGAGAAGTACATTAATAAAATCTTTCGGAATGTCATAAGACCATTATGCCTTTGAGTAATATCATGAAATAAACTTTTTTTAACTTACGTATTCTTCTGAGACCCATGAATAGATGATAAAATAATATGATACATGGGGAATCAAGAATGTAAGCATCTCTAGTATTTCTATGAATAGAGTCATTTATGAAAATTGTGCATTTGCTCGTTTCGTTTATGCCGTATAGATCATGCCAAAAGAAAGAAGGGATAGCCTTAACATACCTAAACCGATTCTCTTGGAAATTCCTCTAACACACATTAATTGCAACAAAATACGGAACAAGTCATATAAAAAGCTTGAAGCAATCACGTTGCATATGCAGAGAAAATCTTGGCCGAAACCTTTCCTTAAGAATTTTGCAACAACGTTGCTATTTGGAAATGGAATTAACATTGCTATGTTTAGTGATTTGGGTGGGTAATGTTTCTGTGTTTGGCTGAAGGTTTCATGTTATATGTAGAGACTTACAAAATAACTTAGAAAGGATTTCTTGACCTTTATGAGTGGCCCCACTTGATGGCTTAGTTGGCCACTAATTCCTTCAAATTTTTGCCACATTTCATGTGACATTAATAGTCATTAGTTTGCACATATTTGGCTGCCACGTTTTTTTTGTAAGGCTTATCCAAAAAATTATCCACTTATTCCTTAATTACATGGTTAATCTTCCACCAAAAATCCACAATTAATCGAATATCCACATAACTGAGAATTATCTCAA
The DNA here is from genome assembly GCF_000715075.1 of Nicotiana tabacum. NCBI lineage: Eukaryota > Viridiplantae > Streptophyta > Magnoliopsida > Solanales > Solanaceae > Nicotiana > Nicotiana tabacum. The sequence continues at coordinate 74,651,169 of NC_134084.1, read as the reverse complement.
ATTACTTAAAATACTACTCACTTTTAACACACCTTATATACCTTACTATCATGGCCATGGGGTACCTTGTATGATATTAGTCCATAAATATCCGGTATTTTAGTTCGGGCCGTATTTTATCCCAAAATGCCCTACATCGACGAAATTCTTTTTCTTCGATCTGCTTACCTTCTCACCTTCACGAATTTACTCATTACTTGTTTGAAATAGCATAAAATGCTTATAATCTTAAAATAATCTCATTCCCGAACTTACGTTGATTAACTTACAATGAAACTTTAACGTACGAAAAATGCGGGATGTAATATTTAATTTCTAAGCTTTCACCAATTTTCTTATGGCATACTTTTACGTACGAAACATGGGGTGTAACATCATTTTCCCCTTTGGAAAATTCGTCCTCGAATGTTGACTGATGCTCTTATCATTCTCATAACCCATAGCTCTTGCAAAAACATTAATACTCTTCTTGCCATTTAGGCAACTGTTCTGTGAATGAATCCCAAAGGCCAGGGCATTCCTTCCTTTAAGACTCTTTCTCACACCACGATTTATAGTCAGAATCCTTCTAATCTCGTAATTGTTGCTACCTTCTATCATGCAGCCTTTACAACTCTAACTTTGTATGTGCGCTTATGCGACTCTTTTCTTCTCTTTCCTCCAGCTTTTAGCCAATCTCTAGGCTTTACTTTGTGAACATATACAAAATTATGTCAAGCTGTCGCTCTGGGTGTCATTAGCTTTACTACATCTAAGTAGGCCATACTATACCATAATTCTTACCTTGATTTATCGTTGTGGAGGTCTGCTACCGAATTCCAGCTTACTTTTGTTGCTTATCCCATATGTATAAATACAAGTCCTTTAATGCTTCCTATAACGACCTGACCGATCGCTTTGAGCTTTTGCATTTCGCTTGCCAGTTATCGGGCATGTCTAGCCTCGGGTGATGTATCGTGACTTATGTAAATCGTCAGTTTTGGTTTTTAGGATAATCGGAATGAATTTGGAAGAACAGTCCTCAGTTTGAAGCTTAAAATTTGAAAGATTTGACCAAGTTTTGACTTGTTGGTATATGATCTCGGATTGAAATTTTTATGATTTGGTTATCTCTGTTAGGTGATTTGGGACTTAGCAGCATGATCGAAATGTGTTTTGGAGGTCCAGAGTAGATTTAGGCCGAATTGGCGAAATTGGAATTTTGGCATTTTCCGGTTGATAGGTGAGATTTTGATATAGGGGTTGGAATGAAATTCCAGAAGTTGGAGTAGGTCCGTTGTGTCATTTGTGACGTGTGTGTAAAATTTCAGGTCGTTCGGAGGTGGTTTGATAGACTCTTTGATCAAAAGCAGAATTCGGAAGATTTTGGAACCTTAGACTTGAATCCGATGTTATTTGGTTGATTTGATGTTGTTTGAGGTGTTTTGGAGATTGGTGTAGATTTTTTTAGTGGTATATGACTTGTTCGTGCTTTTGGTTGAGGTCCCGGGGGCCTCGGGGTGATTTCAGATGGTTGACAGGAAGTTTGGAGTTGTGAATTTGCAGCCAAAGCTGCTGATTTTCTATCATAACCGCACCTGCGGCTTGGGGACCGCAGGTACGAGCCTGCAGAAGCGGAAGTGAAGTCGCAGATGCGGCTAGGAGAGGGAAAGGTTGGAACCACAAAAGCGGAACTTTGGGCGCATCTGCAATGGCGTAGGTGCGAGTTTATGATCGCAGATGCTGTGGCTGGGCGGATAAGTGGAATTCGTAGATGCGCACCTGGGACCGCAGGTGCGGGTCCGCAGGTGCAATAATTGGACCGCAAATGCGGTTTTGCTGGGTCAGAATATATAAATTTCACCCTTTATGATTTTGAGTGGGTTTTCACCATATTTCATTCGGGAGAAAGCTTTGGAGAGCTAATTGAAGAGGGAATTCAAGAGGATTTTTTGGAGGTAAGATTTTTGGAACCTAAACTTGTTTCTATGATGAATTTTAACATTGTAATCTTGAAATCTATGGAAAATCAGTAGCAAAATTGGGGGTTTAGGGCTTGGAAATTGGAGACCTTAATATAGGGATTTGAGGGGTCATTTGTGGTCGGATTTTGGTATTCTTGATATGTATGAACTCGTGAGAGGATGAGGATTTTATTGATGTGATTTTTATCAGATTCCAAGATGTGGGACTGGGGGTCGGGTTTGGCCAATTTCGGGATTTTTTATGTAAATTGGTTATTTTCGAGTGGGCTTTGTCCCCTTAGCATATTTTGATAGTATAAATCTATATTTGATTAGATTTGGAGCATTTGGAGACCAAGTCGAGAGGCAAGGGCATCGTGGGCTAGAGTTTGGACCGGATTGAGGTAAGTAATGATTGTAAATGTCTGTCCTGAGGGTATGAAACCCCGGACTTCACATCGTTGTGCTATTTTGAGGTGATGCACACGCTAGATGACGAGCTTGAGGTTGTGCACCGTTGGAGATTGTGACTTAGTCCATCCCGTATGACTGTTTAACTATGTATTTGATTGAAAACTGTTTGCTATCATCATGTTTTGGGCTGAATGCCATATTTGGGCCTCGTATCAACCGTTTTGGACCCTTAGGGGATTTTTACTACTATTCCTCATTATTTGACTTTATACTTGTACTCAGTCATGCTTTATTCTACTGTTTTCATAACTCAGCCATGTTTACTCTGTTTTTGACATCTTAAATGATATTTTGAGCTAAGCATCATATTTTACTGTGCCCGAGTGACTTTTAGAGATTTCTGACTGAGTAGGGCCGAGGGCCTGTGTTGTGATGTTAATATGGGATCGGGCTGCGCGCTGCAGCGATATTGTGCTGATTCATGATTTTGAGGCCGAGGGCCTGAGTTGTACGCCATAAGGTGGCTTGATATGAGGCCGAGAGCCTGTTAATTATGCCACAAGATGGCTTGATATTGCGCTTGGGTCGTAACGTGCCCCCCGGAGTCTGTACACCCCCATTGAGCGCGGGTACCCAGTGTGAGTGATATGTTATAGCCCAAGGGGCTGTTATTATTTCATATTAAAGCCCGAGGGGCTTTTCTTGATCCATGTTTGCCCGATGGGTGGTTCTTGATTCGCGTTATGCCCGAGGGGCTGATTACGAGTGATTGTGAGGTAGCCCGAGGGGATGGTTCTGTTGATGTTATGCTCGAGGGGCGGTTTATGGTACATGTTTTGCCTGAGAGGCTGTTTATGTTTCCATCCTTTTTACTCACTGTTTTATCACTCGTTTGGAACTATTGAAAGTTGTTTTAAAATATTTTACTGAAACTGAGCTTGATTTACAAATTAAATGATTTCTATACTATTTTGGAGATATACTGCATTTGCTGTAACGTTATGACGTGGCTTACATGTTTTCTTACTGCTCAACTTTCATTTACTTTTATTACTTACTGAGTTGGCATGCTCACATTACTCCCTGCACCTTGTGTGCAGATCCAGGTATTTCTGAACCCGGTAGTGGGTGTTGATTGCTCAGTGGCAGAGTCAGCGGGGTTAGCATGGTAGCTGCCCGGCGTTCACATTACTCCCTCTTATTTAGCACATTTTCAGACTCTTCTTTATATTCAGACCTTAGTAGATGCTCGTGACTTGTGACACCCCGATGTCGATCTTGTGTATTTATTCCGCAATGTTCATTTAGACTTTCATTATGAGATATTTGATTAATTAAAGGATTAAAAATGATTTTTATTGATTAAATGGTTAATTCGGGATTTGTTTTGGCTGTCCTAGTTTCATGATAGGCGTCATCACGACCGGGTTAGTTTTAGGGTCATGAAAAGTTGGTATCAGAGCCTAGGTTACATAGGTCTTATGAGTCATAAGCAGGTTTAGTAGAGTCTCACGGATCGGTACGGAGACGTCTGTACTTATCCTCAGGAGGCTGCAGAACCTTTAGGAAAAAATTCACATTCTTGAATTCTTATCGTGCGTCCTAGATTCAGCTTGGAATGTAACTCTTTAAAATCCTTCCACGTGTTCGTATGCGCGCTCAGTATCAGCTATGCATTGACGGCTTGTGATTCCCTAATCGAGGGGCGAGATGTGATTTTCGTGTGTTGATGTTGGGCCAGTCTGGAGGACTTGAGGCCGGATTTTGCCTGTAGCTTGAGCACCGAGGTGCTGATTGTGTGAGCACGTATTTTTGAACTTATATGTTCGGTAGTGTCCCTATTATTGGAAGTGATGGCTGAATGACTATGTGATGAGTATGATATGACTGCGAGATGTATTCATATGATTTGAACGAGATGAGAAGGGTTTGCTTGAGGATAGAAGAACTATTTGCTGCTTGATTTCCATCTTGATTTAAGGTATAGCCCTGAGTTATGGGTGTGTGAAGAACCTTTTCATGTTTTCTAGTTGGGGAGTGAAGTAGATTTCATGTTATGTTATGAGTTCGGACTCGGGAAGATTAAATGACTACGTAATGTTTATGATGGTAGAAGGGTATAAAGAGATGTTAGTTTGAGGCGAAGCAGGTGGGTTATCTCCTGCAGGGTGTTCTGAAGTTGTGTGATCCTTATGTGATTTGTTGGAAGATCTCTGTTACCAGAGAAATGTATGTGCTGCAAGTTGAATTTGGGTCGCCTAAGAGAGTGGGCTTGACTGTTATGAGGGTGATCGCGAGATTTATAGAAAATTTGAAGTACTAGATGGTCTGTGTTGTACGAGCTTATGAAGGATTGAGTTTAATCTCACCACGGTATTATGGCAGTAATAGAGTATATGCATTATGAGTTATTGTGTGTTTTGATTTATGGCTTTGAGCCAAGTGGGGGAGTCTGCTATTGATTAGTTGATTGCACGGTTATGTGCTATGTTGGTTCCAGTATGAGGCAGACTGGTGAATTAGTTAAGGCTTACGGAGGTTGAGACCGATAATGGCTCGATTAAAGGAAATTCCAATAAAGGTTATGTTATGCGTTATGAGTGTATGAGAATCACAGAATGCCTTGAGTTGTTATTGGTAAAGGATGTACGGTGCATAGAACAGGAAGTTGCTTGGTTGCATTAAGGTGAGGTTACATTCTGTGGTGTAGGAGTGCTATTGGAGCACATGTCATCCGGTCCATTTGATCGGTCTAATTGCGGTTTGAGTAGAGTGGATGACTCTCGAGAACGGTTCTAATGGGTTCAAGATTTTACATGTAATAATTGGAGATTTTCAGGTTGTATATTTAGCTAGAAACTGAGGTTTGCATTGGAGGGTGTCAGGACTTATGCCATTTCTATATCATCATGAATTCTACACATCACTATCAAGAAGGTAAAGGTAATGGCTTGAGGTTCACAGGAAGTCTCTTCAGAGTAAGTATTTGGAATATGGTGCTCTTGGGGATATTTAAGAGAGTAGTCAACGGCTTATGGGCCTTAGGCAGTGTGGTCTTATGCTCGGGTCTCGTATGGTGAGTCTGGGTCGAAGACTGCAGTATTATAGCGAGAAGAAAAATCAAATTGAAGGTAAATCGGAAGGAACTTAGATAGATAGGATAGCTAGGTAGTAGGCCGGATCGACATGGTAAGGATATGATTAGTTCTTTGGGTGCTTGCGAGGTAATGTGTTTCCACAGGTGTTTCACGGCAATGCTCTTAGGTCTTAGTGGCCTACGTAGCTGGTTGGGTTAGAAGGATTCAGTCCGGACGGTTTAGTTTGTGAAACTGGAATTCGGAGAGTTCTTGATGGTTTCTACCACGGTTAGAGATGTATATTTTCTACGAGCGTGAGGAGCTTGGGCTGGATAGTGATTTTCTCCTAGATGGGATTATCAGAAGGTTCATGGATAGTTAAGTACGTAGTTGCTTTTGGCTCGGAATGGATATGAAGTTCTCACATTTATCCTACGATGGTATGGTATATGCAGTATGTTGTGTAGGATTGAGATTTGCAAGTGTAAGGTCACAGTTCAGTTTTGAAAGGAAGGTCACAAATTCTTTGGCAGCACAGCCAGCTTCAAATGATTAGGGAAATGATATTATTAATTTGTGTGGCTTGATGAGGGTATACGTTTCAGAAAAAGGGCAATGTGATTGAGTTGTTGATACTTTATTAGTATTGCGGCACTATCTGGTTGGATCGGCTGTTGATGTTCAGGTTTGCTTGGTGGCATAGAAGAATTATAGGAGTACCTCTCGTGGGATGATTGGGAATTAGAGGTGTGTTGTATATTCGGACGGTGGAGTTGGGATCGAATATGGTGATTCTCATGCTGTATGGATTTAGAGATTGGGAGTTTTCATAAACAGGTTAGGTTGTGGTTGTGGGTCACGCGTATCGGCCTGGTATGGTAACTATTGAGAGTTTGGAGACCCGAGTGGATCCTTGTTGCTTAGTATGCTAGATTGTGGTGTGATATTGGGTATAGACTTGTTGTCTTAGTATTGTGTTATTTGGGCCGTTGCACTAGGGCCTCACCGTTGGCTATGCTGGGAATGCCACGGATTGGGTGGCGAGGTTCGACGGATTATATTTTCAATAGGGTGGTTTCATTTATAAAGACCCAGCAGAAAGGGTTGTTTTTCTTATTTGGCCTTCGTGATGGATGTCAGTGCAGAGACTCCTACCATTGATTCAGTTCCAGTGATGAGGGATTCTTCCTGATGTGTTTCCTGTTGTCGGGCATGTCATCGAAAAAGGTTGTTGATTTTGGTATTGATTTGATGCCGGACATCGTAGCGTATGGCACCGGCAAAGTTAAAGGAGTTAAAGGAATAGCTTCAAGGACGCCTTGATAAGGGGCTCATTGGTAGGCCAATGTGGATGTGTGTTCTAACTTGAGTCAGCTTGGTTGACTCCGAGTTGTATTGTTGAGGGATGTATTGATTCGATTGTTGTTGAGATTATTAATGACCTTGGGAGATCTATGAGTTACCTTTACGTGTGGCGAGGCGTTGGGATTTGTTGGTTATAGGCGCATGTGGTGCAGTTTTAATTGAGGTCTATCAGTGGAATTCGAGCGGGAAGAGTATTGGGTATTGCTCGGCGGATGGCGTATCGGTTGTGTCCTTTTAGGTTTGTGTAATGTTATGTCAATTGCTTTGTCGTGGTTGTGATGATTTGCTTGGGTTCTAGACATCAAATTGCGTGTGGTTGTCGATTTTGAGCATAGTGACTTGAGGTGTTTCATGTGGACCAGTGTTTGGATAGGGTCGCGCATTGTAGCAAAGTTATGTAGAGGTATGATCCTTCAGGTTAGATCTGTGTGTTCTGTTTCTAAAATGTGTGACGGGCTCTCAGCATTTGGTGTGGTGGTACCGATTGTCGACGCCCCCTTTCTCTATGGGTCGAAATCGGGTATACGACATTGGGAGGACAACTCTATTCCCTTTCGAGAATTGGGTTTTGGAATTTTGAAGAGTCGCCACCTAATGATTATAGTGCATTAGGACACTTTAAGAAAGGTTTGAGTTGGAAAAAACCAGAGTTCGGGTAAGGGCTAGAAATTATCTCGAGGGGAAGGTGTTAGGCACCCCTCAAGATCCACTAGTGTGGTCCCGGCCATGTTACAATTGTGACTTTACAAGTAAACAATCAAGGCTCAAATAAGGACTTGCATACAACATTGCAATTAGGTTGAAAACTTTTGAAGGTAATTAGAGAGGACAGAAATTTATGAAAAAAAGATTTGAATGGTTTCACGAGAAAAGATGAAAGCAAATAAGGGGAGGGGGTCCTAGGTTTACGATTAATACAGATCACTTCAATGCAATACCTACCAATCACTCCTCAAAAAAGAGGGGTCGCACGTGATATTAGCGCATCGGTCATAATCTCCATATCTACCCTTCCCACCCCTTAAGGTATTAAAGCGCGGAATAGTATCGTTACTTATTGCATGCTATTACCCGTCCCAATCCTATCAGTCCCGGAGGTATATGGGACTACTAATCCTAAAGGGGAGGGAGCTGGGGCTTTTGCAGTTTTTAAAAAGGATAAAATTCTAAGGCGACATTCAAAACATATACAACAAGTATTGGGAATGCAAGTAAGCAGATATGGCTCAAATAAACCTCCTTAAATCAGAGAAAATCATATAGTTTAGCATGTCTTACATATACTGATTAGTTCTGAATTAAACTTAAACATTAAGGCAGGCTGATTTATCACATATTTTCATATAAGAAGTCCGAATTAGGCCTGCCTGCTGGTTGTAATTATCAAAGACTGATGCAATTATAGTTTTTACCCTAAAGCTTGCCTAGGTGTTAAACGGAACCTATAGGCATGATATCTATTAGTTTCAAAAATAAAGAAGCAAACTGATTGCAGAAAAAAGAATTGTCAATTACAGGGACATAAGATCTGCAGGCATTAAACATTATTGCTACTGATTTTAGGCTTATAAGCCAGTTGACGATTCAGGTTTGGTTGACAGCTCCTATAGGCATGCTTTCTAGGCGTTACTGATTTTAAGCGTTGTTATTGTCATGCAGAAATCCTATAGGTAGGTCATCTATATACAGTTAGTTATTTAAATCTTATAAACATGTTTGCCTAGTGAGAGATGCATATGCAAAATGCAGGAAGTCCTATAGGCATATTACCTATATGATATGCAGAATTTCAAAAACGACTTATAGACATGGTATCTATATGAAGTGCAGAAAAACCTATGAACATGGTATCTACATGAAATGCAAAATTTCAGAAGTATAGGAATTCCCTATGAACATGGTATCTACATGAGATGCAGAATTTCAGAAGTATAGTAATTCCCTATGAACATGGTATCTACCCCTTTGCATGCAGGACTGACCCTCCCTTTTTCACTAACACCCCAGCAGCTTATTACAAGATTATTACAAACCAAAATGAATAAGAAAAAGATAAGAAATATATCAGAAATTAAAGATTCCAACCAAGGAGAGCCTAATTCAGACCCCAGGTCTGAAATATGAAATAAACCAACTTCCAAAGATCAGATTTCCAAAGCCTTTCTCTTATTTGGGATGTGTCAAAGTTCCAAGGAGCTTCAAGAACTCCAGGCGATGCTTACACCCCCAAATATCATTGCAGAATCAGATTATAGTGCAGTGTGGAAGGGCCAGCCCTCAAATGTCCAAGCTCAGAGGGAACTCAAAGTCCCAAGGCAAGGCTTATAGGTGGGGGGCGGGGGCAGAAATTAGAGGCTAGAAGTAAGTGCAAGTGCAATAGAGGGGAATTAGGGGATGTCCAGCGTAAACTGGTGGTCATACCCAACAATAAGGAGTGCTGGCACACCCTAACCAGTCTACTAGGCCACATTTTGGGAGTTAAGATCCATTGAAGATCAGGTTTAGACCTGAGCAGCAATTTGAATACTGCCAGGCCATAAACCTTAACTCAAACACATAGAAGGGAGTAGGGGTATGGGGAATTCACAACAAACAGTAGATGTAAAGAGAGAGTAGCATATTCAATACAGAACATGAATAGGAAAGTAGCCAAGAGTGTAGCAACTGTAAAGTAAACACATAGGGATGATGCTGGAATCAAAATTAGGACATACCAGTTTCAGGGAAACAAATAAGTGAAAGCAGAAGTCTTGTAAGCCAAATTGCAAGTAAGCAGTACAAAAGATCTCAGAAGAGAGTAGAGAATTGAAAGAGTATTGTAATTGACAGTGTGTGTGTAAGAGTATGAAATTCAAAGTGTGTTCAAGTGCAGAGGAGTAGTCCCCTTTTATAGTGCAGAAAACAAGTAAGAAAAGGTAAGGAAATAGTTTGCAATCAATCACATAAAGTCTCCCTTTGGTTAAGGGATTCTGATTTCGAACGGGCATAAGATAATTAAGGAAAGAATTTGATTAAAATCTTTTCAAAGTAACATAATAAGGGTAAATACACAGGGTTTATTTAAGGCAAAAGTCCAATGGTACATGGTTTGTGAAAAATAAGGGAAGGGAATCAATCAAACAACGAGTAAAATCAAAGCTGCAAGCTTTGTTCGAATGAACCAAGTCAGAAAAAGGGTAAAGAAAGGTTCAATTAGGGAAAAGCAGTAACAATCAATTAAACACCATTAAAGGAATTTAGAATCAATTAGTAGTTGGCAAAACCTTTTGAAAAAAGAGTTCTCATATATAAAGCACACAAATATGTAAATCAAGAAGAGGCTGTCAAATTATTTAGAAGAGAGTTTAATCGAAGAGAAGTTCAGAATCATAAGCAAAAAGATACAGGTTCAATTTGCAAACTCATAGTGAGTCAAAGAGTTCGGGGTACTAAAGTGGAGCCTTAACTCGAACTCAAAAATCAAAATCGTCAAAGGAAACCCCCCAAATCCTAGGGTTTCAAAATTGAATCAGACATGAAAGTGAGAAAGCAAGTCATTTGTTTTAGAGTCTCAACAAAACAGATATGATAGAATGTTTGAATGACAAAGGAAGAAAAATCATGAAGAACATATTTGAGAAAACTCGGAAGCTAAACAAGTTCAGAAGAAGGAGATAATACAAACGTGAACACAAGTAGATGAAGCATGTAAGAACATGAACAGAGTCTAGTAAACAAGATCAAATAACTTAACGGTAAACACACATAGTAAAGAGTAAAGAAAACTAAGCAGGGATTAACATGCATAGTAGAAAAGAAAAGGAAGAAGACAGTACATGTGTAATAAAGAGTAATCACACCAGCAGGGTATGGACAAACACACATAAAGTAAAGAAGAATAAAAACAAGAAAGATTTTTCCCAAAAATCCTTTCAAAAACCCTAAAATATAAGAGAAACGATTTTGAAAAAAACTTTTGGGGAAAATACTTTAGATGGCAAGAAAAACATAGATACAGTATAGATCTAAGCAAATAACGGTGAAAGGACCTTGAATAGCTTAGGGTTTCGGAGAACCCTAGAAATGAGAAAGGCTTGGAAACAGGTCCGATCTTGAGTTGGAGAGGTCAAGAATCAGGCTCCTGAGTCTTGAATATGCCGGAGCATGGCCGGAGGAGCCATGAAATCAAAGGTCTGAGAAGATCGGAGAGGGAATCGTCGAGGTCAGGCCTCGAAGCTTCGAACAACCCTGGCTTACTGGTGAAGATAGGTGAGTACCAACTATCCATGGCCTGAGAAGCCATGGATTCCGGTGATCGGTGGTTGAAAAGGGGGTAGGAAGAGGCTAGGGTTTCGGAGAGTTTTTGAGAGGATTTGAGAGGGTTTGGGATTCAAAGGCGGCGGGCCAGGTGAGAATGAGGGATTAGGGTAGTCACTTGTGTTTAATTATGGTAGGGCGAATAGTGGTCGTTGATCCGAATGATCAACGGCCTAGATTTAAGAAGGTAGGTGGGGAACCGGGTTGGGTCAAAAGGAATTGGTCTGGTCCGAATTTGTGTTTGAAATTGGGTCAATTTTAGGCTAAAATCGAAATGTAATGGGGCTATAACTAAAACGAGCTGAGGCCAAAATTTAAATAGCCAGTTTTCCCTTTTTACTTTATAAAAATAGTAAAAAATGATTTTGAAAGCAAATTAAAAGCACTGGATCCGTTAATAGTATATAAATATTAATTTAAAAATATTGGAACCAGTTTCGTAATTATAAAATGCTATTAAATCTTAAAGCAGACTAAAATTGCAATTATATGCAATTTAGCTTTTAAAATACCAAATTAATTTGTAAAAATATATGAAAAGTAACCTACCTATATTTTGGTATAAATATGAGAATAAAATAAGTTATTCACCAAAGTGATAATTTTGGGAATAATTATTGAGCAATAAATCAATTTAAAAATCTTTTTAAAAAATTGGAAAAATACTAAAACACTTGGGCATACTTATATATGTATGTATATGATATTTGAAAGTATTTGCATGTAAAAGAAATACATAGGAAAAAATTGGGTATCAACAGCTGCCCCTTTTTACCCGAGAAGGATGAAAGAGTTGTCGGGTAAAGATATGATGGCCAATTTTGACCAAAAGAGACAATTTGCAAAGAATTTTGACCGAGCTCTGGCTCTTGAGCTGCCTACATATCCCTGGTCTTACAGGAATCAGGCCATATGTAGTTCAGGATCCATCGGCAAAATATGTCGATAGAGTTATTGAATGAAACGGACGCGATGCCTAAGTTGAGAAGGATAGTTGAAGTCTGATAGGCTGCGAGAACCGGAGTGGGATCGCTACCACTGAGACAGCCGTTTGCTAGCCGGTGTACCTGCAAGTGGGCAATACAGCATAGATTGTACATAAATTTAAATGTGATGCAAGTTCCCATTGGACCATGAATGCTGTTTTTGGACGGTTAGGATGACGTCCTTGGGCCATGACGTCCCGGGATATGAAGAGCGTAAATAAAAATTTGCAGGCCATGAAATGATGTTCTCGGGCCATATAGATGGTGCCTCCAAACTATGATGCCTTTGAATAGGTTGGCGATCTTTCAGCCCATGAAATGCAAAAGGTGGCGATCTTTTAGCCGGTAAAGAATTTAAATGAAGGTGGCGATGTTGCAGCCGTGCGAGAAAAGTAAAGAGGCAATATTTCAGCCATGCAGGATGGAGACAATGCTTAGTCTCGAAAGGCAGATAGAGTAGCCTTATGCAGATGGAGACAGGGCTTAGTCTCGAAAGGAAGATAATTAGCCTTATGCAGATAATGATGGAGGTAGAGCTTAACCTCGGAAGGCAGAAAAGTAGCCTTATGCAAAATGTAGATGGAGACAGGGCTTAGTCTCGAAAGGTAAAAGAGTAGCCTTATGCAGATAATGATGGAGGTAGAGCTTAACCTCGGAAGGCAGAAAAGTAGCCTTATGCAAAATGAAGATGGAGACAGGGCTTAGTCTCGAAAGGCAGATAAGTAGCCTTATGCAGATGATGATGGAGGTAGAGCTTAACCTCGAAAGGTAGAAAAGTAGCCTTATGCAAAATGCAGATGGAGACATGGCTTAGTCTCGAAAGGCAGAAGAGTAGCCTTATGCAGTGCAAGAATGTAAAAGGACGATTATTAGTAAGATCTCTTAGCTGATAGCTGATTACGACAATATGACTTCTAGGGAGATTGTGTACGGATAGCAATTGCGGGCAAGTGATGATTCTGAGAAGTTGAATTCTTGGGAAAGTATGCGTACATAAATATACTTAACGATACTGCAAGTCGAATGCCTGCATCCAAAGAAAAATCGTGAGTTCTGTAAGGGGAAAAGGTTAGTTCGTCTTCCCCGGGCTCTTGACGTTGTGTGTCATTGGGGTAGCATCGCTAAAGAACAGCAATTCGGATAATAGTTATGCATGATTTAGTAAATATAACATAAGTATATAATCGAAAATAGTTTTCTTTAGATGAACCAACGACTGCGACGTGGTTCAAGACATTGCAACCTCTTTCGCTCCGGAATTTTGAGGGTCCTCCTAAAAATTCTGCCCCAGTTTGCTGAGTGGACATTTCTGACGGCTGTGCTGAATGACTAAAAAAATCGTCTTCGGAATTTTGAGGGTCCTCCTCAAAATTCTACCCCAGTTTACTGGGCTGGCGCTTCTGGCAATGCATGGACTAAAATCAACTTCGGAATTTTGAGGGTCCTCCTCAAAATTCTGCCCCAGTTCCAATAGCGGGGAAAATGGATTTTTTATTAAATTATGACCGAACCCATAGGATTGCCTACGTATCTTCTCTTAAACGGAAATCAGGTCAGGCATAGTTCAAATTACATCATAGAGGGAATCATAAGTGGTTACACATAATATCATTTTACTGCATCTGAATTGATCGGCTTTGGCCAGACTTCTCTGTCCATTTCTGCAAGAATAAGGACTCCTCCAGTTAGAACCCGGTGAACCATGTACGGACCCTGCCAATTGGGAGAGAACTTCCCCTTGGCTTCATCTTGATGTGGGAATATTTTTTTCAACACCAGCTGCCCCGGTGTAAACTTCCTTGGCTTAACTCTTTTGTTGAAGGCTTTGGACATTCTGTTCTAATACAACTGACCATGGCAAACTGCATTCATCCTTTTCCCATCTATAAGGGCTAACTGCTCGTAGAGACCTTTTACCCATTCTGCATCATCCATCTCTGCTTCTTGTATGATCCTTAAGAAGGGAATTCTACCTCGGCGGGGATGACTGCCTCTGTACCATAAACCAGCATGTAGGGAGTTGCTCCGGTCGATGTGCGGACTGTGGTGCGGTATCCCAATAAGGAGAATGATAATTTCTCATGCCATTGTTTGTGCCTTTCGACCATCTTCCTTAGTATCTTCTTGATATTCTTATTGGTTGCCTCCACAACTCCATTCATCTAAGGCCTGTAGGTTGTAGAGTTCTTGTGTTTGATCTTGAATGTTTCACACATTGCTTTCATCAAGTCGTTGTTGAGATTGGAACCATTATCGGTGATGATTGATTCCGGAATTCCGAACCGACAAACAATGCGGTCACGGACGAAATCTACCACAACCTTCTTAGTGACCACCTTGAATGCTACTTCGACCCATTTGGTAAAATAATCGATTGCCACTAAGATGAACCTATGCTCATTTGATGTGGCAGGCTCGATAGGTCCGATAACATCCATTCCCCAAGCGGCGAATGGCCATGGTGAGCTTGTTGCAGTAAGCTTGTTTGGAGGCACCTTTATCATATCTGTATGTATCTGACAATGATGGCATTTGCGAATATACCGGATACAGTCTGTTTCCATAGTCATCCAAAAATACCCTACTCGGAGTATCTTCTTTGCTAAGACAAAACCATTCATGTGCGGCCCGCAGGTCCCTGCATGCACTTCGTCCAATAGCCTGGATGCTTCTTTTGCTTCGACACACCTTAGTAAACCCAAATCGAGAGTCCTCCTGTACAGGATTCCTCCACTATGAAAGAAGTTGTTGGATAACCTACGAAGTGTGCGCTTCTGAGTAGCATTGGCAAGTTCTGGATATTCCCCTATTGTTAAGTACTCCATGATATCATGGAACCATGGTTTTCCATCCGCTTCTTCCTCAACGTGGGCGCAATAAGCTGGCTGATCATGAATTTTTACTGGGATGGGATCAATGAAATTTGTATCTGGATGCTGGATCATGGACGATAAAGTAGCTAATGCATCAGCAAACTCGTTCTGGACTCTAGGGACGTGCTAAAATTCTGTCTTTGTGAACCTTTTCCTCAACTCCTATATGTGATGCAAGTAGGGAAGTATCTTAGAGTTCTTGGTTACCCACTCTTCTCGAACTTGATGTATGAGCAAGTCTAAATCCCCGATCACTAGCAACTCCTGAACGTTCATGTCAATGGCCATTTTGAGCCCCAAGATGCAGGCTTCATATTCGGCCATATTATTGGTGCAATGGAACCTGAGCTTGGCGGATACCGGGTAGTGCTGGCCGGTTTCTGATACTAGGACTGCTCCTATGACAATTCTTTTGAAATTTTCAGCTCCATCAAAAAATAACCTCCAACCATCATAGGATTCTGCAATATCTTCTCCTATGAAAGATACCTCTTCATCGGGAAAATACGTTTTTAGGTGCTCGTATTCTCCGTCCACGGGATTCTCGGCGAGATGATCCGCCAAAGCTTTCCCTTTGATTGCTTTTTGGATCACATAAACAATGTCGAATTCACTTAGCAGGATTTGCCACTTGGCAAGCTTGCTAGTGGACATGGGTTTCTGGAAGATATACTTCAAAGGGTCCATTCTGGATATGAGATAAGTAGTGTAAGCACAGAAGTAATGCCTCAACTTCTGCGCGACCCAAGTTAGAGCACAACAAGTGCGTTCTAAAAGAGAATACCGAGCCTCGTACGGTGTGAACTTCTTACTGAGATAGTAGATGGCTTGCTCCTTTCTCCCTATTTCATCATGTTGTCCCAGAACACAACCGAATGCTCCATCCAATACCGCAAGGTAAAGCAATAGGGGTCTTCTTGGCTCAGGCGGAACCAAGACCGGCGGCGTTGACAGGTATTCTTTAATTCTGTCAAAAGCTTTCTGACAATCATCAGTCCACTTGGTGGCAATGTCCTTTTTCAACATTTTAAAGATAGGTTCACAAATGACCGTGGACTGAGCTATGAACCAGCTGATATAGTTGAGTATCCCTAGGAAACTCATCACGTCCTTCTTGTTCTTTGGCAGCGACAATTCTTAGATAGCTTTGACGGATCCAATTCTATTCCTCGACGACTCACGATGAAACCCAATAATTTACCAGCAGGAACCCCGAATGCACACTTGGCGGGATTCAGTTTCAGATTGTACCTCCTCAGTCTGTTGAAGAACTTTCTTAGGTCTTCCATATGATCCCTGACTTTCTTGGATTTGATGATGACGTTATCCACATATACCTCGATCTCCTTGTGTATCATGTCATGAAAGATGGTAGTCATGACTCTCATGTAGGTGGCACCAGCATTCTTCAAACCTAATGGCATCATTTTGTAACAGTATATTCCCCATGGCGTGATGAAAGCCATTTTCTCTGCATCTTCCTCGTCCATCCATATCTGATGATACCTAGCGAAACAATCAATGAAAGACTGCAACTCATGCTTGGCACAATTGTTAATTAGAATGTGTATGTTCGGCAAGGAAAAGTCATCTTTAGGACTGGCCCGGTTAAGATCCTGGTAGTCAACACAAACTCTAACTTTCCCATCCTTTTTTGGCACTGGCACGATGTTGGCTAACCATGTAGGATACTCTACTACCCTGAGAACCTTGTCTTTGACTTGCTTGGTAACCTCTTCTTTGATTTTCAAACTCATGTCGAGTTTGAATTTCCTGAGCTTCTGCTTTACCGGCGGACATGTTGGATCTGTTGGCAGTTTGTGAGCTACAATGGATGTACTGAGACCAGTCATATCATCATACGACCAGGCGAATATGTCTTCATATTCCTTTAGGAATTCCGTGTACTCTTTCTTTTCTGATGGTGACAGGTGAACACTGATGCGCGTTTCTTTGACATTCTCTGTATCTCCCAGATTAACGACCTCAGTTTCGTCCAAGTTAGACTTAGGCCTATTCTCAAAATTCTCAACCTCTATGACGACCTCTTCTGGTATATCATCCTCTTCTGAATCCATATCCGTTTGTTGCGTTGTCTTGTTGCAAATCACAATCGTTGGTTCATCGTCAAGGCAAGTAATAGTAATGCCGTGTAAAATAAAGTGAATGATAGAAAAAATAATAAGAGCGAGATATATAACAAACTGAAATGCTTCGACTGAATTCATAATTGTTTTGAATATCAGAGCTCTTTTCAAAATTAAAGACAATGCGGAAATAAAATCAGCTAGTAAAAAGTAAAAATGTGATGCATGGTGCTTTTGTTTAGCCTTGCTACCCCGAATCTTGTATAGAAGGGTCTTCCTCCCCTTCCTCCTCGAAAATAACACAGCAGTCCATATCATTGTCTTCCAGAAACAGATTCTTTATGGCTGCCAATGCTTCATCTTCCTCTGATCCATATATGATGTTTGCCGGCTGGAAAGTCTGCTTCAGGCGAGGTATCGGATGCTCCAGTGGATATAGGGACCGCGCCATGGTGGCGACCAGTCATTGAACTCCTTCCAAGTGTATTCATACCCTAAACCAAATGTAGTACCATGTTTCTTCAGCTTAATGGGTTTGGTGATTCTCTGGAGGTTTTTGCCGAGTCCCTTTCCGGGTTCGTACCCACAATAATTCAAGATACTTTCAATCTTGTTATCCCATCATTTATCCTTGTCTACAACGTTGACCCTTTCAATGTGGTGGTATGTTTCTCCGCCTATTCTCCTTCTGCCTCCAATCATCGGGATGGTTTGACGACTATATATGGGGTTGCTACCATCGCCATGAATAATCACCTCTTGGTGATTCCATTCAAACTTTACTGCCTGATGCAGGGTCGATGCTACAGCTCCAGCGACGTGGATCCATGGTCGTCCCAACAGCAAGTTGTAGAATGCTGGGACATCTATCACTTGAAAGTCAACATCGAACCAAGTTGGTCCCATTTGCAGGCATAGGCTAATCTCCCCAATAGTAGACCTTTGGGACCCATCGAAGGCTTTAACATTGATGGCTCCATCTTTGATCTCGTGCAGGCTCTTTCCCAATGTTCTGAGAGTGATCAGTGGACAGATGTTGAGGGTGGATCCTCTGCCGATTAGGACTCTAGTGATAAAGTAATCCTCGCATTGCACGGTGATGTGCAGGGCCATGTTGTGACTCAGTCCTTCTGGTGGCAGCTCATCTTCGTGGAAGGTGATTTTGCGGCTTTCCAGTATTTGCCCTACCATATTTGCCATTTCGCCTCCAGTTATGTTGCTGGGCACATAAGCTTCGCTCAATATCTTTATCAAGGCATTTTTGTGTGCGTCAAAGCTCTGCAGAAGAGCTAGGATGGAGATCTGCGCTGGTGTTTTGTTTAACTGCTCAACGACCGAATACTCCTTAGCTTGTATTTTCCTCCAAAGATCATCGGGCCTAGTTTCAGTAGTCCGTCCAGAGGCTTGCTTACTGGACTCAGCTAGGTGCTTTGGAGTGTAAACCCTGTCTGTTCTGGTCATACCCTGTGCAGCAATTGCTTCTCCCGCCTTGGTCTTCCCTTTCCTCCTTGCTTCAGCTGTGTAATCCCATGGTATGGCATTTGAGTGGGACGGTGTTATGTCTGACATTGCTACAGGAATAGGTACCATTGGTGGTAACACAGTAACTTCGAAAGGTGCAGGTGCCTTCGGGACTCCAAACTCAACCTTAATTGGTCCGGGCGCCTTTTCAGAAGAAGGTGCTTCAAATTCGAGAGGTATAGACATATTTACTTCATCGCCCTTGGAGGGCTGATTCTGCACAACAATTGGGTTAAGCGTGACCGCCGGTTTCTTTGGCTCATCGCCCTCAGCAATCAATCCTATCGACCTCTTGGGGTCCCAATCATCTTCGATCTCGATCATGTGAATGCCTCCACCTTTGTGATCAGGCAGAGGGTTGTTGTGGACATTAGGAGCAGGCTCCTTTGCTACGATAACCTTATTTTCGATCAGAGTTTGAATCTTGTCCTTCAACGAGCGGCACTCGTCAATGGTATGTCCCTTCATGCCAGAGTGGTACGCACATGTCTTATTAGGGTTGACCCACTGGGAATGGTTTTCTAAAGTTATGGCAGGGATAGGGGAGACGTAACCAGTAGCTTTAAGTTTCAAATACAGCTGGTCAATTGGCTCAGCGATGGTTGTATATTGTCTGGAGGTCTGCGGTCAAAATTTGGTCTGGGTCTAGGGAAATTTTGGCGAGTGGGAGGTGATTGGTAGTGAGAGGGTTGGGCATTATAAGCTTGGTAAACAGGTGTAGGTTGAGAGTATCTGGGTGAGTCGGTTGATATGTGGGAGGTGGAGATGATTGGTAAATAGGTGGTGGATTTTGGTAAGAGGGTGCGGGTGCTTGGTAATTCGGAATAGGCTGATATGTAAGTGGAGGTGACGGGTAAGTGTGGTATTTTAGTGGTGATTTGGCTCCCTGTGCGACCATCACGGCACTCACATCCTTCTTCTTGGACGTGCCACCAGACTGTAAAGCCTTGTTGGTGGCCTGCAATGCTTCAAGATTAGTAACCATACCATTCTTAATGCCTTCCTCAATTCTTTCTCCCAGCTTGATGATATCGGAGAATTTCTGGCCCTCGATCAGCATCAACCTCTCATAATATTGTGGATCCTGAGCTCGGACGAAGAATTTGTTCATTTGTTCCTCTTCTAAGGCCGGCCTGAGCTTAGCAGCCTCTGATCTCCAACGAGTAGCATACTCGCGGAATGTCTCGGTAGGCTTCTTCTTCAAATTCTGGATGTAGAATACATCTGGTGCATTCTCTGTATTGAATCGGAACCTATCCATGAAATCTGATGCCATACCTACCCAGCTTGTCCATTTCTTGGGGTCCCAACTGATGTACCAGGATAAAACATCCCCCTTCAGACTTCTCATGAAGAGTTTCATACGGATTTTCTCATTCCTTCCGACTCCGACCAGCTTATCACAATATGTCCTCAAATGGACTCTGGGATCTCCCGTGCCATCGAACATTTCGAACTTGGGAGGTTTGTACCCCTCCGGAAGTTCAACATCTGGCTGAATGCAGAGGTCCTCATAATCCAGCCCCTCTATACCTTTGTTTCCTTCCATGCCCTGAACTCGGCTGGTCAACTTCTTGAGTTCTGCTGCTACGTTTCTGATAAGAGAGTTCTTGTCATCAGACTCAGGTGCACTTGAGATTGGTTGAGTGTAGTGGGGTACGTTATCTACGTAGATGGGAGTGTTGTGGAGGTGGTAATTTATGGTGTTCAGTGGTTCAGGAATGAGTAGTGGAGTGTTGTTTGGAGTGTGGCATGTGTTGCAGTGTTGAGCATGAGTGGGTTGCATCTGTGGTTGTGGGGTGTTCTATGGAGGTGCGGGATTTTGAGCATTTGGAAAGTTGACATCAGGAGCGGTGAGAGAGAATGATAAATTTGCCAAGTTCCGAACTTGGTCCAGTTCTTCTCGAAACTTCAATAATTTCTGCTCAAGTTGGGCAGCAGTTTCTTAGAAATCGGGGTACCCTGAGGAATCTCAATTCTTTCAATTTCCTTTCTGGTGCTTGAATCTCCCATTCTACCTTTGTTCTTGTTCCGGATAGGACTCGGAGGAGGAGGAGGTGGAGGGCCCTTAGATCTTGTACTGTATGATGATGGTGCTAGAATGCACGAACTAACCTTTGGGGAGGGGAATAATAAAAGAAAACAAAAACAAAAAAGGTAACAAGTTAGTAAGGATTATGAAGAAAAATGTCACAGTATTTAAACACATTGTGCAAGGATGTAAATCGTGTCCTAATTTGGGTGCCTCGTTGTGCCCGAGGTAGGCCTAGCGACAAATTAATTTGGAGAACTTATAATGCTAAATGCCTCATTTTATTGACAAAAATAAGACGAATCCCAAAACGACACTAAAATAGCGGAAAGTAAAAATGTCACTAATGGTCATTGGCCTTATTACATTAAAAGCGAAAAGAAAGACTCCTAAGTCCTAACTACTTGGTCCCAGAAGAACCTTCTTCAGGTTGAATGTTCTCGTTGATCAAGTCCTCTAGCTCACGCATATTTTCCAGTAAAAATGCTATCGCCAGACGTTCTCCTTTGCCTTCCTCAGCATTTTGACAGTCGATGACTCTTTTCCTCACTTTCCCTTCCAATTCCAGCAAGCTGTACTCTAGGTATTCTAGCTTCTCACTAGCCTTGGTGACTCTCTCTTTCCATTCGTTGATTTGGTTGCTCAATGGGAGGTTTCTCCACCAAGTCTGCAAGAGTGAAGGTATGTTTACCATACCGAAGTTAGGAACTTTGTCATTCATTTTCTGCAAAACAAAAGGGTTAAGACCTCACCCCCACCGAACTCGACTATTTAATACCAATAATCAGCATAAAAAGCATTTAGTTCTCTAAATAAATATACAGAATATGGTGGTGTCCATTTGGGTTTCAAGGAAACCCGATGGACTTTGGACAAGGTTATCTTAATGAGTCATTATGCGGACAACATAACTGACTC
This sequence comes from Nicotiana tabacum, assembly GCF_000715075.1. Classification (NCBI taxonomy): domain Eukaryota; kingdom Viridiplantae; phylum Streptophyta; class Magnoliopsida; order Solanales; family Solanaceae; genus Nicotiana; species Nicotiana tabacum. The sequence continues at coordinate 74,629,657 of NC_134084.1, read as the reverse complement.
GGCTAGGTTTGACCATGATGCATGTACAATTAAACAGAGCAAGGTTTCTATTGGGGTATTAGACATGTACCCTTGAGTGGACAACTCAAGAGGGAAAGGCACGGAACCGTCGACTGCACCGCTGATCGACTGGTTTTACTGCAAATATGCCTTTGTCGAATTTAAAGGGTGATAATATTGGAAGAGCGCAACCACTCATTATAAGCGTTGCTATGGTATTTGTTTGGCACGAGTGGAATATGATGTTGAAGATGCAGTTTACAAGAATGAAACAAATTGACATGTATTTCCACGTTCATAAGATAAATGATTACAATAATTGCAGTAATCACAACAGTATTGAAATAAAGCAGTAAAGGAAAGCAGTTAAAGGAAAGAAAAGACATGAAGAGCCAAGTCAGTTTCGTAGTGAAAGAATAAAAGACAGTAAATAAAGCAATTAATGAGATAGTAAAGTCACAAGCAACATGCAATGGTAAAAGCCTAAAGAAGTTCCCCAGCAGAGTCGCCATGTTGTCGACGCCCCCTTTTTCTACGGGTCGAAATCGGGTATACGACATTTGAAGGACAACTCTATTCCCTTTCGAGAATTAGGTTTTGGAATTGTGAAGAGTCTCCACCTAATGATTATAGTGCATTAGGACACTTTAAGAAAGTTTTGAGTTGGAAAAAACCAGAGTTCGGGTAAGGGCTAGAAATTATCTCGAGGGGAAGGTGTTAGTCACCCCTCAAGATCCACTAGTGTGGTTCCAGCCATGTTACAATTGTGACTTTACAAGTAAACAATCAAGGCTTAAATAAGGACTTGCATACAACATTGCAATTAGGTTGAAAACTTTTGAAGGTAAGTAGAGAGGACAGAAATTTATGAAAAAAAAAATTTGAATGGTTTCACGAGAAGAGATGAAAGCAAATAAGGGGAGGGGGGTCATAGGTTTACGATTAATATGGATCACTTCAATGCAATACCCAGCAATCACTCATCAAAAAAGAGGGGTCGCACATGATATTAGCGCATCGGTCATCATATCCATATCTACCCTTCCCACCCCGTTAAGGTATTAAAGCATGGAATAGTATCGTTACTTATTGCATACTATTACCCGTCCCAATCCTATCAGTCCCGGAGGCATATGGAACTACTAATCCTAAAGGGAAGGGAGCTGGGGCTTTTGTAGTTTTTAAAAAGGATAAAATTCTAAGGCGACATTCAAAACATATACAACAAGTATTGGGAAAGCAAGTAAGCAGATACGGCTCAAATAAACCTCCTTAAATCAGAGAAAATCATATAGTTTAGCATGTCTTACACGTACTGATTAGTTCTGAATTAAATTTAAACATTAAGGCAGGCTAATTTATCACATATTTTCAGATAAGAAGTCCGAATTAGGCCTGCCTGCTGGTTGTAATTATCAAAGACTAATGCAATTATAGTTTTTACCCTAAAGCTTGCCTAGGTGTTAAACGGAACCTATAGGCATGATATCTATTAGTTTCAAAAATAAAGAAGCAAACTGATTGCAGAAAAAAGAATTGTCAATTACAGGGACATAAGATCTGCAGGCATTAAACATGATTGCTACTGATTTTAGGCTTATAAGCGAGTTGACGATTCAGGTTTGGTTGACAGCTCCTATAGGCATGCTTTCTAGGCGTTACTGATTTTAAGCGTTGTTATTGTCATGCAGAAATCCTATAGGCAGGTCATCTATATGCAGTTAGTTATTTAAATCTTATAAACAGGTTTGCCTAGTGACAGATGCATATGCAAAATGCAGGAAGTCCTATAGGCATATTACCTATATGATATGCAGAATTTCAAAAACAACTTATAGACATGGTATCTATATGAAGTGCAGAAAAACCTATGAACATGGTATCTACATGAAATGCAGAATTTTAGAAGCATAGGAATTCTCTATGAACATGGTACCTACATGACATATAGAATTTCAGAAGTATAGTAATTCCCTATGAACATGGTATCTACATGAGATGCAGAATTTCAGAAGTATAGTAATTTCCTATGAACATGGTATCTACCCCTTTGCATGCATGACTGACCCTCCCTTTTTCACTAACACCCCAGCAGCTTATTACAAGATTATTACAAACCAAAATGAATAAGAAAAAGATAAGAAATATATCAGAAATTAAAGATTCCAACCAAGGAGAGCCTAATTCAGACCCCAGGTCTGAAATATGAAATAAACCAACTTCCAAAGATCCGATTTCCAAAGCCTTTCTCTTATTTGGGATGTGTCAAAGTTCCAAGGAGCTTCAAGAACTCCAGGAAATGCTTACACCCCCAAATATCATTGCAGAATCAGATTATAGTGCAGTGTGGAAGGGCCAGCCCTCAAATGTCCAAGCTCAGAGGGAACTCAAAGTCCCAAGGCAAGGCTCATAGGAGGGGGGCAGAACTTAGAGGCTAGGAGTAAGTGCAAGTGCAATAGAGGGGAATTAGGGGAAGTCCAGCGTAAACTGGTGGTCATACCCAACAATAAGGAGTGCTGGCATACCCTAACAGTCTACTAGGCCACATTTTGGAGTTAAGATCCATTGAGGATCAGGTTCAGACCTGAGCAGCAATTTGGATACTGCCAGGCCATAAAACTTAACTCAAACACATAGAAGGGAGTAGGGGTATGGGGAATTCACAACAAACAGCAGATGCAAAGAGAGAGTAGCATATTCAATACAGAACATGAATAGGAAAGTATCCAAGAGTGTAGCAACTGTAAAGTAAACACATAGGGATGATGCTGGAATCAAAATTATGACATACCAGTTTCATGGAAACAAATAAGTGAAAGCAGAAGTCTTATAAGCCAAATTGCAAGCAAGCAGTACAAAAGATCTCAGAAGAGAGTAAAGAATTGAAAGAGTATTGTAATTGAGAGTGTGTGTGTGTGTAAGAGTATGCAATTCAAAGTGTGTTCAAGTGCAGAAGGGTAGTCCCCTGTTATAGTGCAGAAAACAAGTAAGAAAAGGTAAGGAAATAGTTTGCAATCAATCACATAAAGTCTCCCTTTGGTTAAGGGATTCTGATTTCGAACGGGCATAAGACAATTAAGGAAAGAATTTGATTAAAACCTATTCCAAAGTAACATAATAAGGGTAAATACACAGGGTTTATTTAAGGCAAAAGTCCAATGGTACATGGTTTGTGAAAAATAAGGAAAGGGAATCAATCAAACAGCTAGTAAAATCAAAGCTGCAAGCTTTGTTCGAATGAACCAAGTCAGAAAAAGGGTAAAGAAAGGTTCTATTAGGGAAAATCAGTAACAATCAAGTAAACACCATTAAAGTAATTCGGAATCAATTAGTAGTTGGCAAGACCTTTTGAAAGAAGAGTTCTCATATTTAAAGCACACAAATATGTGAATCAAAAAGAGGCTATCAAATTATTTAGAAGAGAGTTTAATCGAAGAGAAGTTCAAAATCATAAGCAAAAAGATACAGGTTCAATTTGTAGACTCATAGTGAGTCTGAGAGTTCAGGGTCCTAAAGTGGAGCCTTAACCCGAACTCAAAAATCAAAATCGTCAAAGGAAACCCCCCCAAATCCTAGGGTTTCAAAATTGAATCAGACATGGAAGTGAGAAAGTAAGTCATTGTTTTAGAATCTCAACAAAACAGATATGATAGCATGTTTGAATGACAAAGGAAGAAAAATTATGAAGAACATATTTGAGAAAACTCGGAAGCTAAACAAGTTCATAAGAAGGAGATAATACAAACGTGAACACAAGTAGATGAAGCATGTAAGAACATGAACAGAGTCCAGTAAACAAGATCAAATAACTTAACGGTAAACACACATAGTAAAAGAGTAAAGAAAACTAAGCAGGGATTAACATGCATAGCAGAAAAGAAAAGGTAGAAGATAGTACATGCGTAATAAAGAGTAATCACACCAGCAGGGTATGGACAAACACACATAAAGTAAAGAAGAATAAAAATCAGAAAGATTTTTCCCAAAAAATCCTTTCAGAAACCCTAAAATCAAAGAGAAACGATTTTGAAAAAAAAACTTTTGGGGAAAACACTTTAGATGGAAAGAAAAGCATAGATACAGTATAGATCTACGCAAATAACGGTGAAAGGACCTTGAATAGCTTAGGGTTTCGGGGAAACCCTAGAAATGAGAAAGGCTTGGAAACAGGTCCGATCTTGAGTCGGAGAGGTCAAGAATCAGGCTCCTGAGTCTTGAATATGCTGGAGCATGGCCGGAGGAGCCATGAAATCAAAGGTCTGAGAAGATTGGAGAGGGAATCGACGAGGTCAGGCCTCGAAGCTTCGAACAACCCTGGCTTACTGGTGAAGATAGGTGAGTACCAACTATCCATGGCCTGAGAAGCCATGGATTCCGGTGACCGGTGGTTGAAAAGGGGGTAGGAGGAGGCTAGGGTTTCGGAGAGTTTTTGAGAGGATTTGAGAGGGTTTGGGATTCAAAGGCGGCGGGCCAGGTGAGAATGAGGGATTAGGGTAGTCACTTGTGTTTAATTATGGTAGGGCGAATAGTGGATGTTGATCCGAATGATCAACGGCCTAGATTTAAGAAGGTAGGTGGGGAACCGGGTTGGGTCAAAAGGAATTGGGTTGGTCCGAATTTGAGTTTTAAATTGGGTCAATTTTAGGCTAAAATCGAAATGTAATGGGGCTATAATTGAAACGAACTGAGGCCAAAATTTAAATAGCCAGTTTTCCCTTTTTATTTTATAAAAATAGTAAAAAATGATTTTGAAAGCAAATTAAAAGCAATGGATCCGTTAATAATATATAAATATTAATTTAATAATATTTGAACCAGTTTCATAATTATAAAATATTATTAAATCTTAAAGCAGGCTAAAATTGCAATTATATGCAATTTAGCTTTTAAAATACCAAATTAATTTGTAAAAATATATGAAAAGTAACCTACCTATATTTTGGTATAAATATGAGAATAAAATAAGTTATTCACCAAAGTGATAATTTTGGGAATAATTATTGAGCAATAAATCAATTTAAAAATCTTTTAAAAAATTGGAAAAATACTAAAACACTTGGGCATACTTATATATGTATGTATATTTGAAAGTATTTGTATGTAAAAGAAATACATAGGGAAAAATTGGGTATCAACAACGATGAGCTTGTAGTACGACTCTCTCATTTGAGTCATTTTCATGATTTGAGTACGTTCAGATTGTTGCTTATTGGTGCGCGGATTGCACGAGTTCTGGCTTTAGATTTTATTGATGTGTCATGTCACCAGAGTAGTTGTGTTGGAATTAGATGAGATTGTTGGGATCTAGAATGAATACAAACGGATTCGGTTTTAATATGTTGGAAAGATAATATTGATGTTCGGCTCAGGAGTTTGCGAAAGGCCTTGCCAAAGGAGAAGTGGCTTCACGAATGGTTGATCTGAGAAATGGTTATGACGTTCTACGTGTTTCATTTATCATTGGCAGTATATGAAAGTGTTGGAATGAGACTTCAGTTGATAAGAGGTTATTATTGGTACTCGGTTGTTGTGTGCAGATGTCGTGATTGGGAGTTATCGCTACAAGTGTCTGAGTTATGCGGTATATCTGTGATTGCATCTAGGGTTGCAGATATGGTTTGTTACAGCTTGTTCAGACTTATTCAGAGTATAGATATGAGATTATGATCTTGTAGATGATTTCAGAAGTGGAAATGTGGTTCTAAGGTTTATGGGTTAGGTTGGATTGTAAAATTTCAGTTACATTATGTTATCGGACCTATATGAGATAGGGTGATGTGGTATCACCCTCGGGTATGTGCATGGTAAGGTTACACAGCGATTTGATGGTTTCCGGAACAACTCTGGGCATGTTAGAGGACGAACGTATGTTTAAGTGGGGGAGGATGTAACGAACCCAACCAGTCGTTTTGAGCTTTTGCATTTCGCTCGCCAGTTCTCGGGCATGTCTAGCCCCGTGTGATGTATCGTGACTTATGTAAATCGTCGGTTTTAGTTTTCAAGATAATCAGAATGAATTTGGAAGAACGGTCCTCAGTTTGAAGCTTAAAATTTGAAAGATTTGACCAAGTTTTGTAAAAAATGATAGCTTAGCTAGAAAGATGTTTGCAAGGATGGTTTAACGAGACATAATACTCCATAACTATCTCTAAGTAAATAACAAACAGTTCCGTATGAAAAAAAGAAAGAAAAACTAAGCAGTCTAGTAAAATTTAAACCAAATAGGTTCTTAATATATATTCATCGAAATTAACAATTTGTTAGACTTCAAGAATGAAAATTGAGATGATGCATCCAAGAATGTAACTTAATCAATGGTGACTTATTACTGAAATTGAGGTTCATATCTTTAAGCCAATCTCTCTCGTGTCAAAGTAGAGGGGGTGTTTATATAAAATCATACTAATTTATCATGGTTACGATGTGATGTGTTTATCAGGTTGGTGTAAACATTTAATGCAGGTAACTTTTTACCCGGAACAACTGTCCCTTTTATGTTACACAAATCATGAACTGTTTACTAACGCCTATGCATTAAGTTTAGTAAATTTAACTACATGAGTAAAGAGTAAAGATTAAACAATTAGAATAGGCATCTATTTTTACCTGAAATAATCTTAAAAAGTTGCTTTTGTGACTCAGGTTTATAAATTCATTTCAGCGTTCCTTTATTTTATCTTCTCGTATTGACAATTAATCCCACAGTGAAATTTTAAGGTGCTTTATTCTAATATTTAAGTTTCTTAGATATTTTTATAATTTAACTATAGTTAAGACTTAAGCCCGTAAAAATATATAATTTATAGAAAAAACAAATGTCATAAATTTATTTGTTTGGTGTATACATCCAAACTTAAGTTTTTATTTCTTTGGCATTCATAAGTTTAAAAGAAAAGGTTGTATTTCCAAAACTTAATTCAAAAATTTTTTAAAAATATTTTTTAAATGAAACCAGTAACATTGTTGATAAGAAAAAACAACTCCTCCATAGCTTTTTTTAAGTTGTGGCATCATTCGTGGACTCAGATAATCAAACATCTGGTCAAATGACATAATAAATAGTACTGGTTTATATTTGTGGTTATTATCTTAAAACCTTTCATGGCTACCCTTGGACTCCGGTAAACCATGACCATGCATTTCTACTTTTACGTTCCATGCATCCTTATATTAGACCCTGCATTTTCCTCTTCCTTTTCAACTGCAGTATTTTAATTTCTCCAATAAGTTAAGAGGAAAGCGTACGTTCTAGCAAGAACAATATATAATGGCACGTAAAATCATGATTCTTGCCCTCGTTTTCTTCGGCATGGTATGCATGGCCTCAGCCATTGATGGCCCGGCAGCTTTGAAAGACGCCGCAAACGCTCCGATTGCAGTTGAAAATAATGATGTCATTGGTATGGTTGAATTGTGATCATCTCATCTAAATATTTTACGCACATTTTTAATTACTTATGTTATGTTTCAACATGGCCCTTCACCTGAGCTTGCATTTTTATTTATGGGTCAAACACATGGAAATGGGCTTAAGTTGCAGAACGAACATATTTTTAATTATTAATTTATATTATGTCTCAGGTATCGTTGATGGAACCGCAGAAAATGGAGTTTTAGTTGCTGCACCAATTGGCGGACCAGTTCCTGCAAATGCTTTCCCTAACATAAGTTTTCCATCACCACCAAATAGTGGTGCCACAATTGGCACCCTTGACTTTTTCTCCATTGCCACCACTGTTGTCTCTGTTGCCATTGCTGGCTCATTCTTTTTTTGAATGACAAATTAAGAACCGGACATCTTATCTGGAGCTTGAATCATTGTGTTGCATCTTTTTTCTGGTTACGCATTTTTCTGTCTTTAATCTTTATGTAATATGTTACATATTATGTTGGACAATATGTCAAAGACAACATCTTTGTTAACCATGAAAATTTAATAAAAGATAAAAAATGTTGATCGTAAGTTAGTCTACGTAAGTACACTATAAGAGTTACAGTCTTTGTACGTCATGTTCATCGTAAGTTAGTCTACGTAATTACGAGACATACTTTTGAGGTTAATTACAAGCACTTAAGCTCATGTCTAGTATGTTACACTTTGCACCTTTATGTTGTTTGTGTTGTGAGTGAGCTAATGTACACCCCGTATTTTCATACATCAAAGTGAATCGTAAGTTAATCGACATAAGCCGGAAGAATGAGATTATCTTTTAGGGTACAAGTGTTTTATTGATGTTTACGCAAGTGATAAGCAAGTGTTGTAAAGATTGGAGGCTAAACGAAGTGAAAAAAACAACTTCGTCAAAGTTGGCAAATTGGGAATGTTACAACTCATACTTTCGAGGTGAGATTAGGAGTGTTTAAGATGGTAAGAAGGTTATGTTATGAGGTATTTGAATCATATAATAGTGATATGTTAAGTTTTAAAGTCAAGTAAGTTGTAAAACAAAAGTTGGCAAAAGTTATCGCAAGTTACGTTTATAAGCTTAAATTTACTGAAATTTATGTCACTGAGTTTTTCTCCCAATATACTTAGAGTTACGAGGTCATTCACCCACCAAATTGAAGGTCTATGAGTCTCTTTTGCAATGCATTAAACCGTTCACCGATACAATATCGGAGTAGACAAAATATTTATATTTTTGCGAGACTATGTAGACTGCCCCATTGGGACCCACAGAGGTGGTGAAAAGTTTCACCTTTCTATTAAAGCGATGCAACCCTTTTACCACCCCATTTTTTGCCCAAAACTGAACCCTAAGCTCATAAAAAGCTCCCAAGACCTTCTCCAACCGTTCAAGTAAAGTTCTAAAAGAAATCAAAGTGGTTTTTCCCATGGAGATTATACAAGTGTAAGAGAAAACTTGTTCTTCCCTTATTGTGGTGAGATTGAAGTTATCTCAAGTTGAAGCAAGGTATAAAGTGATGGTTTCGTGCATCTATGGTAGACTCACTCTCTCCTACATGTGTAAGAGTTTAGTGAAGTCTTTGAAGTGTTGTTTGATTAAGAACTCATGAGATAAAGGTCGGAAATCTTATTTAAAGTGTTGTGTTGTAGTAGACTGTTTTGAACCCAGGTTTGTGATGTGTTGTGGCTGGAAATAGGTGGAATAACTTGGATATGACGTGGTTAATGTTGTTCTAGTTTTTTGTTGTTGATGTTATTAAGGGCTTGGGGAAAGTAGATAGACATAGGGGAAGTACTGCCCGATTTTGTATAAGCAAGCTTGCCGCTTGTCGGCTATCGATATGTTCTTAATATTGATAAAAGCTATGTTTTCATCTTGTAGCCCAGCGTGTTGATGAGTCTCTTGTGGTATCGTAAAGAATAGCGACGTTTGATTTATGTAAGATTTTCCTTCCTTATTTTAGCATGATTTCGTAAGTCATGCCACCCTTATAAGAGAGTTAAGGGGACAAGTTCTTTGTCGACAAATTAAGGTCGTCTATAAGTTCATGACGTTAATATAGATAAGTTGTAAACTTTCTGTAGTTGTACTTCATGAATATTCCCTAGAAATGAGTAGAGCTCCGGGAATTTTGTATTGAATATAAAATAAGAAGTGTATTCTTTTACCTATAAATGGCTTAACGAGCTAGAGGTCTTGCACAGTCGATAGAATGACTTAATCGCTAGAAACAGATCATGATAGTTAAATAAAGATAGCCATAATCTCCCTAATGTTAGGGAGAGCGAAATTTAAGTTAAGAAAGGTAATAAGCTGCCTAAACACGAGTCCCCTTGTAGATTAAAGATTTTGGACAAATGAGCTAACCAACGAATGGTAACATGAAAGTAGAAGAAGATAAAGTTATATAAATTGTACAATTAGATTGTAATAGGGCCACAAGATAGTCGTACACATCCTAGGATAGACATGAACTTCCTAAATCTAAGGGAAGTAGGATATGATTAATGAACGTAAGAATCAGTTTAAAGGAAACTAGTTATCAAATACGAATCATGAGTTACAGAGAGTACTGGACAAGTTTATTTTTTTAAAAGTACTAATACCTAGCTTATATATTGTTGATTGCTAGATGTTGTTTGATTTTGCATATACATAAGTGTGGGCCCTATGGACAATCAGTAGTGATCGCCTAAGTGCACGGTAAGGGTGGTTATGGACGGTCAAGAGCACGCATAGCCAAACCCAAATTTGTGAATCGTAAGGACGATCTTCTTAGCTACGCGTACGTTCCACCAAATACTTATGGTTGTAGTGCGCCTTAGGGATGGTCTGACTTGCTATGCATAAGAACTACTTTATGTTCAATTTTTATGAATAGACGATGATATAGTAAAAGATCAGAAATTCAGTCATTAGAGATAGTTCAAAGTACCATGATAGAATAAGTTGTGTAGTTAGACAGAGGGACCAAGTGGTCCAACCGAATGTGATCAGGTAAGTCGATCGAAAGTAAGTGATAAGTCCACTCTAGTTCTTATCTTTTAGTAGGGATTCTACTGTATTCATACATGTTCTTTAGTTTCGAGTTTATATATACTCCCTTCGTTCCACTTTATGTGAACCTGTTTGACTGGGACCGGAGTTTAAGAAAAAATAAAGATTTTTGGAAGTTGTGGTCCTAAACAAGTCAAAAAAGGGCCCAGAGTATTTCTGTGGTTATAAAAGCTTCTCATTAAGGGTAGAATTATGATTTTAAGCTAAATTGTTACCAAATTTAGAAAGGGGTCATTCTTTTTGGAACGGACCAAAAAGAAAATAGGTTCACATAAACTGGAACAGAGGGAGTATTATTTTCTGCCTTATATGTTTGGAACATTTTGTTGTACTGACATCCCATTGTTGGGGCATTGCATTTTATGCCTGCAGATGCAGATACTCAATTTGACGAGCCCCTACTATAGACGGGATTGATATCCAGCAGAGGATTTATCACGACCCAAACAGATGGGCCGCGACGGGCACCCAATACCTTACTCAATCGAGTACCAACATAATATATCTTTTCATGTCATACTATCATAGGTAACTAAGTCGAAAGGCTGCCATGATATAAGTAGAATACATCATGGGACACCAACTTATACATAAAATGTACAGGCCTATAAAACCAAAATAACCGCTCGTATACTGAACATAGGCCGACAAGGCCATACAATCTTTTATGTATATGAAATTTGTCTACAAGCCTCTAAGAATACATAATTTTCATAAAGGTCAGGACAGAATCCCGCCATACCAAACAATACATGTCTAAATCATATTAACCAAACTACCAACTCCGAAGCAAATGGAGCGCAACAACATCTTCCGCTGAGTTGATAGCCTACTTGGAAGGCTCTCGACCTGTCTATCGAGACCTGCGGGCATGAAATACAACGTCCCCAGGCAAAAGTAACGTCAGTACAAATAATGAACCGAGTATGTAAGGAATGAAAATTAGTAATAAATAGACATGAGAGAAACGTGGAGTAAAAGACTTGACATGTAAGTCTGAATAACTTTGTGAATCTTTTAATGTTTAAAATGTCATGCATATACATATAAAAGTCATACCATTCATGGGTATATGCATTCATAATACCATCAAGCCTCTGAGGGCATCCCATCATATCATCTCGGCCACTGTGGGCAAATCATCAACGTATACCAGCTGATCAGGTGGTGGTGCGTATATAATGCCATATACGCGTATATACATATAATATACATATATACGCGTATATAACGCCATCTGGTCATGGGTCAATGTACATGAATGCAATGCATGAGAAGTACATTAATAAAATCTTTCGGAATGTCATAAGACCATTATGCCTTTGAGTAATTTCATGAAATAAACTTTTTTCAACTTACGTATTCTTCTGAGACCCATGAATAGATGATAAAATAATATGATACATGGGGAATCAAGAACGTAAGCATCTCTAGTATTTCTATGAATAGAGTCATTTATGGAAATTGTGCATTTGCTCGTTTCGTTTATGCCGTATAGATCATGCCAAAAGAAAGAAGGGATAGCCTTAACATACCTGAGCTGATTCTCTTGGAAATTCCTCTAACACACATTAATTGTGACAAAATACGGAACAAATCGTATAAAAAGCTTGAAGCAATCATGTTGCTTATGCAAAGAAAATCTTGGCTGAAACCTTTCCTTAAGAATTTTGCAACAACGTTGCTATTTGGAAATGGAATTAACATTGCTATGTTTAGTGATTTGGGTGGGTAATGTTTCGGTGTTTGGCTGAAGGTTTCATGTTATATGCAGAGATTTACAAAATAACTTAGAAAGGATTTCTTGACCTTTATGAGTGGCCCCACTTGATAGCTTAGTTGGCCACTAATTCCTTCAAATTTTTGTCATATTTCGTGTGACATTAATAGTCATTAGTTTGCACATATTTGGCTGCCACGTTTTTTTATAAGGCTTATTCAAAAAATTATCCACTTATTCGTTAATTACATGGTTAATCTTCCGCCAAAAATCCACAATTAATCGAATATCCACATAACTGAGAATTATCTCAAATTGCTTAAAATACTACTCACTTTTAACACACCTTATATACCTTACTATCATGGCCATGGGGTACCTTGTATGGTATTAGTCCATAAATACCCGATATTTTAGTTCGGGCCGTATTTTATCCCAAAATGCCCTACATCGACGAAATTCTTTTTCTTCGATCTGCTTACCTTCTCACCTTCACGAATTTACTCATTATTTGTTTGAAATAGAATAAAATGCTTATAATCTTAAAATAATCTCATTCCCGAACTTACGTCGATTAACTTACAATGAAACTTTAACGTACGAAAAATGCAGGATGTAATATTTCATTTCCGAGCTTTCACCAATTTCCTTATGGCATACTTTTACGTACGAAACTTGGGGTGTAACATCATTTTCCCCTTTGGAAAATTTGTCCTCGAATGTTGACTGATGCTCTTATCATTCTCATAACTCATAGCTCTTGCAAAAACTTTAATACTCTTCTTGCCATTTAGGCAACTGTTCTGTGAATGAATCCTAAAGGCCAGGGCATTCCCTCCTTTAAGACTCTTTCTCACACCACGATTTATAGTCGGAATCCTTCTAATCTCGTAATTGTTGCTACCTTCTATCATGCAGCCTTTACAACTCTAACTTTGTATGTGCGCTTATGCGACTCTTTTCTTCTCTTTCCTCCAGCTTTTAGCCAATCTCTAGGCTTTACTTTGTGAACATATACAAAATTATGTCAAGCTGTCGCTCTGGGTGTCATTAGCTTTACTACATCTAAGTAGGCCATACTATACCATAATTCTTACCGTGATTTATCGTTGTGGAGGTCTGCTACCGAATTCCAGCTTACTCTTGTTGCTTATCCCATATGTATAAATCCAAGTCCTTTAATGCTTCCTATAACGACCCGACCGATCGCTTTGAGCTTTTACATTTCGCTTGCCAGTTATCGGGAATGTCTAGCCTCTGGTGATGTATCGTGACTTATGTAAATCGTCAGTTTTAGTTTTTAGGATAATCGGAATGAATTTGGAAGAACATTCCTCAGTTTGAAGCTTAAAATTTGAAAGATTTGACCAAGTTTTGACTTGTTGGTATATGATCTCGGATTGGAATTTTTATGATTTTGTTAGCTCCGTTAGGTGATTTGGGACTTAGGAGCGTGATCGAAATATGTTTTGGAGGTCCGAAGTAGATTTAGGCTGAATTGGCGAAATTGGAATTTTGGCATTTTCCGGTTGATAGGTGAGATTTTGATATAAGGGCTGGAATGAAATTCCGGAAGTTTGAGTAGGTCCATTGTGTCATTTGTGACGTGTGTGTAAAATTTCAGGTCGTTCAGAGGTGGTTTGATAGACTCTTTGATAAAAAGCAGAATTCGGAAGATTTTGGAACCTTAGACTTGAATCCGATGTTATTTGGTTGCTTCGATGTTGTTTAAGGTGTTTTGGAGATTGGTGTAGGTTTTTTAGTGGTATATGACTTGTTCGTGCTTTTGGTTGAGGTCTCGGGGGCCTCGGGGTGATTTCGGATGGTTGACGGGAAGTTTGGAGTTGTGAATTTGCAGCCAAAGCTGCTGATTTTCTATCATAACCGCAAATGCGGCTTGGGGACCGCAGGTGCAAGCCCGCAAAAGCAGAAGTGAAGTTACAGATGCGGCTAGGAGAGGGAAAGGATGGAACCGTAAAAGCGGAACTTTGGGTGCATCTGCAATGGCGTAGGTGCGAGTTTATGATCGCAGATGCGGTGGCTGGGCAGATAAGTGGAATCCGCAGGTGCAATAATTGGACCGCAGAAGCGGTTTTGCTGGGTCAGAACATATAAATTTCACCCTTCATGATTTTGAGTGGGTTTTCACCATATTTTATTCGGGAGAAAGCTTTGGAGAGCTAATTGAAGAGGGAATTCAAGAGGATTTTTTGGAGGTAAGATTTTTGGAACCTAAACTTGTTTCTATGATTAATGTTAACATTGTAAGCTTGATATCTATGGAAAATCAGTAGCAAAATTGGGGGTTTAGGGCTTGGAAATTGGAGACCTTAATCTAGGGATTTGAGGGGCCATTTGTGGTCGGATTTTGGTATTCTTGATATGTATGAACTCGTGAGAGGATGAGGATTTTATTGATGTGATTTTTATCGGATTTCGAGACGTGGGACTGGGGGTCGGGTTTGGCCAATTTCAGGATTTTTTATGTAAATTGGTTATTTTCGAGTGGGATTTGTTCCCTTAGCATATTTTGATGGTATAAATCTGTATTTGATTAGATTTGGAGCATTTGGAGACCAAGTCGAGAGGCAAGGGCATCGCGGGCTAGAGTTTGGACTGGATTGAGGTAAGTAATGATTGTAAATGTCTGTCCTGGGGGTATGAAACCCCGGACTTCACATCATTGTGCTATTTTGAGGTGATGTACACACTAGATGACGAGCGTGGAGTTGTGCACCATTTGGGATTGTGACTTAGTCCGTCCCGTATGACTGTTTAACTACGTATTTGATTGAAAACTATTTGATATCATCATGTTTTGGGCTGAATGCCATATTTGGGCCTCGTATCAACTATTTTGGACCCTTAGGGGATTTTTACTACTATTACTCATTGTTTTGACTTTATACTTGTACTCAGTCATGCTATATTCTACTGTTTTCATAACTCAGCTATGTTTACTCTGTGTTTGACATCTTAAATGATATTTTGAGCTAAGCATCATATTTTACTGTGCCCGAGTGACTTTTAGAGATTTCTGACTGAGTAGGGTCGAGGGCCTGTGTTGTGAGGTTAATATGGGATCGGGCTGCGCGCTGTAGCGATATTGTGTCGATTCATGATTATGAAGCCGAGGGCCTGAGTTGTACGCCACAAGGTGGCTTGATATGAGGCCAAGAGCCTGTTAATTATGACACAAGATGGCTTGATATTGCGCTTGGGCCGCAGGGTGCCCCCCTCCCCCCCCGGAGTCTGTACACCCCCATTGAGCATGAGTACCCAGTGTGAGTGATATGTTGTAGCCCGAGGGGCTGTTATTATTTCATATTGAAGCCCGAGGGGCTTTTCCTGATCCATGTTTGCCCGAAGGGTGGTTCTTGATTCATGTTATGCCCGAGGGGCAGATTATGAGTGATTGTGAGGTAGCCCGAGGAGATGGTTCTGTTGATGTTATGCTCGAGGGGCGGTTTATGGTACATGTTTTGCCTGAGAGGCTGTTTATGTTTTCATCCTTTTTACTCACTATTTTATCACTCGTTTGGAACTATTGAAAGTTGTTTTAAAATATTTTACTGAAACTGAGCTTGATTAACAAATTAAATGAGTTCTATACTGTTTTGGAGATATACTGCATTTGCTGTAATGTTATGACGTGGCTTACATGTTTTCTTACTGCTCAGCTTTCATTTACTTTTATTACTTACTGAGTTGGCGTACTCACATTACTCCATGCACCTTGTGTGCAGATCCAGGTATTTCTGAACCCGGTAGTAGGTGTTGATTGCTCAGTGGCAGAGTCAGCGGGGTTAGCATGGTAGTTGCCCGGCATTCACATTACTCCCTCCTATTTAGCACATTTTCAGACTCTTCTTTATATTCAGACCTTAGTAGATGCTTGTGACTTGTGACACCCCAATGTCGATCTTGTGTATTTATTCCGCAATGTTCATTTAGACTTTCATTATGAGATATTTGATTAATTAAAGGCTTAAAAATGATTTTTATTGATTAAATGGTTAATTCGAGATTTGTTTTGGCTGGCCTAGTTTCACGATAGGCGTCATCACGACCGGGTTGGTTTTAGGGTCGTGACAAGTTGGTATCAGAGCCTAGGTTACATAGGTCTTATGAGTCATGAGCAGGTTTAGTAAATTCTCACGGATCGGTACGGAGACGTCTGTACTTATCTTCAGGAGGCTGCAGAACCTTTAGTAAAAAATTCACATTCTTGAATTCTTATCGTGCGTCCTAGATTCAGATTGGAATGTAACTCTTTAAAATCCTTCCACGTGTTCGTATGTGCGCTCGGTATCAGCTATGCATTGACGGCTTGTGATTCCCTAATCGAGAGACGAGATGTGATTTCCGTGTGTTGATATTGGGCCAGTTTGGAGGACTTGAGGCTGGATTTTGCCTGTAGCTTGAGCACCGAGGTGCTGATTGTGTGAGCACATGTTTTTGAATTTATATGTTCGGTAGTGTCCCTATTATTAGAAGTGATGGCTGGATGACTATGTGATGAGTATGATATGACTGTGAGATGTATTCATATGATTTGAACGAGATGAGAAGGGTCTGCTTGAGGATAGAAGAACTATTTGGTGCTTGATTTCCATCTTGATTTAAGGTATAGCCCTGAGTTATGGGTGTGTGAAGAACCTTTTCATGTTTTCTAGTTGGGGAGTGAAGTAGATTTCATGTTATGTTATGAGTTCGGACTCAGGAAAATTAAGTGACTACGTAATGTTTATGACGGTGGAAGGGTATAAAGAGATGTTAGTTTGAGGCGAAGCAGGTGGGTTATCTCCTGCAGGGTGTTCTGAAGTTGTGTGATCCTTATGTGATTTGTTGGAAGATCTCTGTTACCAGCGAAATGTATGTGCTGCAAGTTGAATTTGGGTCGCCTAAGAGAGTGGGCTTGACTGTTATGAGGGTGATCGCGAGATTTATAGAAAATTTGAAGTACTAGATGGTCTGTGTTGCACGAGCTTATGAAGGATTGAGTTTAATCTCACTATGGTATTATGGCAGTAATAGAGTATATACATTATGAGTTATTGTGTGTTTTGATTTATGGATTTGAGCCAAGTGGGGGAGTCTGTTATTGATTAGTTAATTGCACGGTTATGTGCTATGTTGGTTCCAGTATGAGGCATACTGGTGAATCAGTTAAGGCTTACGGAGGTTGAGATCAATAATGGCTCGATTAAAGGAAATTCCAACAAAGGTTATGTTATGCGTTATGGGTGTATGAGAATCACAGAATGCCTTGAGTTGTTATTGGTAAAGGATGTATGGTGCATATAATAGAAAGTTGCTTGGTTGCATTAAGGTGAGGTTACATTCTGTGGTGTCGGAGTGCTATTGGAGCATAGGTCGTCCGATCCGTTTGATCGGTCTAATTGTGGTTTGAGTAGAGTGGATGACTCTCGAGAACGGTTCTAATGGGTTCAAGATTTTACATGTAATAATTGGAGATTTTCAGGTTGTATATTTAGCTAGAAACTGAGGTTTGCATTGGAGGGTGTCATGACTTGTGCCATTTCTATATCATCATGAATTCTACACATCAGTATCAAGAAGGTGAAGGAAATGGCTTGAGGTTCACATGAAGTCTCTTCAGAGTAAGTATTTGGAATATGGTGCTCTTGGGGATATTTAAGAGAGTAGTCAGCGGCTTATGGGCCTTAGGCAGTATGGTCTTATGCTCGGCTCTCGTATGGTGAGTTTGGGTCGAAGACTGCGGTATTATAGCAAGAAGAAGTATAAAATTGAAGGTAAATCGGAAGGAACTTGGATACATGGGATAGCTAGGTAGTAGGCCGGATCAACATGGTAAGGATATGATTAGTTCTTTGGGTGCTTGCGAGGTAATGTGTTTCCACAGGTGTTTCACGGCAATGCTCTTGGGTCTTAGTGGCCTGCGTAGCTGGTTGGGTTAGAAGGATTCAGTCTGGACAGTTTAGTTTGTGAAACTGGAATTCGGAGAGTTCTTGATGGTTTCTACCACGATTAGAGATGTATATTTTCTACGAGCGTGAGGACCTTGGGCTGGATAGTGATTTTCTTCTAGATGGGATTATCAGAAGGTTCATGGCTAGTTAAGTACGTAGTTGCTTTTGGCTCGGAATGGATATGAAGTTCTCACATTTATCCTACGATAGTATGGTATATGCAGTATGTTTTGTAGGATTGATATTTGCAAGTGTAAGGTCACAGTTCAGTTTTGAAAAGAAGGTCACAAATTCTTAGGCAGCACAACCAGCTTTAGATGATTAGGGAAATGATATTACTAATTTGTGTGGCTTGATGAAGGTATACATTTCAGAAAAAGGGCAATGTGATTGAGTTGTTGATACTTTATTAGTATTGCGGCACTCTCTGGTTGGATCGGCTGCTGATGTTCAGGTTTTCTTGGTGGCACAGAAGAATTATAGGAGTACCTCTCATGGGATGATTGGGAATTAGAGGTGTGTTGTATATTCGGTCGGTGGAGTTGGGATCGGATATGGTGATTCGCGTGCTATACGGATTTAGAGATTGGGAGTTTTCATAAACAGGTTAGGTTGTGGTTATGGGTCACGCGTATCGGCCTGATGTGGTAACTATTGAGGGTTTGGAGACCCGAGTGGATCCTTGTTGCTTAGTATGCTAGATTGTGGTATGATATTGGGTATAGACTTGTTGTCTCAGTGTTGTGTTATTTGGGCTGTTGCACTAGGGCCTCACCATTGGCTATGCTGGGAATACCACGGATTGGGTGGCGAGGTTCGACGGATTATGTTTTCAATAGGGTGGTTTCATTTTTGAAGACCCAGCGGAAAGGGTTGTTTTTCTTATTTGGCCTTCGTGATGGATGTCAGTGCAGAGACTCCTACCATTGATTCAGTTCCGGTGATGAGGGATTCTTCCTGATGTGTTTCCTGTTGCCCGGCATGTCGCCGAGCAAGGTTGTTGATTTTGGTATTGATTTGGTGCCGAGCATCGTAGCGTATGGAACCGGCGGAGTTAAAGGAGTTGAAGGAATAGGACTCCTTGATAAGGGGTTCATTGGCAGGCCAATATGGATGTGTGTTATAACTTGAGTCGGCTTGGTTGACTCCGAGTTGTATTGTTGAGGGATGTGTTGATTTGATTGTTGTTGAGCTTATTAGTGACCTGGGGAGATCTATAAGTTACCTTTACGTGTTGCGAGGTGTTGGAATTTGTTGGTTATAGGCGCATGTGGTGCGGTTTTAATTGAGGTCTATCAGTGGAATTCGAGCGGGAAGAGTATTGGGTATTTCTCAGCGGATGGCGTATCGGTTGTGTCCTTTCAGGTTTGTGTAATGTTATGTCAATTGCTTTGTCGTGGTTGTGATGATTTGCTTGTGTTCTAGACATCAAATTCCGCGTGGTTGTCAATTTTGAGCATAGTGACTTGAGGTGTTTCATGTGGACCAGTGTTTGTATAGGGTCGCGCATTGTAGCAAAGTTATGTGGAGGTATGATCCTTCGGGTTAGATTCTTGTTTTCTATTTCTACGATATGTGATGGGCTCTCAGCATTTGGTGTGGTGGTACCGATGAGCTTGCGGTACGGCTCTCTCATTTGAGTCATTTTCATGTTTGAGTACGTTCAGATTGTTGCTTATTGGTGCGCGAATTGCACGAGTTCTGGCTTTAGATTGTATTGATGTGTCATGTCACCAGAGTAGTTGTGTTAGAATTAGATGAGATTGTTGGGATCTAGAATGAATACAAACTGATTCAGTTTTAACGTGTTGGAAAGATAATATTGATGTTCGGCTCAGGAGTTTGCGATAGTCCTTGCCAAAGGAGAAGTGGCTTCACAAATGGTTGATCTGAGAAATGGTTATGACTTTCTACGTGTTTCATTTATCATTGGCAGTATATGAAAGTGTTGTAATGAGACTTTAGTTGATAAGAGGTTATTAATTGTATTTGGTTGTTGTGTACAGCTGTCGTGATTGGGAGTTATCGCTACAAGTGTCTGAGTTATGCGGTATATCTATGATTGCATCTAGGGTTGCATGTATGGTTTGTTACAGCTTGTTCAGACTTATTCAGAGTATAGATGTGAGATTCTGATCTTGTAGATTATTTCACAAGTGGAAATGTGGTTCTAAGGTTTATGGGTTAGGTTGAATTGTGAAATTTCAGTTACATTATGTTATCGGGCCTATATGAGATACGGTGACGTGGGATCACCCCCGGGTATGTGCATGGTAAGGTTACACAGCGATTTGATGGTTTTCGGAACAACTCTGGGCACATTAGAGGACGAACGTATGTTTAAATGGGGGAGGATGTAACGAACCCGACCGGTTATTTTGAGCTTTTGCATTTCGCTCGCCAATTCTCGGGC
Organism: Nicotiana tabacum; assembly: GCF_000715075.1. Classification (NCBI taxonomy): domain Eukaryota; kingdom Viridiplantae; phylum Streptophyta; class Magnoliopsida; order Solanales; family Solanaceae; genus Nicotiana; species Nicotiana tabacum. The sequence goes on along the minus strand of NC_134084.1, from coordinate 74,609,104 downwards.
ATGTCTAGCCCCGTGTGATGTATCGTGACTTATGTAAATCGTTGGTTTTAGTTTTCAGGATAATCAGAATGAATTTGGAAGAACGGTCCTCAGTTTGATGCTTAAAATTTGAAAGTTTTGACTTGTTGGTATATGATTTCGGATTGGAATTTTTATGATTTGGTTAGCTCCGTTAGGTGATTTGGGACTTAGGAGCGTGATCGAAATGTGTTTTGGAGGTCCGGAGTAGATTTAGGCTGAATTGGTAAAATTGGAATTTTGGCATTTTCCGGTTGATAGGTGAGATTTTGATATAGGGGTCGGAATGAAATTCCGGAAGTTGGAGTAGGTCCGTTTTGTCATTTGTGATGTGTGTGCAAAATTTCAGGTCGTTCGGAAGTGATTTGATAGACTCTTTGATCAAAAGCAGAATTCGGAAGATTTTGGAACCTTAGACTTGAATCCGATGTTATTTGGTTGATTCGATTGGTTTGAGTTGTTTTGGAGATTGGTGTAGGTTTGTTTAGTGGTATATAACTTGTTCGTGCTTTTGGTTGAGGTCTCGGGGGCCTCGGGATGATTTCGGATAGTTGACGGGAAGTTTGGAGTTGTGAATTTGTAGCCAAAGCTGCTGCGTTTTCTGTCATAACTGCACCTGCGACTTGGGGACCACAGGTGCGAGCCCGCAGAAGTGGAAGTGAAGTCGCAAATACGGCTAGGAGAGGGAAAGGCGGGAACCGCAGAAGCGGAACTTTGGGCGCATCTGCGATGGCGCAGGTGCGAGTTTATGATCGCAGATGCGGTGGCTGGGCGGATAAGTGGAATCTGTAGATGCGCACCTGGGACCGCAAGTGCGGGTCTGCTGGTGCAATAATTGGACCGCAGATGCGATTTTGCTGGGTCAGAACATATAAATTTCACCCTTCACGATATTGAGTGGGTTTTCACCATATCTCCTTCGGGGGAAAGCTTTGGAGAGCCAATTGAAGAGGAAATTCAAGAGAATTTCGTGGAGGTAAGATTTTTGGACCCTAAACTTGTTTCTATGATGAATTTTAACATTGTAAGCTTGAAATCTATGGAAAATCAGTAGCAAAATTGGGGGTTTAGGGCTTGGAAATTGGAGATCTTACTCTAGGGATGTGAGGGGTCATTTGTGGTCAGATTTTGGTATTCTTGATATGTATGAACTCGTGAGAGGATGAGGATTTTATTGATGTGATTTTTATCGGATTCCGAGATGTGTGCCCGAGGGTCGGGTTTGGCTAATTTCGAGATTTTTGATGTAAATTGGTTATTTTCGAGTGGGCTTTGTCCCCTTAGCATATTTTGATGGTATAAATCTCTATTTGGTTAGATTTGGAGCATTTGGAGACCAAGTCGAGAGGCAAGGGTATCGCGGGCTATAGTTTGGACCGGATTGAGGTAAGTACAACAACAACAACCCAGTATAATCCCACTTAGTGGGATCTGGGGAGGGTAGTGTGTACGCAGACCTTACCCCTACCCTGAGGATTGAGGTAAGTAATGATTGTAAATGTCTGTCCTGAGGGTATGAAAACCCGGACTTCACATCATTGTGCTATTTTGAGGTGATGCATACGCTAGCTGACGAGTGTGGGGTCGTGCACCATTGGGGGTTGTGACTTTGTTCGTCCCGTATGACTGTTTAACTGTGTATTGATTTAAAACTGTTTACTATCATCATGTTTTGGGCTGAATGCCATATTTGGGCCTCGTGCCAACTGTTTTGGACCCTTGGGGATTTTTACTACTATTCCTCACTGTTTTGACTTTATACTTGTACTCAGTCATGCTACATTCTACTGTTTTCATAACTCATCCATGTTTACTCTATTTTGACATCTTAAATGATATTTTAAGCTGAGAATTATATTTTACTGTGCCTGAGTGGCTTCTAGAGATTTCTGACTAAGTAGGGCCGAGGGCCTCTATTTTGAGGTTAATATGGGATCGGGCTGTGCGCCGCAGCGATATTGTGTTGATTCATGATTATGAGGTCGAGGGCCTGAGTTGTACTCTACAAGGTGGCTTGATATGAGGCTGAGAGCCTGTTAATTATGCCACAAGATGGCTTGATATTGCGCTTGGGCCGTAAAGGGCCCCTCTCGAAGTCTGTACACCCCTAGTGAGCTCGAATACCCAGTGTGAGTGATATGTTGTAGCCCAAGGGGCTATTGTTGTTTAATATTGAAGTCCGAGGGGTTGTTCCTGATCCATATTTGAACGAGGGGCGGTTCTTGATTCATGTTATGCCCGAGGGGCTGATTATGAGTGATTGTGAGGTAGCCCAAGGGACTGGTTCTATTGATGTTATGCTCGAGGGGCAATTTATGGTACATATTTTGCCCGAGAGGCTGTTTATGTTTCCATCCTTTTTACTCACTATTTTATCACTTGTTTGGAACTATTGAAAATTGTTTTAAAAGGTTTTACTGAAATTGAGCTTTATTTACAAATTAAATGATTTCTGTACTGTTTTGGAAATATTCTGCATTTGTTGTAGCGTTCTGACGTGGCTTGCGTGTTTTCTTACTGCTCAACTTTCATTTACTTTTATTACTTACTGAGTTGGCGTACTCACATTACTCTCTACACCTTGTGTGCAGATCCAGGTATTTCTGAACCCGGTAGCGGGTGTTGATTGCTCAGTGGCAGAGTCAGCGGGGTTAGCAAGGTAGCTTCCGGGCGTTCGCAGCCCTGCTCTTCTCCCTCTTGCCTTCCTTAGATTGTATTTAGCACATTTTCAGATTCTTCTTTATATTCAGACTTTAGTAGATGCTCGTGACTTGTGTTACCCTGATGTCGGGCTTGTGTATTTATTCTGTACTGTTCATTTAGACTTTCATTATGAGATATCTGATTAATTAAAGGCTTAAAAATGATTTTTATTGATTAAATGGTTAATTCGAGAGTTGTGTCGGCTGGCCTAGTTTCACGATAGGCGTCATCACGACCGGGTCGGTCTTAGGGTCGTGACACTTCCTCATTACTATTCATCTTAAGAATGACGACCTAATCTCAGCTCATACTTTGTGACTTTTGTCCATCCATTATGATTTACCGCAATATTGACTTACAATATACAACTGATACCTTGAAACTTCTTACGTAAAACCTTGCCACTAGGGCTTACATTGCATCGAGGAATATTTGAAGTGATTTCCATAATCGTATTTCATAGTATCTCGATGTGATTCACCTTATAGGGCTATTCTGATCTCGTACCGTCCGCGAAATCTTTTCTCCTTCTCCCTTTTTTTCATCAAATCATTATTCAATCGCATGCCCAAACGTTATCTTTTATCTGTCACAATTACACCTTTATTTCACTACCAGGGCAGCATTCCATCTCTTCTAAATGCTGCTAGTCTAGACTCTTCTAAGTTCATTCGACTATATTGAGCCTTCTATAACTTAGAGAACCCATCAGCTCTCTTGTTTCATAGGCTTAACCTCGAGAACTTATTCATTCTCGTCACCTTCTCACTCACCCTTTCTTGTTCTTACTCTTGTCTTCTTAAAACCTTGTCGTTTTATCATACTTTAGCTTGTGACCTATATATATCCATTTATATTACTCGAAATCTTGCTTCACCATAGATTTCCTTGTATTACTCTGGAACATCAAGAGTGACATCTCATCGTCTCTATCTCTTCTTTAATCTATTGGCTAGATCTCTCGGTACCTAGAAACCATAGGCTGAAAAATATACCATTGACGATGTTGCTATTGTTCCTGGATACTGAATCCTTGTGCTTCTAGCCTTCTATCCGAAGTATGGACTATTCACAGCCTTTTGCATTTGAGTATCGCGTACGTTGTTCACCTTTACCTTACTTACCTTAAAATCTCGCATCAGATCTTGTGTCTCTTTCATAACCTCCCTTGCACATAGGTATGATTCACAACCACAACTTGGAGCTTTATTATAATACTATAATCCGGTAGGAGCTTCATACTGACTTCTTATGAGGCTATTACTTTTCTAACTGGCTTTATCGTAGAGTTGTTGTAGACTATGGTTGTTGTACTATCTCTCTTGTAATTCTGAGATTAAGGTTGGTCCTGCAATGTTCTCGATCATGATTTCTATAATTTTCTAGGTCGAATAATCAGACTCTTGATTTACTTAGTTGATGTAACTCTTTAGTTTCCTCTTCCCTTTGATCAACCTTCGTGTAGGCTTAAGGTAGATTATGATATGCGGCTCATGGTATTAGCTATTACTTTAGTCCTGCATGGACGCTATATAATATCCAGGATATAATCTTCTAACAATCCAATTCTTTGTCTAGAACCTGGACTCAATTCTTCCTTTTAACTTATATTGGAGTCTTCTATGGCTGTATGATTGTCAACATATATGTATACTCCGAAATCGCAAGTGCTCTTATAACGTAACCAACTCTGGATCATTGATCGAATAGTTCCTCTCATTCCTTCTCAACTTTCTTTAAACGTAAGCTATTACTTTTTCCTGGTCTTCTGCCTCCTTGTTGCGTGCATACTTAGCGTATCTTAGTTCCTACGCATGCCGGAATTTTTGTGCAACTCATATGATCTTGAATATTACTTTTGACTTTACTTCCCGTTCACTAGCCACGGTAGGTTTCTCTTTCTTATGGAGGACGTACAATGTTGTTGTGAAACTGTTGTTACAAGACCATTTCCTTTTTAGGTCACTGTGCTTACGTTGAAGCCTTCTTCCTCATCTCCTCAGCTAGTATTTCACTGTAGTACTTAGAGAGGACCCTCTGACTATTGTAAAGATGTGAGCTTATTACATCGTGTACCCGACAAAAATTTTGATGTCCTTCCTCGCCTACAATTATGCGTAGTTACTTACCTTCATGCCTTTGTGCTTATAGGGTTGCTTCTGAACTGATATTTTGACTGTCTTCCTAGTGGCACTATCTTTCATTCCCACAATACTCATACGGTACCTTTAACAACCCTACTCCTATATAAATACTTCTTAAGTATTACAATGACGTTACTGCGAGGCTGAATTCACTATATTGGGTTTTACTATGTTTATCTTGCACGATCTGCTGACTCGTCTGTAACCTCATGTTTAGCAATAACAAGGCTCTTCCTTAATCAACTACCAACTACTCGTTGGCCCATTCTCATATCAATTTTCTGCGTAACCTTTCTTGGGTTATTTCCTTTATTTTAACTTCCCACTTGCATCGGCTCCTTATCTATCAATAACATTTCGAGCAGGAACTTTTACTTCCTCTCCTTGAAGTCGTGTTTGCATAATGTTCTGGAATCATAGCATATATTTAGGCTTGGGATAATTGCAATCTCATCCCTTTTTCATTTTTTCACATTCTTCCTTTACCATTCTATAATTACTAGAATCACTTAATTCTGGCTTAACGCCACATCATTCCATATTCCCCCCTTTTGGGGAGTACTAAGAGTTAGAGCTATGATGACCTACTTATAGATGTTTTACCTCTTCATCTTTGGCATCCTTTCACATCATCGATGACCCTTACTCGCCTTGCGGTAATCCTCCCGTACCAAGGATAGCAAAATTGCTTACTCACGAGGGTGACACTTAGTATAACTGGCATATACATTCCCTTAAGCTGAACTTTGCTCACATTGTTTGCTTTAGGGAAGCGTCTTCCTGAATGACCATTCTCTAAATTTCTCATGAATCTTCTTTTGTCATCCATTCTATTATTGCCGGAACAAAATCTGAAATTATTATGATGCCGACTATTATCAATCACTCAGTCACTAATTCATATTTAGTTTATCTTGTTCACCAATCCATACTGGTTCTATTACTCTGGGGTCTAACTTTTCCTCTTAGTAATCGCGCTAGAATTGCGAACTTATTTCTCGAAATAAGGACATGATTGTATGGCCTATACTTTTTTGTTGTTCTAAGACCTGTCACCTCTCGTCTCTTCCTTCACTTGACTATAGATTTTGTAATACTGTCATCTTTTGATCTACCGTTGTCATCCATGTATAACATCTTACTCATAATGCTTCATTAACTCTTTTCTTATTTTCCGCTAACATTTATGCCTTCAGAACAAGATATTCTTTTGCTTTTAGTTTCCTTTTGCTCCATCTAGTGGCTCTTCAAGTTGCTTAACGTTCTCGCTTTACTAGGGACGCAGGCCACACTAAGGTAATATTTATCCCTTCAAGGCTTCTAGTGCATGTCTTTGTAATACTCATATCTGGCTGCACTATTTTAGAGTGTACCATCTGGGTGTCTCACAAGGAGATCTATTAGCACACTTGCAATATCCTTCGGAAATGTCAACTAATGCAGACAATCCATTCATCATTTTGGGTTACTCTAACCCCAGTTGGATCTTGATATTTGTCCTTCTCTTATACTACTTCTGTTAGCCCCCATTGGGCATAAATGAGATGGGTGTGACCAATTGTACATACTCTGTTACTGTTGAATGTAACTCAAAAGACTTATATTACTCTACATGAATTGTAAATATCGACAATCTTCATTGCTGAGCGCCTCGTACCCTTTTTCGTTTTGCTTTTTTTTTACTTGTTAAAACTTGTATATATCTTCTGAATCTCTTCATTACCTTTCACTATAGGGGTGGATAGATATTCCTGCCTTAAGGCTCCTTATCAAAGGCTTACACGTCTTAGTACACCCATGTTCTGCTGAAAACTTCACATTTATCCATTATAAAAATTATACAAAATCAAGTTCCTATGACTCAACTCTTCCACAACTATATCTCTTACCAACCGTCTTTCTGGATGTAGGCATTGTCGTATTATGAATAAGATAGAGTTTAGAAAATTGAGTTCTTACAACTGAACTCTACCACACGATCTAGAGTAAAAAGAAAGAGTGATAGTCCTAAAAGCCCCGTAGCCTCCTGCTTATAAGTGTGGTGCACGACACACCCATAAACAAGATTCTACTAGACACGACTTATATACCCCCTAGGACAGAACTGCTCTGATACCACTTTTGTCACGACCTAAACTGATGAACCGCGACGGGTACCCAATACCTTACTCAACCGAGTACCAACATAAAGTATCTTTTCATGTCATACTATCATACATAACTAAGACGGAAGGCTGCCATGAGATAAGTAGAATACAACATGTGATACCAACTTATACATAAGACGTGCAAGCCTATAAGACCAAAATAACCGCTCGTATACTGAACATAGGTTGATAAGGCCATACAATCTTTTATGTATATGACATCTATCTACAAGCCTCTAAGAATACATAATTTTCATAATGTTCAGGATAGAATCCCGCCATACCAAATAATACATGTCAAAATCATACTAACCAAACAAGCAACTTCGAAGCAAATGGAGCGCACCAACACCTTCCGCTAAGCTGATAGCTTACTTGGAGGGTTCTCGACCTGTCTATCGGAACCTGCGGGCATGAAACGCAGCGTCCCCAGGCAAAAGGGACGTCAGTACAAATAATGTACCGAGTATGTAAGGAATGAAAATTAGTAATAAATAGACATGAGAGAAATGGGGAGTAAAAGACTTGACATGTAAGTCTGAACAACTTTATGAATCTTTTAATATTTGAAATGTCATGCATATGCGTATAAAAGTCATACCATGCATGGATATATGCATTCATAACATCATCAAGCCTTTTAGGGCATCCCATCATATCATCTCGGCCACTATGGGCAAATCATCAATGTATACCAGCTAATCAGGTGGTGGTGCGTATATAACGTTGTAACCTTTTTCCATATCCCATATATATATATATATATATATATATATATATATATATATATATATATATATATATCGTATATAATGTGTTCTGGTCATGGGTCAATGTACATGAATGCAATGCATGAGAAGTACATTAATAAAATCTTTTGGGAATGTCATAAGACCATTATGCCTTTAAGTAATATCATGAAATAAAAAAAATTCAACTTACGTATTCTTCTGAGACCCATGAACATATGATAAAATAATATGATACATGGAGAATCAAGAATGTAAGCATCTCTAGTATTTCTATGAATAGAGTCATTTATGAAAATTGTGCATTTGCTCGTTTCGTTTATGCCGTATAGATCATGCCAAAATAAAGAAGGGATAGCCTTAACATACTTGAGCCAATTCTCTTGGCAATTCCTTTAACACACGTTAATTGCGATAAAACATGGAACAAGTCGTATGAAAAGCTCAAAGCAATCACGTTGCTTATACAAAGAAAATCTTGGTAGAATCCTTTCTTTAAGAATTTTGCAACAACGTTGCTATTTGGAAATGGAATTAACATTGCTATGTTTAGTGATTTGGATGGGTAACATTTCTGTGTTTGGCTAAAGCTTTCATGTTATATGTAGAGATTTACAAAATATCTTAGAAATGATTTCTTGACCTTTATGAGTGGGCCCCACTTGATGTCTTAGTTGGCCACTAATTCCTTCAAATTTTTGTTACATTCATGTGACATTAATAGTCATTAGTTTGCACATATTTGGCTTCCATATTTTTATAAGTCTTATCCAAAAAATTATTCACTTATTCCTTAATTACATAGTTAATCTTCCACCAAAAATTCACAATTAATCAAATGTCCGCATAATTGAGAATTATCTCAAATTACTTAAAATACTACTCACCTTTAACACACCTTACTATCATGGCTATGGGGTACCTTGTATGGTATTAGTCCATAAATATCGGGTATTTTAGCTCGGGCCTTATTTTATCCCAAAATATCCTACTTCGACGAAATTCTTTTTCTTTGATCTGCTTACCTTCTCACCTTCACGAATTTACTCATTACTTGTTTGAAATAGCATAAAATGCTTATAATCTTAAAATAATCTCATTCCCAAACTTACGTTGATTAACTTGCGATGAAACTTTAACATATGAAAAATCTGGGATGTAATATTTCATTTCCGAGATTTCACCAATTTGCTTATGGCATAATTTTACGTAAAAAACATGGGGTGTAATAGGATTGGTAAGATTCCATTTCATTCGGAGTGCAGTCGAGTCTAAAGGTCACAGTACTAGAGTTTTGTGACAGACTTATAGGTAGGTCAGGGCCCTGTCCCAATCATGTTTGATGTCAGACACTCTTAGAGGCTTTATAGACACAAGTTCAGTATGTACAATATATTATTGGTCTTGCTGCCCCTCATTTATTTTTTTCCTTTTAGGTTGTTCAATATTGATACTCATTGTGGCCTCCTCGGCCCGAACATGCATTAATGTTTTGAGTATGATGTCTAGTTAATACGACGCTTGCCCGCCTACGATATATTACGAGTTGCAGCCATGATAGCTTATAGTATGATAGAGTTCAGCCATGTCGGCCTATGTACATTCTAGGTTACGTATAACATTCAAGAGTTATAGAGTGGTTTGATCGGGCTAGTATTGCATCGGGTGCCGGCCATGCCTCACCTGGGTTGGGGTATGAAAAATTCAGTATCAGATCAGAACGTATCTTAGGGAGTCTACAAAATCGTATCTAGTAGAGTCTTGTTTATTGATGTATTGTGCACCACATTTATAAATAGGAAGCTACAGAGCATTTAGGATTGGTTACCCTTCTTTCTAATCCAGATCGTGTTGTATAGAGTTGAGTCGTAAGGATTCAATGTCTAACTCCTATTTGATAAATGTTCTACAGAGACGTCCAACACAGGAAGAGCTATAACTAGTCAGAAAGGTAAGGCTAATGAGGGGAAATGTACTAGTATACCACCCCCAGTTGATGTAGATCAATTTGAGGTTCGAGTTGAGTGAGTATCCCCTACTCCGCCAGCACCAGAAGAGCATCATAGAGCTCTAGCATCTCCAGTACCCCCACAACTGCCTACTATTCATGATCTTAGGAGTTTTTTGCATCTTTGACCGAGTTAATAGCTACACAGCGACAACAGCTAGTGCGGGACCTTCTGAGGGGCCCAAAAGTTTGAGAGTCCGCTAGTTTATTACTTTGATCCATCTAGAGTTCATGGGGACGGATCACTACGAGGATCCCCTAGATTTTATTGACCAACTTTACAGGATCGTTCTAGTTATGCATGCTTTTGAGACAGAGGCGGTGGAGTTAGCAAATTTCAAATTGCGATATATAATTGTGTATTGGTATGATTCATGGGAATTATTCAGAGGGCAGAATGCGCAACTAGCAAAGTAGGGAGAATTCTCCAGAGCCTTCATGGACCATTACTTACCATTGTAGATTCGGAAGACCAAGGTTGATCCATTTTTAGCCCTACAGCAAGGTGACATGAGTTTTCGCGAGTACAACCTCATGTTTGATTCGTTGGCGAGGTATGCCCCATCTTCGGTTGATACAATGCGAGCAAAGATACATCAGTTTGTGGCACGGCTGGCACAAGAGATAGTTGAAGCTTGTACCACATCCTCGTAGAATGACAATATGGACATATCTCAGATTCAGGATTTCGCCCATAATCTAGAGGAGCATAAACAATAATAGCAGATAAAGCAAGCTTGATATAGGCAGCAAGGTAAGAGAGACATGCCAGTTGATGAGCATGTAGGGGCAGCAAGTAGTAGTAGGTCTTAGAGGAGACAAGGTCAATCAGCATTAAAGGCATAGGTCAATCTACCAGGCCTTGGGAGACCCAATATTCTCAAAGTACTCAATTGAGAATAGGTCAAGGATCAAGGCCACAAGGAGTGCAAGATCAAGAGAGTGTTGGACAAATGAAATCACCTTGATGTAAGCAGTGCAGAAGGAGACACGAGGGGTCATGATTACAAGGTATGAATGCTTTTTTCAGATGTGGCAACCCAAGGCATATGTCACGGAATTGTCTGACATTGATTATGAGGGTATCGGTCGTTCGGGACAACCTATAGGTTCAGTACCTCTATTTCAGTGTAGAGAAGGGGAGCGTCAGGCTCGAGAGGATACGAGAATCAGATGTATGCAGTAGGAGATAAGTTGGACCCCGAGCACCCATATAAGAGGTATTTAGGTATGTTACCTATACGTTAGTGAGCCTTTATATATATAGTATGATATTAGAAGATGTGGTTAACTCGATTAACAATGGAGATAGAATGTCGCATCCAAGATGAGTCATAGTGAAGTATTGTTAAGAGGTAGAAATGCTAAATAAGATAATGAATCTGGTAGTAGCTTAGAGACCCTAGAACTCCCAAGATAAGATGTAAATAATAGTAAGAACCAAATGATCTAGACATGGTAAGATTACTAAGCGATGATCATAACAAGGAAACGATAACATTTAGTAAGGGATTATATATTAGAAAGTTTAATAATGTAACGACCTGACTGGTCGTTTTGAGCAATTCACCCGGTTCGGTAGTTTGAGGTCAAAATCAACTTCACATTATGTATATCGACTTGTGTGCAGGGTTGGATTGAGTTTCCGGATGAATCGGAGTCGAATTGGGAAAAAAAAGAATATAGTTCTGGAAGCTTAAGCAGAGAGAACTTGACCAAAATTTGACTTTTGAGTAAACGGCTCCGGAATGAGTTTTGGATGATGTCAGTAGTTTCGTATGGTGATTTTGGACTTGGGCGTGTGTTTGGATTTGGATCTGGAGGCCGTAGGGTAATTTGAGGCATTTCGGTGAAAGCTGGAAAAGTTGAAGTTTGGAAAATGGAGAGGTTTGACCCATAGTTGACTTTTGTGTTCTTGAGGTCAGAATTCAAGTTCTGAAAGTTGGAACAGCTCTGTTGTGTCATTTAGGAGTTGCCTGCAAAATTTGGTGTCGTTTGGACTTGATTTGATGTGGTTCGGACGCTTGGTTGCAATTCTAGAGGTTCTTGAAGTTCATAGTGATTTTCATGTGTTTGGGCATATGATTCATAGTTTTAGCATTGTTTGATGTGATTTGAGAGTGGGTCTAAGTTCATATTATGTTATGGGATGTGTTGGTACATTTGGTTGAGGTTCCGGGGGTCTCGGATGAGTTTCGGGTGAGTTTTGAGCGAGTCCGGACATTTCCGAAACTTAGAAAATAATTTTGATGCTTAAATCTTTGTTGGGGTCAGAAGTCTTACCGCTGAGGTGGAAGTTTTTCCGCTGAGGCGGAAAACGGTCTGCGGTCCGCGGTGAGAAAGAATCCGCAGGTTCACTGGTCTGACTTTGGAAGCCTACATCGTTTGATCTACAAGGAATTTTGAGATGATTTAAAAACAAAAGTTGTAGCCCTTCGTGTCTAGTTTTGAGAAAGCTAAAGAAATCACAATTTGGACATTTATAGAGAAATTTATGGCCAAAATACTAAAGCATATCACTGCAGTCAATATTTTCCGTTGTAGCAGTGGATTTACCACGGTCAGCGGTGATGGACCGCGGTCAGCGGTGGTTTTTCCGTGGTCAGCGGTGATGGAAATCTGGGAGGTGCACTATAAATACGAGATTTAGTGTTTTATTTCATATTGTTACCTAGAGAGCTCTGATCTTGGCAATTTTTCAAAGATTTTTCAAGAAGTTCATCGGGGTAAGTGATTCTAACTCGGATTTGGCTAAAATACATGAATCTATCATTTAATTCACCATTTGATTCGTGATATTTGATGGAATTTGGGAAAAATTGTGAAATCTTCAAAAATGTAAAATGATGATTTGAAGGACCAAATGGTATCGAAATTGGATAATTTTTATATGGGTGAACTCGTATCGGAATGGGTATCGGTTTTGTAAATATTTTCGAGTTCCGAGGTACGGGCCCGGGGAGTTGACTTTTGTTGACTTTTTGCAAATTTTATAAGAATCATAGCTTTGTTAATTAAAATTGTTTTCTCTTGCATTATTAGATATATTCAAGTTGTTTTTGGCTAGATTGAGCCGAGCGTTGATGAATTGGTAAAGGAAAAGCTAAATTGTGTATTGAATTGGCTGGATTGAGGTAAGTATCTTGCCTAACCTTGTGTCGGGGACTTCCCCTTAGGATTTGAGTCTTCTATGCTAATTGTAGTCCATGCATGCGAGGTGACGAGTGTGTGCTCGGACTTATTTGTGGGAAATTTGCCTCTAGGGTTCTTAGGTCCTTATGTTCATTACGTGAAAAGTATCCCGTCATGATTGGGTTTCCTAATTGCATAAATTGCCTTTATATGCATCATATAATGTTGTTAGCTTCCCTCTAATTCTTACGTGTTACTTGACCCTTAATTGCCTTAATTGAAGTGATTGTCTTCCTTATTGTTTTGATACTTCTTGATTGTGAGTTCCCCTATGACTTCGTGCAAATATGTTACATGTCCATTTATTGTGGTTACCGATGTAATTATTATGTGATTATTATGTCTTGTTGCTTTTTAAGGTTAGTGTGCTTCTTGGTTTTCTTTTCGTGATCCTTATTATGTACTATTCATGCTTGATTCGATGAGTATTCATGTTGGACCAAGCTTATGGTAATTCCTTGGTATTTGACCGTTGTTAGGTATTGACTCAAGTTGGGATTCAATTGCTGAAGTTAATTGTTGGGACGAGATTGGTTATTGTTGATTCCCTTGCCAGGATGTATTGTTTATAATATTGTTTCCCTTGTCGGGATGTTATTGCTTATGATATTGTTTCCCTTGCAGAGATATTGTTATTATACTATTGTTCCCTTGCCGGGATTCTATTGTGATCTTATTGATTCCCTTGCCCGAATTGCTTTGTGATTGTTGCTTGGCTAAGGAAGAGTGTAAAAGCACGAAGGGTGATGCCGTGCGTTATATTTGTGAGTGAGTGTAAAAGCACGAAGGGTGATGTCGTGCCGATATTGTAAATATAAAAGCACAAAGGGTGATGTTGTACCATGATATGAGTGATAATGCACGAAGGATAATATCGTGCCATGATTATGTGAGGTAAAAACACGAAGGGTGATGCTGTGCCAAATATATTGATTCTTATGGTGAGTACGAGAGTAAAAGCACGAAGGGTAATGCCGTGCACTTTCTGTTTGCTATGCTTATTTGTTGTTACCAATTCAAGTGTTTTAACTGTTCAGATTCCTTTACCGATGTGATCCTTTATGATGGAGCCCCATAGTGTTTTCAACACTTCACCGTATTTATATACATATTTTTCAATACTTCAAATTTCAATAATTGTTTTATCTTCAATTTAATTAGTTACTCAATTAAATTTCCTTAAACCATCTGAGGTTGTATTTTACTTAAAATGGAATTTCTACTAAGTTAATTTATTAAATCCTTTGCTAAAAGTAATAATTCATTCGCTGTTGTACTTTAATTGAAAATGGTACTTTCTTTATCCAAATTATTTCTAAAAATAACTTCGTCTTTTCTTATTGAGTTCCTAATTGGTTTAGAAGCTATACTCTACTTTATGTTATGTAAATCAGACTCCATAAACATCTTAATTGCATTGGTAATGGACCCTATGAACTGAGTAACATGAGAACGTTGTTGTGTAAAGTGAGATAGAAATATGTGGCACAAGGTGCCGGGTGTGCTAAACGTTTGGTAATTGAGGTTATGATATGAGACATCGAGTTTGAGAATACTGAAAATTGTGCATCAGAAACGATATGATTTATTGAGCTGACATCGCCTTCCTTGTTTGAGTACATTTTTACTTGTCTGTGTTCCAGCTATGTTAGTGTTAATTTATTTGGTTATCTTTCGTTTCCACCCGTGTTTCTCTTTATTGTTTCTACTGATTGTAGTTTGTTATTTCCCTGCTGTTGATATTACTTTGTCATTTCTAGGTTGATAGTTTATTATCAAATCCAATTCAATTTATTTGACCAGTAGGTGTATGGACTGTTCCTCGTCACTACCTCACCAAGGTTAGTCTTGATACTTACTGTGCACCGCCGTGGTGTGCTCAGACTACACTTCTGTACTTTTTTTGTACAGATCCAAGTATTTGATCGGTAGTAGTTGTGCGGGTCATTGCAGTGGAGACTCAAGGTAAACTTGCTACAGCGTTCGCAGGCCTCGGAATCACCTTCATTTGTACTTATTTCCATTTATTCCTTTTGTTTCGGAAAATTGATGTATTTATTTTGTATAACTACTCTTAGAAAGGCTTGTGACATATACCACCGGTTTTGAGAATTGTAATTTGTTCAGAGCAATTTAATTTAAAGTTTGTACACTGCAAAATCAGAGGACTTGATTTCTTGCTGTCAAGTCACTTCGGAAGAACGCCTCGAGACCCCGAGGACGGGAGGCCACGACCGAGCTCCCGACCTCGGGGCTCGTCGAGGCCCGACTTAGAGAAAATGGAGATCGAAGCCAAGACGAAGGGGGGAGCTCCCAAGGCACACGGCTAGGCCTGACAGGGCCGGCCTATGCAGAGCCTATGCTGAGGCATCACGTCAAGCCATCCCATCTCCATACTTTGTAATTAATCTCCACGTACTAGTAGTCGAGTTCCCCCCTATATAAAGGGGACTCACACTACCTTGTAACAAACTGATGTTGTTCCATTTCTCCACAAGTGCAATAAAATCTCTCTCTCTCTCTCTTTTCTTTCTAAGCTTGTTCGTTCTCACTGGTCCGAGGCCACCTCGATATTCATCGCGTTCTTACTCGTTCTTCATCATATACCTCAGTATTGGCCATAAAGAGCCTTGTTTGATTATAACTTCAACTGTTATCCCATCCCCGACTATCCCTGATAGCTCAAGCTCGATCCTGACATCGACCTCGAGGTCCTTCATCGACCCGACCTGTATCCGGACAGCAGGCCCTTTAGTTTGATTATTATCTCGTTTTAGCTTGCATTTAATCTTCAAACTCCATATTATTAGCATCAACTGCTCTAACAACTAGCCCGGGAATAGATCACATATTTTTAGAATCCCACAACAAATTTAATTGTTGTTACCATTTTCACGGTAAATAGTTTGGCGCCCACCGTGGGGCTAAAAATAATAGTGATTATTTTCTTGCTAGTTTCATTACACGAACGCACATTATCTTTCACATTTTTTCTTGTCCAAGATCCTTTGATTTCAGGTCAAAATGTCTGGCTCGGTAAATGGAGTCGAGACCGACAACCTCGAGAATCATAGGGAAAATGATGTGGATGTCCTGGTCACCGGAGCACCACCACTGAATCCCAATAACACGCCCAGAATGATTCTAGCAGACGCGGAGTCACAGGATGCACGGCAAGTCGACGAAACTTCTCACACAGACAGGAGCATTTAGCATATCGACCAATAGGAAGCCTAACAAATCTCGGCTCGGGAAACACACGAAGTTAGCCTTCACGATATTTTTGAAATGTTGCAGGCACAGTAGTTGGCTATCGCCCAGTTACAGAGCCATCCGAAAGCCCCCAGCGCAGCGGCACCAGAGACAGCTCCCCCCGCCGAGCAAGTGCCCGAAAGATCAAGCAATAACGGGTCAGTGGCTAACCCCGCCATAGTGAAGATGCTCGAGGACCTCCCCAAAAGGATCGCGTCAGGTTTGTGGAGGTTTATGCAATAGTTCTCCCCTGGGGAAGCGGTCCCGGAACCAGCTTCACGGAAATCTGGAATGTTAGAACTCCCTAGGCGCGACAGGACCTCGGACCCTAACGAGCGCACCACCGCATACACATATGCGGAGAAAGGCAGCGACCTTAAGGATGACAAGTTCGAGCCCGTCTCGTTGAAGAAGTTCGGAGAAACACTCTTAAAAGAAACCATGATGTGGTGTCGTAGCCTAGCGCCCGACCTCACATGCTCGCTTACCGAACCAGCGGATTCCTCTGCAGAAGCACACACCGATGCCATCGAAGTAGTAATGGAAGAGCTCGATACATCGGAGGCCGAATGAAGAAAGAATGAAACACCATAGGAATTCATGCCTCATTCGCCGATAGGACGAGTGAGATCGTCCCCGGTTTCGGATGACTGGGCAACACAGGTCTTCGCCCGAAGTTTAAACGAGGCATGCCCGACGACTCCAGGTCTTCTCAAACAACGCTTAGCCAGATACCCGACCGAGACTTGGCCGTATGACCGTACCCGGCACCGACCACGAATTAGGGCCATAGGCGACTGTCCGGGAGCCTCTACGGTCCCGGTATACCCAAGCAGGCTCCCAGCAAAAAAAGGAATGCCAAACAGATGGAGGTACCATCCATGTGCCGCGAATGGGAGGAACGCCACAAGATGCAACCTGTCTCGCAACGATAGGGAAATATTTCGAGGGCCACATCCTCAAGGAAACTTCAGTGGAACCGGATCTGATAAGGCACAGCCGACAGAGGAGCCCCGCCTAGCAGAGTACGATTTCAACGTTGTTATTCCAAGCATCATGATCACTATAAGCGAAACCAGGGACGCTGAGCGACTCAAGCCTGTTCAACCAAGACCCTTTCAAAAGAACCACAACCCAATGCGGGAACCGCAGGGCACGCGCGGCCACGGGGTAAAAAATGACCCCCATCTCGAAATGACGACAATTGTGTTACTCAATGAAAATCGCCGTTGAGTACCATCGAACGGTCAGGTTCGAGTCCAACCCCAAGGAAAGAAGGCAACCGGGAAGGATGAAGTGAACGAGCCGCGACTTATTACCAGGACAGTGAAGGAGTGGTGACGCCCTCCGCGGACTCATAAGATGGAAAGTGAAAATGTTCGCCGTCAAGAAAAGACGAGTCCAGGGAAGTACTCCGGGGGACACCCTTACATCCAGGGAAAAAGGCATCGATGCCTCGCCTCGGCGTCACACTGACGCATTGGTAACCCTCTCCCTCTTTTGATCTATTTTGAATAAAACATGTGTTCGTGAATTCAGGTGGTTCAATCATGTACAACAACGATGTCGAACCAAAGTCAATAGGGCGATCCAGGCTAACGGACCAAATCACTCCCGCATCCTGGATCCCTGGAGAATTCCCAATGGTGAATCTCCACAAAGACCATCATCTTAATATGGCCCGTATGAGCTCGGGCCAGGACATCGAGCTCTGTATCATCGGAGGAGGCGCAAAGCACGGACATCTTATTCAGACGACCGCCGGCACACCACCCGGAGATAGTGTCGGCCCCATGTCGCCAAAATCATGGAATCCCTCGCAAAGGGCAGAACTAAAATAAGTTGACAGAAAGCAATATGCAACGAGAGGAAGTTTTTCACCATATGACGCATCGCCAATACCAATGCTCCCACCCTCGGAAGGATCAAAGGGTAAGCAAACCACATCTTCGGTCGAACCTAATAAGACACAGCGGATGGCTGTATTGGGGCTCACACCTCGGAAGGGTAGAAACGTACCAAATCTCAAAATGTTGCCTACGCGCCCCGCGGTGAAGAAGAACTACTTTATTCCCTTGTTATTTTTTCACTAACCTGTATGCAGACAACTGGCCAGGATATTCGGAGGTTCTAACTTTACCCGAAGACCCCTAGGTCCGTCGCGCTCTTTCCCCTCAGTCGGGCTTTCGCCCCAAAGAGGGCCTTGCCAGCAAGATTATTAGCGGAGCCACATACCCCCAAAGGAGGACCCGATACGGTCACAGGGATTTTTCTACAGTCCAATGACTAGCGATGATCTGCTTCTAAAGGCACTATCCCGTCGGGAAGACCGGGAAACGGCAGACTAAACCCCAATCGGGAACTATGTACCGGATCGAATTGTCCGAGAAGCCGCGCCCGTGCAGGTCGAGCTCACAACGATGAAACAATGTATGTCTACACCAAGCAATTGAAGGATATCATTTCAACATCTTATTCTCCAAGCAAGGAAATCTCAATTATCCCCGACCGGGGCCTCTCTACCAAACACGTCCCGAGATACTCGGAGACTTAGCATCAGCAATTCAACACTCGCACGACCCCAGGGTCGGAACTCCGGGCTCATAAAGCCCCTACAAGGCAACTCCAGGCTCACGAAAAGTGGTCTTCACGCTTAAAAAAATTTGATGACTCGGAGATTGTCAATCATCGCCAAACGCCATGCGCTGGAAAACTCAAAACTGTAAGACCCCTAGCGGGCAGACTTGGCGTAACCAGATCTATTCTACAAAAACTGTAAGACCTCAACAGGCATGACAAACTATAAGACCTCAACAGGCATGACAAACTGTAAGATCTCAACAGACATGAAAATTCTGAAGTTCGGGCTATACATCGCATTTGTAAAAATCCCTAAAGGGCATACCCTTGGTGTAGACGACTGAACTGTCACTCGGAATCAAAAATGGCTACGGCAAAACACATATGACTATGGTCAAAATAGCTGATACAGCCATACTAACGTGACACGGGGACGCCCGACCATCGTTAAACAAAAATTGCAGGCCACTACTTCGAATATACTTCGGAAAGAACCGGTTAAAACAGGCTTCCCTCAACAGGCAAAAATGAGCTTCGACCATGTCAGCTCCAAATCACAAGGCTTCGACCTACTTAGCCTACGAGCTATGAACCTGCTCAAACATCGCCGATAACGACTTGAAATCAAGGTTCTCTGGAACCGACGACGGGTCAGGCAAAAATCTTTCAAAAAGACCTTAACGAGCGGAAAACAAAGCCTACAAAAGGCCCATGGGCAAAAACAGCGTAAGAGACATTATCGCCAGCTAAGCAAGCCTCTGGGCCACATATTAAAGGGTCTCTACGACTAAACAGCGTAAGAGCCATTGTCGCCAGCTAAAAAATTGACAACTTGAGGATTAAAATAAGCTCAAAATCGTAACTCGATTCGGAGACCGAATCCAAAATAGTTAACTATGCAAACCTTCGGGCCACATATTAAAAGGTCTCTACGACCAAACAGTGTAAGAGCCATTGTCGCCAGCTAAAAAATTGACAACTTGAGGATTAAAATGAGCTCAAATCATAACCCGATTCGGATACCAGATTCAAAATAGTTAACTATGCAAGCCTCCAGGCCATATATGGAAAGGTCTCAATGACCGAAACAGTGTGAGAGGCAATATATCTGGTCTGAAAAATACTTAAGGGTAAATTAAAGCTCGGATCACAACGCGACTAGGAGAATGGACCCGAAATGGCTAAACTTTAATATGCCTAAGGGTACGGCATAAATGCCACCATCGCCAGCCAAATGAGCCTCCGGGCCACACACCTATAAGGTCACTTTGACCCGAAGCACAAAAGGCCATCGCCATCCACCCATGTAGGTAGGAAAGAACTTAAGGGTCAATTGAAGCTCGAATCGCAACGCGACTCGGAGACTGGACCTGAAATGGCTAAACTACAATATGCCTAAGGGCACGACATAAATGCCACCATCGCTAGCCGAATGAGCGTCCGGGCCACACACATGTAAGGTCACTTCGACCCAAAGCACAAAAGTCCATCGTCATCCGCACATGTAGGCAGGAAAGAACTTAAGGGTCAATTGAAGCTCGAATCGCAATGCAACTCGGAGACTGGACCCGAAATGGCTAAACTACAATATGCCTAAGGTTACAGCATAAATGCCACTATCGCCAGCCGAGTGAGCCTCCGGGCCACCTACCAGTAAGGTCGATTTGACCCGAAGCACAAAAGACCATCGTCGTCCACCCATGCAGGCAGAAAAGAACTTGAAAGTCAATTAAAGCTCGAATCGCAACGCGACTCGGAGACTGGACCCAAATTCGCCTAAACAGCAAATTCCCAAGGGCAAGAAAAGGGAACAATTACTACCTGCCCGCACGGGCATAGATGATTTAAGGGTAGGAAGGCTCGAGTCAAAGCCCGACTCGGAGACTAAGCCTAAAACAGTCGTCAAAGCGCAGAGGTCCCAGCACCTGCTCACGACAAGGATCGCACTTAAGAGCCCTTGGGCCTGTCTGATCAGTTACGGACCTACGAGGATCCCGCTAAAACACTGAAACCAGCCTGCCTGAAGAGCAATAACAGAAAAGAGACGCAGAAGAAATAAAGCTTCAAGTTTCCTCTGATATTACATACAAAAGGTGAACTCTCCATCTACAGACATGTTCTACATATATCAAAAACAAAGCGACAAAATGGCAAAATTTACGCTCTGCTCCAAAGGGCTACAGCTTACCAGGTTTGCTCTCCACCTTGTCAGCAAGAAATGACCGCACACCACGCTCGTCCGCTCTTTCTCGAGCCAATTTCTCTAAGAGAATGAAGCCCCTCACACCAATCTCCTCAAACACTTCTCTTCGGGATCTGCAACGAACATATTCTTCGATCTTCTTCTCCTGGTCGAGGGCTCGCTGCAGCTCGGCTTGGGCGTCCGCAGTGTCGGTCACATGAATCGCCATCTCCTGATCAGCCTTGGTTCGGCTTAGCGCCGCTTCAGCCCGGGCATCAATTATCTCAGCCCTGATCTTCGAGAGATCAGATTCAAGTTTCCCAATCATATCCGCTTGAACTTTGGCATTATCACGAGCCAAGCGGAGTTGGGCTTCGAAGGCTGGGACCTTGGCCAAGGCGCCTTCCTCCTTTAAAGCTTGAGCTTGCACTTGAGCCCTTAGCTCACCACAGGCAGTTCTAACGCGATCGACGTCGCCCTTGAGGTACTTTGAGGCCTCCGTCCTTTTTTGTAGCTAATATAATTTTAAAAAAAAAAGGGTAACCTCAAAGGTCTAAAAGGAGCAAAGCATGAGTTGTAGAAAGTTACCTGCTCCATCAAATAGCTCTCGTAATTCGAGCTCTGGTATGCCTCATATCACCAATGCTGCAACTCAACCTCCTTCTCCTCGCTAAGGAGCTTAAGGGACTCACCCTCGTCCAGAATTTTCTGAAGCCTGGCCCCTTGATGGAGCAGCTTAGACATAAGCCTGTCACAGGCCTGCATAAGGAAAGTTCAATAAAGGAAGGAGGACACGGGATACAGAGGGATTGTGCCTAAACTCACTACGAAGTGAAGCCAACGGACTTCTTCGAATTCGGAGCACACTCCTGTTGATCCTGCCTCTTCGGCCCCAGAAGAATCGACCTCGGGCACAGTATGTTCACTCAAAGGAACCGCCAACCGGAAATCAGGAACTCCAGGAGTAGCAGACTCGGACGATGTCCTTTCCTCGGAAACACGGGCCCAATCAGCACCACTAAAAGCTTTATCACACTACGGGTGCCGATCCCTCCTATTGCCATCATCCCTCGGCTCGGAGGCCGACGATTCCTTCCCCTCTTCGGAAGAGCACTGCCTCATCCCAAGGAACAACCCGATGTCTGCAAGAGGTGAATCTAGTACAAATAAAAGGGGAAAACATTACATCAAATATACGAAGGCCAAGACAAAGGTAGCGTGTGCACATACCTTAGTATTTTGCTCCCCATCTGGCACGGAATACAACTTGCCACCGACGCTCGTCGCAGGACGAATGGGTCACCAGCCTCCGGACCCAGCCGGGAAGGTCAAGGACTTCTTCCGGCGTCCATGAAGTTGCTGCAACAAGGGAGACAACGTTATTACTCAACTGATTTTCGCTATAGGAAAAAGCTAAAAAAGCACCAGACACTCCACTTACGTGCATAATTCCTCCCTTCGGGAAATGCTAAAAGCTCCACGGGGATAATGTCGACCGTCCGGACCATGATAAACCAATCGGCCCACTCTGGGCCCCCGTCCTCTTCGTCATCAACTACAAAAGGCGTGGATGAATGGCACCTCAGGGTTAGAAGGCCCTGGTGATGAAAGGGCCGGTATAGCCTGACGAGATGATTAAGCGTGAATTTGACCCCAGCCTTCTCTGCAAAGAACCTCACCATCAGCACCACCCGCCAAAACGACGGATGTATCTGCAACAAAGTAACCCGATACTTCGAGAAAAATCGAGCACAACCCTATCAAGGGACCGAACGCGAAAGGATATAGATA
Organism: Nicotiana tabacum; assembly: GCF_000715075.1. Classification (NCBI taxonomy): domain Eukaryota; kingdom Viridiplantae; phylum Streptophyta; class Magnoliopsida; order Solanales; family Solanaceae; genus Nicotiana; species Nicotiana tabacum. Next base: position 74,586,338 of record NC_134084.1, on the reverse strand, counting down.
CACGCTCAAGAACCCATCAGCAGGGTCCGTGATACTACCATCCGAGGGAAACACCTGCAGTGCTACCCCCTCGCTCCACCCACAGTATTTCCTCACCATCTCCAGATGTTCCCCTCTTATCAAAGACGCTGTCTTCAGAGCGAACTCCCGCGGTTCCTGAGCACCGGGAGCAGCACTCCCCGTTCCCTGCCGGGCCGGCCCCGAAGTGGTTGCCATGATTATGGTAAAACTAACAGATCAAAGCAAGGGCGTGCACCAACACTTTTTGCGCCTGAAGAGGTGAAGAACCCTATGCCAAGATAGAAGAGCAACTATCTAAAAATAGTGGGGTCTTGCAAAGAAACCAAAGCTGCCACGCATATGTGCGAGAAGCAGCAAAAACTCACCTACCCGGAGTGAGCCCAAGAAACCTACAGTCTCGATGCAAATCTACGAGGTGGTACTTGATCCCGAAAGCATCCTTTGACGAGGAGCCAAGACTTGAGGAGCTGTACATATTATCTCCATGCTCGAGATAGCATTCTGCCCTGAGGATCCTTGCCAAAAAGAAGTCGGACCTTGGGAAGCTTTCAACACCATTACTCGACACGAGGCAGTACCTGGTCTCATGATTCCTTTTCTAAAAAAGAGAAATAAACACAAAAAGCTCCGATCACTAAAGCTCCACGAACGTTCGAGGCAGCGCGCGAGTACAGGAAACTCCTCAGCAGAAGTTCATCCTATACGTTTTAAGAAGCTGACCTTCATCCAAGATAACATCCCCGAAGGCTCCTGAATTCGGTGTATTATCCCCATACAACTTAGATGGCCCCGACATCCCGGGCTTATCAGATCAATCCAGGATTGGTTCGAGGTACAACAATGGTTCAAAAGAGAGCCATGTCGATCAGCAGAGGATCGGAAAGAACGCTTGCACCCAAGTCAAATATTAGCGATCAATAAATAAAAGAAGGCATTCAAAGGGCCTCGAAGGGCATGAGAACATGCAATTACAAAGCAAGAATTAAAAGCAGAAGTCAATGAAATATATCCATATTCATAAATATTCGTGTACAACAGCCCTCGAGAGGTCCTTACATACAACTACAAAAGCCTACAGAGATCTACAGGAGGAACAGAAGGATGTACATGTGATGAAACCAGAGGGCCTGATCCACCCTCGAAGATCCATCTCTGATATTAGAATCCCCGAGCGCCGCCCCCTCGAGCACGCATCCTCGAGGGTGATTCCTTTGACCTACACCTCCTCTAGGTTCTCGGCTCAATCCCCCAAGGGATTCCCGCTGGAGAAGATGAAGAGGAGGAAAAGGAGGGGACGTAGAGGAGGCAGAGAAAAGAGACATGGCCTGTCGAAGCCAAAGGTTGAAGATTCGGCGGGCCCCAGCCTCAATGGCCGGTAGTGCTACTTTATCCCTTGGGAAAGAAAAAACCCAAGGGATGAAGCGCCACACCAGGCCTAGGTAGGAGAGTGAGCAGCGGTGCATAATCCGAACGATTGTCTACATAAGGGGGAAACCGATTCCCCATCCGTCATCACCTCGGGCCGACAGCAGCAGCAAAGGCCAGCATATCGACGACCACAACAATAACGGGACCGCACGATTATGCTCGACAAAGGGAAGTCCCGGCAAAGGTCCACGACACGATCTCAGGAAGCTCCGCCAAGCGGGCTTGAGGCTATGAGCCCCAAGCATAATGTTCAAAGATAGAAGAAGATGGTAAAAGGGAATAGGCAAGCAAGCCAACAAAGACACTGGGATAGGGAAGACAACACCAAAACACCCCCATTTATAGGGGGTTACGGCACAGTCGTCGAGGCTTCAAAAGATCGACCGACAGACGCAGTTAATGCATCCTTGGAAAAACGAACCGACGGCGGAACCTTCACCTTGGAGAGCGGGAATCAGGAGTGCATTGAATGAAGTCAAAAATGCATGAGCTCGTGGATGCCCCGGTTGCCACAAAGCTCATGCTAGGAGTCGCATTATCGGAATGACGTTGCCGTAAAGAGCTCGAGGAGTCAGAATCATTTCCTATCGCTTTGTTATGGGAAACGCGGAGACTATCTGTACGCAGAAAAATCAGAGGACTTCATAAAGGGAGGCCAGACTATCTTGCTATCAAGTCACTTCATAAGAATGCCTCAAGACCCCGAGGAAGGGAGGCCACAACCGAGTTCCCGACCTCGGGGCTCGTCAAGGCCCGACTTAGAGAAAACGTAGATCGAAGCCAAGATGAAGGGGAAGCTCCCAAGGCACATGGCTAGGCCTGACACGGCCGGCCTATACAAAGCCTATGCTGAGGCATCGCGTCAAGTCATCCCATCTCCATACTTTGTAATTAATTTCCACGTACTAGTAGCCGAGTACCCCTCCTATATAAAGGGGACTCACACTACCTTGTAACGAACTGATGTTGTTCCATTTCTCCACAAGTGCAATAATATCTCTCTCTCTCTCTCTGTCTCTCTTTTCTTTCTAAGCTTGTTCATTCTCACTAGTCCGAGGCCACCTCGATATTCATCGCGTTCTTACTCGTCTTCATCATATACCTCAGTATTGGCCATAAAGAGCCTTGTTTGATTTTATCTTCAACTGTTATCCCATCCCCGACTATCCCTGATAGCTCGAGCTCGATCCTAACATCGACCCTGAGGTCCTTTATCGACTCGACCTGTATCTGGACAGCAGGCCCTTCGGTTTGATTATTATCTCATTTTAGCTTGCATTTAATCTTCAAACTCCATATTATTAGCATCAACTTCTCTAACAACTAGCCCGTGAATAGATCACATATTTTTAGAATCCCACAACAAATTTAATTGTTGTTACCATTTTCACGATAAACAAAGTTAGTAAATATCAATGTTATTTAAGTTTATGTTAAGCTTACCTAGTTTAGAGACTAGGTGCCATCACGACTCCTTCGGAGGGATTTTTGGGTCGTGACAAATAAGTAGGACGATGACTTCTAGCATAAGATAATGGTGAGGGCCAAGAGGGTGCCCGGTATGTAAATAGTAAGCGGGATTAGAACGTGTTAACAAGGCTTACACCAAAGAGAATGAGCTAGGGATGTGCATGAATCGAATCGGATCGGATTTAGCACATTTCGGATTGGATTTTGGATTTCGGATTCTAGAAAATACAATCCAAATCCGATCCGAATTAATATCAGATCAGATTTTTAGATTTCGGATCGGATTATTATGCCTCAAAGTTGCAAACTCATATGTATATTTTCTTTGTAAAATAGGCAATACAGTAAAAATAAATCATGTTTCTACAATTATGAGAGTACTATGGTGCCAATATCGCTAAATTCATCAATTGTAAAGGTAATAACTTGGAGGAAAATGTAAAGGAAGTACTAATTATCCGAAATTAAAGTTTGGTATTTATACATGCCCTAATAATTTCGAATTTTGGATCGGATCGGATCGGAATAAAATTATACCAATCCGAATCCGATCCGAAATTCGAAATTTTAATAAACACAATCCGAAATCCGATCCAATCCGAAATTGAACGAATCGGTTCGGATATCTGATATATGATCCAAATGAACATCCCTAGAACAAGCAACGGGATAGAAGCCATAACTATAAGTTAGTAAAATTCGTAAATGTAAGGCTTTGGATAAGGATGATAGACGCGAGGAAGGTAGAAATATAGAATCTAACATTCGTGGAGGAATGTTTCTAGGGGATGTTACACGTCGTACCTTTATGCATCATGTTCGTCCTAAGTTAGTCGACATATGTATGAGAAAAAATTATTTTTGAGGTTACAAGCACTTAATCTCATGCCTAGTACGTTACACATTGCACATTTATGACGTTTGTGCCGTGAGTGTGATAATGTTACACCCCGTATTTTCATATATTAAGTGCACCGTAAGTTAATCGACATAATCTGGGAGAATAAGGTTATATTTTAGGGTACAAGTGTTTTATGATGTTTAAGCAAGTGATAAGTAAGTAACGTAAAGATTGGAGGCTAAATGAAGTGAAGAAAACAAGTTCGTCAAAGTTGGCAAATTGGGAATGTTATAACCCATACTTTCGGGGTAAGATTAGGAGTGTTTAAGATAGTAAGAAGGTCATGTTATGAGGTATTTGAATCATATAATAGTGATATGTTAAGTTTTGAAGTCAAGCAATTTGTAAAACAAAAGTCGGCAAAAGTTATCGAAAGTTGTGTTTATAAGTTTACTGAAATCTGGGTCTAATGTTTCTGAGACTTTTCTCCCAATATATTTAGAGTTACAGGGTCATCCACCCACCAAATTGAAGGTCTATGTGTCTAGTTTCAATGCATTAAATTGTTTGCTGATACAACATCAAAGTAGAGAAATATTCATATTTTTGCGAGACTGCGTAGACTGCCCCATTGGGACCCACATAGGCAATGGAAATTCTATCCTTCTATTAAAGCGATGTAGCCTTTTCCCCACCCAGTTTTTCCCTCAAAACTGAACCCTAAGCTTATAAAATCTCCCATGACCTTATCCTACCATTCAAGTAAAGTTCTACAAGAAATCAAAGTGGATTTTTCCATGGAGATCATACAAGTGTAAGAAAAAACTTGTTCTTCCCTTGTTGTGGTGAGATTAAAGTTACTTCAAGTTGAATGTAACGACCCAATTTACCCTTCGTAAGACATCGTTACGACACCTAGTCTCTATGACTAGGTAAGCCTAAAAAATTACGGAAATAACAAAAACAGAAGTAAAACAAACAACTAACTGTAACAATAATAACATAACTGATAACCATGCCGCTCGGCATGTACAATAATCAACATCTCAATACTACATAGTCTTCCCAAAACCCGAAACATCATGAGTTACAAATTACAGAAGGAAAACCAGTGTCTCTATACATCAGAATCTAATAAAAGAAGTATAGAAGGTAATTGACATAGGGGAGAATAGAAGGGGACTCCGAGGTCTGTGGACGCGGCAGATATACCTTGAAGTCTCCAATAGTCGCTGCTTACTGGTGACGTTGCTGGTAAGAAGTACTTGGATCTGTACACGAAAACATGTGCAAAAGCATAGCATGAGTACACTATAACGGTACCCAATAAGTGACAAGCCTAACTTTGGTCGAGTAGTGACGATGTCAGGTTAGGGCCCTACTGGTATTATATAGATAAAATAAGATGGAACAAAAATATCATAGTAAAATAAAGACTGAAATTTAAGTAGAAGGAAATCACAGAAGGATAACGGTGCATTACATAGAAATAACAACAGGGGATCTCCCGAGATACCGCCTCGTTGTCCCAAGCGTAAATGTGTAGGGGGATCTCCCGGAATATCGTTCCGTAGTCCCAAAGTAAATATGCAGCTCAAACAATGGAAGTAACAGTTATAGCAGAGATCTTACAGTTTAGACTAAGTACAAGTCAAGAGAAAAGCAGGAAAATTCACTAAGCGTGATGCACAGAGTTCAGATAAGCATTTAAGACACGTAGACATGCTATTCTAGACTAAACAGGATAATTATACATGTTGGTTTAACTCAAAAAAGAAGGAACAGGTTATTACTCAGTTACAACAAATAGCCCGCGTACGCACTCGTCACCTCACGTACACGGCACTCACATATCCAAACAGTACCAATCCTAAAGGGAGTTCTCCCATACAAGGTTAGGCAAGCCACTTACCTCAAACCAATCTCAATCAATCGGTAACAATGCTTTTTCCTCGAATATCCAACTTAGAATGGCCCAATTCTAGCCAAAAGCAATTACATTTCATAAATACAACTATAATAGACTAATCTAATTAATGAAATCAAGACTTTAATAAGAAATTTGAAAATCGCCCTAAAAAGTTGTCCTGGGCCCACGTCTCGAAATCGGGTAAGAATCACAAAATTTGAACACTCATTCACTCATAAGTTCACTCGTACCAAAATTATCCGAATCCGATATCAAAATCTCAATCAAAACCCAAAATCTTAGTTGAAGAACTTCTTTCCATTTTTCCCAATTTTCAACCTAAATCTGAAATTAAAAGATGGAATTAATGATAGATTAGTGGGATATAACCAAAATCAAGTATAGAATCATTACCCAATTGATATCTCTAAAAATCCCTCAAAATTTCGTCCAAATCCGAGCTCCCAAACTTAAGTTTTGATAAATATGGCCTAACCCTCATTTTGAAATGTTATATCTGCCGATGTGCTCCCTTCTTCGCGAACGCGGAAGACCCCTCGCGTTCGCGAAGAGCAACTTACTCTTCCCAGAATTTCTCCATCGCGAACGCGATGCCCTTGTCGCGAATACGAAGGTCTCACAACTCGATCCTACGCGAATGCGGGACCAACATCATGAACGCATAGGCATAAGGGGCTGGGACCCAGCTGGCCAGTCCCTCTATGAGAATGCGGAACCTCCTTCGCGAACACGAAGCACAAAATCTCACCTGCCACCAGTTCCTCTTCGCGATGCGAGTCTCCTCTCATGAACGCGAAGAGGAAACCAAAACTGAAGAACACCAGAAATCTGCAATTTTCCTAAGTCCAAAAATGATCCGTTGAGCATTCGAAACACACCTGAGGCCCCCGAGACCTCAACCAAACATACCAACAAGTCCTAAAACACCATACGAACTTAGTCGAGAACTCAAAGCACATCAGACAATGCTAAAAACACGAATCACCCCCCAATCCAAACTTAATGAACTCGAAACTTCAAATTTCTGCAACTGATGCCGAAACCTATGAAACCAAGTTCCATTGACCTCAAATTTTGCACACAAGTCATATTCAACATTACAGACCTACTCCAACTTCCGGAATTGAAATCCGACCCCGATATCAAAAAGTCCACTACCGATCAAAATCTCTAAAAATTTGACTTTCTCCATTTCAAGTGTAAATCAGCTACAAACCTCCAAAACATAATCCAGACACGCCCCGAATTCTAAAATTACCCAACAGAGCTAATGAAACCGACAAAACTCCATTCCGGAGTCGTCTTCACACAGTTCCAACTACAATTAAAATCCTAAGGCTTAAGCATCCGTTTTAGGGACTAAGTGTCCTAGAACACTCCGAAACCAAAAACAAAACCTCTCGGCAAGTCACATAAGCAGAAAAAGATATGGGGGAAGCAGTTAATAGGGGATCGGGGCTATAACTCTCAAAACAACCGGCCAGGTCATTACATCATCCCCCTCTTAAAATAATCATTCATCCTCGAATGAGCATAAGACATACCTAAAGTGGTGAAAAGATGAGGATAACGGTTGTGCATATCGTGGTCGGTATCCCTAGTCGCCTTCTCGACCGGCTGACCCCTCTACTGAACCTTCACTGAAGCAATGTTCTTTGACCTCAACTTTCAAACCTGCCTATCCAAAGTAGCCATTGGCTCCTCAACATAAGATAGATCCTTGTCCAATTTGACTGAGCTGAAATCCAACATGTGATACGGATCACCGTGATACTTCCAGAGCATAGAAACATGGAATATCGGATGAACTTCTGCTAGAGTGAGAGGTAAGGCAAGCTCATACGCAACCTCCCCAACTCGTACCAACACTTCAAATGGACCAATGAACCTTGGTCTCAGCTTGACCTTCTTTCTGAATCTCATAACGCCCTTCATAGGCGAAACCCGGAGCAAGACCCACTCTCCAACTATGAATGCAACATCGCGAACCTTCTGATCCGCATAACTCTTCTATCTGGACTGGGTTGTGCGAAGTTTATCCTGAATTACTTTAACCTTCTCCAAAGCATCCTGAACCAAGTCTGTACCCAATAATCTAGCCTCGCCCAGATCGAACCAACCCACTGGAGACCGACACCGCCTAATATACAGAGTCTCATATGGTGCCATATAAATGCTGGACTGGTAACTATTGTTGTAGGCACGCACGGAGCATATCCTCTAGAGTTTGAATAGTGTGCCTGGACCGTCCGTTCGTCTGAGGGTGAAATATTGTGCTCAACTCAACTCGAGTACCTAAATCATGTTGTACAGCCCTCCAGAACCGTAATGTAAATTGCGTACCCCAGTCAGAGATGATTGATACTGACATATCATGAAGCCTGACAATCGTGCGGATATAAACTCGAGCCAACTTCTCGGAAGAATAAGTAGTCATCACAGGAATGAACTGAGCTGACTTGGTTAGCCTATCCACAATTACTCAAACTGCATCAAACTTCCGCTGAGTCCGTGGGAGTCCAACAACAAAATCCATAGTGATCCGCTCCTATTTCCACTCCAGAATCTCTAACTTCTGAAGTAATCCACCCGGCCGCTGATGCTCATACTTCACTTGCTAGAAATTTAGGCACCGAGCTACATATTCCACTATATCATTATTCATTCTCCTCCACAAATAATGTTGCCTTAAGTCCTGATACATTTTCGTGGCACCCGAATGAATGGAGTACCGTGAACTATGAGCCTCCTGGAGTATCAACTCACAGAATTCATCTACATTGGGCATACATAGCCTGCCCTGCATCCTCAATGCTCTATCATCTCCAATAGTGACCTCTTTATCATCACCGTGTTGAACCATGTCCTTAAGGACGAGCAGATGGGGTCATCATATTGATGCTCCCTGATACGATCATAAAGAGAAGACTGAGAGACCACACAAGCCAAAACTCGACTCAAAAATATCCAATCTAACAAATTGGTTGGCCAAGTCCTGAACATTCAATGCCAATGGCCTCTCTACTACTGGTAAATATGCTAAGCTCCCCAATCTCCCTGCCCTGCGACTCAAGGCATCGTCCACCACATTGGCCTTCTCGGGATGGTACAAATTAGTGTTATCATAATCCTTAAGCAGCTCTAACCACCTCCACTGAAGCAAATTGAGATCCTTCTGCTTGAACAGATACTGCAAACTCCGGTGATTAGGGTATATCTCATAAGGGACACCATACAAATAGTGCCGCCAAATCTTCAAGGCATGAAGAATAGCTGCAAACTCAAGGTTGTGGACATGATAGTTCTTTTCATGCACTTTCAAATGTCTGGACGCGTAGGCAATCACCCTACTATTCTGCATCAACACCGCATTAAGACCAATCCGTGACACATCACAATAAATAGTATAAGACCCCAAACCTGTAGGCAATACCAATACTGGGGCTGTAGTCAAAGTTGTATTGAGCTTTTGAAAGCTCTCCTCACACTCCTATGTCCACCTGAACGGAGCACCCTTCTGGGTCAGTCTGGTCATATGTGCTGCAATAGATTAGAAACCCTCAACAAATCGACAGTATTACCCCGCCAAACCAAGAAAACTTTAGATCTTTGTGGTTGAGGATGGTCTAAGGCAACTCTGTACGGATTCCACCTTCTTAGGATTCACCTTGATCTCTTCACTCGACACTACGTGATCCAAAAATGACATTGAATCTAAACTCACACTTAGAAAATTTTGCATATAAGTTCTTTTATCTCAAGGTGTGAAGCATAGTCCTTAGGAGTTGTGTATGATCCTCCCGACTCCGGGAGTACACCAGAATGTCGTCAATAAACACAATAATGAAAGAGTCAGGATAGGATCGAAATACACTGTGCATCAAGTGTATAAATATTGCTGGGGCGTTGGTCAGCCCAAATGACATCACAAGGAACTCGTAATGACCATACTGGGGCTTGAAAGTAGTCTTCGGGATATCTGGCTCTCGAATCTTCAACTGATGATAACCTGAACATAAGTCAATCTTGGAAAATACTTTGGCACCATGTAACTGATCAAATAGGTCATCAATACGAGGCAAAGGATACCTGTTCTTCACAGTGACTTTGTTCAACTGGCGATAATCAATGCACATATGCATAAAACCAACCTTTTTCTTCACAAACAAGATAGGAGCACCCCCAAGGTGACACACTGGGCCGAATTAAGCCCTTATCAAGTAATTCATGTAACTATTCCTTCAAATCCTTCAATTCAGGAGGAGCCATACGATATGGCGAAATAGAGATGGGCTGAGTGCCCAGCAACAAATCAATACCAAAGTCGATATCTCTGTTGGGCGGCATGCCCGAAAGATCAGCTAGAAACACATCAGGGAAATCCCTCACTACTGGACTAACTCAACTGTAGTGGTATCGATACTGACATCTCTCACATAAGCTAGATACACGTCACACCCCTGCTCAACCATTTGTTGAGCTTTAAAAAATGAAATAACTCTACTGGGAGTATAATCCAAGGTACCCATACACTCTAACCGTGGTAAGCCTAGCATAGCCGGTGTCATGGTCTTAGCGTGACAATAAAGAATAACTTAATGGGGCGACAATCAGTCCATGCCTAAGATAATATTAAAATCTACCATACTGAGCAATAACATGGTCTCAAAACCACTAATAATAATTAAAAACAGCCGATACACACGGTCAACAACATAGAATCTCCCACGGGTATAGACACATAAATAGGAGAGCTCATAGGATCATGGGATACGCCCAAATACGGGGCAAAATAAGATGACACATAGGAATAAGTGGAGCCTGGATCAAATAAAACCGACGCATCTCTATGACAGACCGTAACAATGCTTGTAATGACAGAGTCAGAAGAAACTGCCTCTGTACAAGCAGGAAGAGCATAGTATCTGGCCTGGTCTCCCCCTCTAGGGCGATCAGTACCTCCCCGACCTCCAACTCGAGCTGGCTGAGCAGGTGGAGTAGTAGTGGGTGTTAAACCATCGCCTGAGGACCCGGTAGAGCACGCGATACCTGAGAAGTCTTTGTAGGTTCACCCCTCCTAAGTTTAGGGTAATCCCTCACCATATGGCGAGTGTCGCCACACTCAAAACAAGCTTTGGAGGGCGTGGTTGCTGTGGATGGCTCGATCCAGGTCTTCTAGACTGACCGCTAAAAGCACCCCATGCATGAGGCACACTAGATACTGGAGGTGCATAATAAGGCTCATGGGGCTAAGAATTAGCCGGAATACCACTGGCAGCTGGAAGAGCTGAATGAATGGGGCGACTCACATAGCCCCTACCATGTTGAGCTGCAGCTGGGGCACGAGCACCAGAATAAGAACCAGTCTCTCGAGACCTCTTAACCTCACTCTCCTCTCTCTCCCGAGCAAGCATGCCATCCACTCTCCTAGAAATACTCATAACCTACTAGTAAGAAATATCCATCTCTAACTCTCGGGCCATGCTAGTCCTGATGCTAGGATGGAGTCCCTCAATAAACAGATGGACCCTCTCTTGAACTGTAGAAACCAAGGCTGGTGCATATCTAGACAAATCACTGAAACGAACTGCATACTCTAACACAGTCATAGCACCTTAGCATAACTGCTCAAACTCGGCGCGCCATGCATCTCTGAGGCTCTGGGGAACGTACTCCCTCAAAAACATATCCGAGAACTGAGTCCATGTAAGTGAAGCTACCTTAGCCGGACTGCCCAACTCATAAGCACGCCACCACTGATAGGCTACTCCTCTAAGCTGAAATGCAGTGAAAAAAACCCCACTCGACTTTACTATGCCCATAGTACGGAGGATACGGTGGTACTCTTCTAGAAATCCCTGAGCATCCTCTGTTGCCAAACCACTGAAGGTAGGAGGGTGGTACTTCTTGTACCTTTCGAGCCTACGTTGCTCCTCCTCGGAAACTGCTGCCCTACCCTCGGGCTGAATTGGGGCTATAGGCTGTATCGGTATAATCTCTAGAACCTGATAAGCCAGGACCTGCTGCTCTGGGGTACGGGTGGCAGAAGTCAGTGCCCCCCCCCCCCCTCTCCCGGCCTGAGATGCGGCAGGAGTAAGTGGAATCAATCCATCCTAAGCTAAGGTGTTGAACATGCTCAAATACTAGGATAGGGTCTCCTGGAGGGCTGGTGCAGCAACAAGTATCTCAGGTGTCTGTCCTTTAGCTGGAGCTATTGGGGGCTCCTCAATGGCAGCTTGTGTGGGTGCCCTGGTTGTACCATGTGGACTCCTCGGCCTCTACATCGGCCCCGGCCTCTGACAGCTCTAGCAGAGGGCGCGGGTGCCTGGTCATCTCTAGTTGTACGTGTCCTCACCATCTGTGAGAGAATAGAAGACATAAGTTTAGAATTTCGAAGTCAACAAATTTTTGCATGACGAGGAAATCAAAGAAGTGTAACTTTCCTAACAGTTCCATAGCCTCCCGGAGATAAGTATAGACATCTCTGTACCGATCCGCGAGACTCTAAATAACCGGCTTATGGCTCACGACACCTATGAATCTAGAGCTCTGATACCAACTTGTCACGACCTAATTTACCCTCTGTAAGACGTCATGATGACACCTAGTATCTACGACTAGGTAAGCCTAAATAATTACGAAAATAACAAGAACAAAAGTAAGACTCACAACTAACTGTAACAATAATAACATAACTGATAACCATGTCGCTCGGCATGTACAATAATTAACTCCTCAATACTACACAGTCTTCCCAAAACCCGAAATATCACGAGTCACAAACTACAGAAGGAAAACTAGTGTCTCTATACATCAGAGTCTAACAAAGAAATACAAAAGATAATGGACATAGGAAAAGGGATAATAGAGGGGGACTTCGAGGTCTACGGACGCGACAGATATACCTTGAAGTATCCAACTGTCGCTGCTCATTGGTGACATAGCTGGTAAGAAGTAATTGGGTCTGCACACGAAAATATGTGCAAAAGAGTAGCATGAGTACACCACAACGGTACCCAATAAGTGCCAAGCCTATCCTCGGTCAAGTAGTGACGAGGTCAGGTCAGGGCCCTACTAGTTTATATATATATATATATAATCAGTAAAATAAATATGGAAATCTAGCAGGAATAGAATCAAATGAAAGGCAACAACTCAGAATACAGTGATATTAACAGGGGATCTCCCGAGATACCGTCTCGTAGTCCCAAACGTAAATGTGCAGGGGGTCTCCCGAAATACCGTTCCATAGTCCCAAAGTAAATATGTAGGGGGGGATCTCCCGGGATACCGTCCTGTAGTCTCAAAGTAAATATGCAGCTCAAACAATGGAAGTAACAGTTATAGCAGAGATGCTACAGTTTAGACTAAATACAAGTCAAGAGAAAAGAAGAAATATTCACTAAGCATGCTGCACAGAGTTCAGATAAGCATTTAACACACGTAGACATATTATTCTAGGCTAAACAAGATAATTACACATGTTGGTTTAACTCAAATAAGAAGGAACAGGTTATTACTCAGTAAAAATCGGATATTACAACAAATAGCATGTGTACGCACTCATCACCTCACGTACACGGCTCACATATCAAAACAGTACCAAATCCTAAAGGGGGTTCCCCCTAGGCAAGCCACTTGCCTCGAACTAAGCTCAATCAATCGGTAACAATGTTTTTTCCACGAATATCCGACTTAGAATGGCCTAAATCTAGCGAAAAGAAATTACATATCATAAATACAACTATAATAGACTAATCTAATTAATGAAATCAAGGCTTTAATAAGAAATTCGAAAATTGCCCTAAAAAGTCTACCCCGGCACACTTCTCATAATCGAGTAAAATTCACAAAATATGAACACTCATTAACTCATGAGTTCACTCGTACCAAAATTATCCGAATCCGATATCAAAATCTCAATCAAAACCCAGAATCTTAGTTGAAGAACTTCTTCCCATTTTTCCCAATTTTTCAACCCAAATCCGAAATTAAAAGATGGAATCAATGGTAGATTAGTGGGATATAACTAAAATCAAGAGTAGAACCATTAGACAATTGATATCTTAAAAAGTCCCTAAAATCTCGTCCAAATCTGTGCTCCCAAACTCAAGTTTTGATAAAAATGGCCAAACACTCGTTTTGAAATGTTATATTCTGCCCATGTGCTCCCTTATTCGCAAACACGGAAGACCCCTCGCGTTCCTGAAGAGCAACGTACTTTTCCCAGAATTTCTTCATTGCGAACGTGATGCCCTTGTCGTGAACGCGAAGGTCTCACAACTCAACCCTACGCTAACGCGGGACCAACATCACGAACGCGTAGGCATAAGGGCCTAGGGACCCAGCTGGCCACTCCCTCTACGCAAATGCGGGACCTCCACCACGAATGCATAGGCCAACTACCCCAGTGCTTCACAAACGCGAAGCACAAAATATCACATGCCACCAGTTCCTCTTCGCGAACACGAGTCTCCTCTCACGAACGCGAAGAAGGAAACCAGAACTGAAGAACACCAGAAATCTGCAATTTTCCTAAGTCCCAAAATGATCCGTTGAGCATCCAAAACACACCCGAGTCACGTAGGACCTCAACCAAACATAACAACAAGTCCTAAAATACCATACGAACTTAGTCGAGCCCTCAAAGTACATCAGACAATGCTAAAAACAGGAATCACCCTCCAATTCAAACTTAATGAACTTGAAACTTTAAATTTCTACAACTGATGCCGAAACCTATTAAACCACGTCTAATTAACCTAAAATTTTGCACACAAGTCATATTTAACATTATGGACCTACTACAACTTCCGGAATTAAAATCCAACCCTGATATCAAAAAGTCCACTACCGATCAAAATCTCTAAAAATTCGACTTTCTCCATTTCAAGTGTAAATCAGCTACAGACCTCCAAAACATAATCCAGACACGCCTCGAATTCTAAAATTACCCAACAGAGCTAATGAAACCGACAAAACTCCATTCCGGAGTCGTCTTCACATAGTTCTGACTATGGTCAAAATCCTAAGGCTTAAGCTTCCGTTTTAGGGACTAAGTGTCCCAGAACACTCTGAAACCAAAATCAAAATCTCCCAGCAAGTCACATAAGCTGAAAAATATATGGAAGAAGCAGTTAATAGGAGATCGAGGCTATAACTCTCAAAATGACTGGTCGGATCGTTACATTGAATCAAGGTATAAAGGGGATGATTTCATGCATACATGGTAAGGCACACCCTCTCATACATGTATAAGAGTTTAATGAAGTCTTTAAAGTTTTGTTTGATCAATAACTCATGAGATAAAGGTCGGAAGTAGAAATTAAAGTGTTGTGTTGTAGTGGACTATTTTGAAGCCATGTTTGTGATGTGTTGTGGCTAGAAATAGGTGTAATAGCTTGGATATAATATGGTTAATGTTGTTCTTGTGTTTTTTCTGTTGTTAAGGGCTTGAGAAAAGTAAATTGAAGTAGAGGAGGTACTGCCCGATTTTGCATAACCAAGTTTGTCGCTCGTCGAGTATCGATATGTTCTTAATTGATAAAAGCTATGTTTTCATCTTGTAGACCAGTGTATTGGTGAGTCGCTTGTGGTATCCTGAAGAATAGCTATGATTGATGTATGTAAAGTCTTCCTTCCTTCTTTCATCATAATTTTGTAAGTCACGTCACCCTTATAAGTGATTCAAGGGGACAAGTTCTTGCGTATGCTCTTTGTCGAATGGATTAAGGCCGTCTGTAAGTTAATATAGATAAATTATAAATTGTCCGTAGTTGTACTTCATGGATATTTCCTTGAAATGAGTAGAGCTTCGGGAAGCTTATATTGTATATAAGACATGAAGTGTAATCTTTGATTGATTGTTACCTATAAACATCTTAACGAGCTAGAGGCCTTGCACAGTCGATGGAATGGATTAATCGCTAGAAACAGATCATTATAGTTAAATAAAGATAGCCATAACCTCCCTAACAGAGCGGAATATAAGTTAAGAAAGGTAATAAGCCACCTAAATATGAGTCCCCTTGTAGATTAAAGATTTCGGACAAATGAACTAACCAACGAATGGTAACATGAAAGTAGAAGAAGATAAAGTTATATAAGTTATAGAATTGGATTGTAATAGGGTCACGCGATAGTCATATACATCATAGGATAGACATGAACTTCCTAAAGCTAAGGGAAGTAGGATATGAGTAATAAACGCAAGAAGCGGTTTAAAGGAAACGAGTTAACAAAACGAATCATGAGTTACTTATAGTACTGGATGAGTCTATTTTTGTTATAAGTAAGAGTACTTAGATTACATATTATTAATTGTTGAATGTTGTTTGATGTTGCCTATACATAAGTATAGTCCCTATGGACGGTCATCAGTGAACGCATAGGTGCACAGTAAGGGTTGTTATGGACGGTCAGGAGCATGCATAGCAAAACCCAAGTATCTGAGTTGTATAGATGGTCTACTTAGCTACGTGTACGTGCCACCAAAATCTTATGGTTGTAGTGAACCTTACGGACAGTCTACCTTGCTACGCGTAAGAGCCACTTTATGTTCATTTTGTATGAATAGACGATGATGTAGTAAAAGATCATAAATCATGTTATTAGAGATAGTTCAGAGTACTATGACAGTATAAGTTGTGTAGTTAGACAGAGTGACCAAGCAGTCCAAGCGAGTGTGATCTGATAAGTCGATCGAGAGTGCGTGGTAAGTCCACTCTTGTTATTATCTTTCAGTAGAGATTCTACCATATTCATTTATGTTCTTTAGTTTTTGAGTTTATATATATTATTTTCTGTCTTACATGCTTAGTACGTTTCGTTGTACTAATGTTCCATTGTTGGGGCATTACATTTCATGCCTGCAGATGCATGTAATTAATTTGACGAGCCCTCATAGTAGACGGAGTTGATATTCAGCAAAGGATCAGATAAGACTCTATTTCATTCGGAGTAGGGCTGTGCATTTGGATCGGATATCCGAAATCCGATCCGATCCACTCTATTTCGGATTTTCGGATTTCAAATTTCGGATTTTCGGATTGGATACGGATTGTGTTTTATGAAATTTCGGATTTTCGGATTGGATTCGGATTGATATGATTTTAATCCGATCCGATCCGATATCCGAAATTATATGTACCTATATAAATACACACTAAAATTTTAGGGTTATGCTTAGTCATTTTTCACACACCCCCTCACTCACTTAGATTTTTCCGCCTCTCTTGCACCTCTCTTCTCGTCAGTGAAGACTAAAAGAGTCTCAATGACTCAAACTTCCGATTTTACTTTGATTTTATGTCTCTTTCTTCCGCCTCTCTTCTCTTCTCTTCTGTCTTTTATGTCTATTTCATGTTCTATTCTTCAACTTTTGATTTTATTTTGATTTTTTTGTTTGTTTTGGTAGATGGAAGATGAGATAGAGACACCGAATTAACTTTAAATTGTTGAAAATTTTTGTGACAATCCGATCCGACAATCCGAAAATTTATCCGATCCAAAGTTTAAAATCCGATCCAATCCAATGTTAATTCGGATCGGATTCGGATTGCCCTTTTCAGAATCCGAAATCCGAAATCCGAATCCGAAATAAGCTAAATCCGATCCAATCCAATCCGTGCACAGCCCTAATTCGGAGTGCAGCTGAGTCTAAAAGTCATGATATCATAGTTTTGCTACAGACTTATGGGTAGGTCGAGGTCCTTTCCCAATCCTGTTTGATGTTAGACACTCTTAGAGGCTTTGTATATATAAGTTCAGTATATAGAATATGTTAGTGGCCATGCCGGCCGTCGTTTATTTATTACCTTTATGTTGTCCGATATTGATACTCATAGTGTCCTCCTCGGCCCGTACATGTATATATATTTTGAGTATGATGCTAGTTGATACAACACTTTCCCGCCTACGATATATTTTGAGTTGCGGTCATGTTGGCTATGATATCTTATAGTACGATAGAGTTTGTCCATGTCGACCTATGTACATTCTGGGTTACGTCCAACATTCCCGCCTACGATATATTTCGAGTTGCGGTCATGTTGGCTATGATATCTTATAGTACGATAGAGTTTGTCCATGTCGACCTATGTACATTCTGGGTTACGTCCAACATTCAAGTGTTGTAGAGTGGTTCGCTCGGCCTAATACGGGATACAACTCTTTAGAAATAATCCTAACACTTATGTCTCTTCCATACTTATTTGATATACACAGATAACATATATATTTTTCATTTGTACGGATCCGGGTTGACGCACATAGGTGCCCCAAATCCAATTCCTTCATATATATAATGCGGGCGGATCCACCTTAATAGATGGGGATGGTATACTACCTGCAATCTTGACAAATGTTTGTATATATTTATGATTAAATTATTTAAACTAGTTAAATATGTAATATTGCCACCCAGAGTCTCAAACTAAAGATTAGTGATAGTGCAATGGCTAAGAATATGAATCTTAAAGATTTGCTGGTGTGTGAGGTCCGAGTATGTTGGGAATCACTAACCTTTATTTTTATCCGACTATCTTACTTTTTTTTCTTTCTTTTATTTTTTTTTCTTTGTTTATTTTCCTTTTTTTGTCGTTCTGTTTCCTTTTTTCCAATCTTTTTTCCTCTTCTCAGTCTATTGCTGGTTGACCAATTCCCTCTTTTCTTTTTGTTTTTCTTTTTACGTTATCCTTTTCCTCCTAAATTCTATTTTTTTGTCTGTTATCTTGAAAAGATTTAGAATACACGAATAAGGAACTTCGAACAATCAAAATTTCATAAATAAAAGTCACGACTCTTAACCTCAAATTTACAAACTTTTTTTTTATCATGTTTGAATTTTTTTAATCTCATTGGCAATTTTGGATTGCAATCCAATTAAATATTTATTTCTTTTATTTATTATATAATGAAATTTGAGATTTTCTGTAGTTGCTCAATTAGATTTAGAATGCTTTACTTTTAGATTAAAACGAAAAGTTTGTATGCATTGGCATAGAGAAAGTATGAATTTTCTAGATTTATCTTTTTAATTATTTTTTACATTTATCTTTAGTGTACTCTATTTATAATTGATCCAGAGAATGACAACATTTGATAGATAAGTATTTTGAAATCATGATAGAGTTGATGTGAATGCCTTGCTATCTTTTTGTTGCATTTCACTTAATTATTTTATGTATAAATATTTTCTTCATAATATTTTTTGCTTGTATACTTTATATAGTCTATATTGAAAATGCTTCTACCACGAAAGGATGTGGTGCAGTGGATGGGACTGCTCCTCCCTTAATCAGAGGTCTCGAGTTCGAGCCCTAAGTATGGAAAAATCCTTGGTAGGGAGCGCTTTCCCCGAATAGGGCCCTATGCGGTGCGAATCCGGATATAGTCGGGCTCCAATGCGGATACCGGACACCGGGTGGGAAACTAAAAAAAAATCTTCTTGCTTGTGGACAAGTGTAAATTTCCTATAGAATAATTAGTGTGCTTCTTACATCCCTTACTGGTGCACAACTGACTGATCCTCTAGCTATAAAGGAGGAAATTATTGCTTTATACAAATCCTTTATGGGTACAGCTTCCCCTTCAATCCCAGCAGTTAACAGACTCACAATGATGAAAGGTCCAACCCTCACTCAGCAACAAAGAAGAGAGTTATGTGATGATATTACTGACTAAGATGTATGGTCTGGATTACAGGCCATAGACGATGACAAAGCTCCGGGTATTGATGGGTAAAACTCTCATTTCTTTAAACAAGCTTGGCCAATACTGAAGGATGAGGTGAATGTGGCAGTTAAACAAATCTTTGCATCGGGGAAAATGTTTAAAACTATTAACTGTACTACGATCACTTTAGTTCCAAAGAATCCTAGTCATCTGACAGTAAAGGAGTATAGACCAATTACTTACTACACCATATTGTATAAGATCATAGCAAAAAATTTGGCTGCTAGGATTCAGAAAGTTATACCTAGTATCATCTATGATGCTCAGGCAGGCTTTATTCTAGGAAGGAATATCTCAGATAATATTATCTTGACCCATGAATTAGTCAAAGATTATAGAAGGAATAATGCATCTCCCAAATGTATGGTGAAGATTGATTCGCAGAAAGCCTATGATTAAGTAGAATGGCCCTATTTGAAGCAGGTTATGAGTGAATTGGGGTTCCCTGACAGATTTGTCTCTTGGATAATGGAATGTGTACAAACTGTTAAATTTACTATGATAGTAAATGGGAAAACTACAAAACCATTTGATGTTGCTACAGGATTGAGACAGGGAGACCCTATTTCTCCTAATCTATTTGCAATAGCTATGGAATATTTGAGCATGAAACTACATGAACTTAAGGACGACAAATCCTTTAACTTCCACCCCAGATGTGCCGAATTGAAGATCACCCATCTGAGCTGTGCGGATGACTTATTGTTATTTTCTAGAGGTGACCTGAAATCAGTTAATGCACTTCACCAAGCTTTCAAACAGTTCTCAGAAGCTTCTGGGTTACAAGCCAATCTACAGAAAAGCTCTATCTATTTTGGTGGAGTTGATCAGGTGGAAAGAGATAGAATTGTACAGAAGCTTGGCATTCCTGATGATGAGTTACATATTAGGTATCTGGGAGTTCCCCTATCCACTAAAAAGATCTTCTTTATTCAATGGCAACATCTATAGAAAAAAATGATGGCCAGAATTACCTCTTGGACAGCTAAGAAACTCTCCTATGCTGGGAGAGTTCAACTAGTACAACCTATTCTTTTTGGAGTCCAATCATATTGGTCTCGGCTATTTCAAATACCAGTTAAGGTCCTTAAACCGATTGATTCATCTTGTAGAAGATTTGTGTGGTCGGGCACGGAAACTATTAAAAAAAATCTTTGTCTCTTTGGAAAAGATGTGTTTGCCCAGAACTTTTGGAGGATTAAACCTCCTTAACATAAGGATCTGGAATGAGTTGCTCTAGCTAAGACACATTGGGACCTTGCTCATAAAGATGACAAATTATGGATCAAATGAATCTATGAGTTCTACCTCAAAGGTCAGCCTCTCACCGCAGCTAGAGTTCCCCAACAAACTTGTTGGATCATGATGAAAATCTTGGAAACTCGATAGATTTTGTTGTAGGTGCAGATAATAAAGGGACCAAGCAGCCTGACCAAACAAATTTATGAGCAACTGCTACCTAGTTACCCTAAAGTACCCTGGAAATGTGTGATGTATAAGAATGATGTTAGACCTAAGGCCAAATTCATCATGTGGTTGCAGCTACAAGACAAGCTTCTCACTATTGATAGGCTAGCAAAATGGGGCATATCTGTTGACTTAGAATGTGTCATGTGCCATACTCAACCTGAAAGTAAAAATCATTTGTTCATGGACTGTGATTTCACCAGAGCAGTGTGGAATAGGATTCTCCAATGGCTCAAAAGCAGGTAGGGCCAACCACTGGATGGGATCAACATGTAGCTTGGATAATCCAGAATGCAAAAGGGAGGACTCAACAAGCTCAAATCTTCAAAAATGTCTATGCAGAATGTGTCTATGCCATTTGGATGGAAAGAAATCAGAGGATCTTCGAAAAAAAATCAAGGAATTGGGAGATTATAGCTAGAGATATTGCCTACTTGTCCAATGTTAGAGCATCTCATGGTGTCCAAAACTTGTTACATAGCATGTTGTTCTATCTTGGTTAACTAGATTTGATTACTGTTTTGCTAGTTCAGCTTAGGCTTTTGCTGTTTTTCTTTAGATAGATAATTGTGTTAAACTGGCTATGATATTATAATGCTGATTCCTGGTGATTGATATAAAGTTAAAAAATAATTAGTGTGCTTCTCTTACTGTTGTTCTATTTGTGCAAAAAAATTAATAGAAAGGCTATGATTTCTTTATTGAAAATTTTATTAATCTTTACCAATGTTAATTCACTTTTAATATGTTAAAATAGGAAGTATACTGAATTTAATTTCTATTGGAAATGTATATTTAGTTATGTTGTTGGTAGCAAAGGTGTGATTCCCCTATTGAATTATTTTTTGTTGTTGATAGAAGAGATGTAATTTTCATATTACCAATAAAAAGCCTACATATTAAATTGAATCGAATAAACTCTAGACGAACTGAAAAGGAACTGAATAGATCAAATTGAATCGAATATATGTTTTGTCATGACCCAAATCGATGGGCCGCGACGGGTGTCTGAGTCCTACTTGTCAAATACCCCTAAGCATACGTCTAAGATATGAACCTGAATAACATCTGTTGCATTACGAAAATAACATACATGAAGGAAACCTGCCAACAAGGCATATGTACGTATACATGAAGAATACAGTGGGCGAGCCGGCAAGGCTACTATAGACAACTATACACCCAAAACTGAAACCCAACAAGGCCATATACAACCCAACTAGACATATTGTCTACAGACCTCTAATGGAAACATAACTGTACAAAGACAGGACTGAGCCATGTCAGATATATATATATATATATATATATTGCAGCTCCGGATCAAGTGGAGCACGCCAACTCTCGCTGATCAGGGATCCTAAGAAGGGGGACCGACAACTTGCCTACCTGCACCTGCGGGCATGAAACGCAGGCCCCGTAAAATAGGGCGTCAGTACGAAAAATGTACTGAGTATGTAAGGCATGAAAATTAGTACGTAAAAGACATAGATGAAACATAGAATATAGAAACACGTCTTTAAATCTGAATAACTTCGTAAATTCTAAAACATTTATAATGTCATGCACGTGCGTATAAATGTCATGCCATGCATAGGTATGGGTGTACATTATATCATCAAGCCACTGAGAGCATCCCATCATATCGTCTCGGCCACTGTGGGCAACATCATCAACATATACCAGCTGATTAGGTGGTGGTACGTATATAACACCGTAACCTTTTCCCATATCCCATATACATATATTTACATATATACGCGTATCTAACTCCATCTGGTCATGAGTCAATGCACATGCATAAATGGGTGAAATGCATGAAAAATACGTAATAGTCTCAATATTCCTTCCGGATAACCTTTTTCAACTGGGTATTATTCTGAAACCCATGAATAGAAGATAATAATAATTCTCATGGGGAATCAAGAATGTAGACACCCCTAGTTTTTCTATGAATAGAGTAATTTATGAAAATTGTGCGTTTGGTCGTTTCTTCTGTATAATTTGGATCATGCCAAAAGAAAGAAGGGATGGCCTTAACATACCTGGAGTAGGGAAAACTTCGTATAAGATTCCATTGGAAACCTTCTTGGATTGAACTAAGAACCCCAAAAATCGGATTAAGCTTCTGTTTTTTTTTTTTAAAATTGGTGAACGAGATTAGCTTTTGCTTCTTCAAAATTCTTGAACGAAACTTCAAGGTTCTTGCTTCTTGGAATGACTACGTTTCTTTGGTCTCATTTTTTATCATAAGGAATTGTAAAAGTCACGTTTCTTAAGCTATAAAAATCTGATCTTTAAGTGTTTTTTTTAGAATGTAAAGGTTGAAGGAGTTATATGTATAACTAACGTTTTCTTTCACTCTTTAGTTCAAAGACTTTGATATGCAATGGCTTGTGAATGAAAAGAATTTGTAACTTTGTAGGCATAAATGACTACTTAGTCATTTCTAGATTTGTGGCTTCTTGCCATGTGTTAGGTATGTAATTTATTAATTTATATCCACTTATTAGTTAATTGGGTAATGTCTTGTTACCCGATAATTAACCAATTACCCGTATAATTAAGAATTATCTCAAATTACCTAAAAATACTACTCATTTTTAATATATTTTATACATTATACTATCTATATATATATATATATATATATATATATATCATATTATCACGGCCATATGGTACCTTTTATGGTACTAGTCCATAATTATCGGGTAGTATCGCTCGACTCGTACTTTATCCCAAATTGGTCATTTTCAACGAAACTCGTTTTCTTTAATTCGTGTACTCATTTATCCTTCATAACACTTATTTATCGCTTGTTATATATAGCGTAAATACGTTAACATCAAGATGATCTCATCCCGAGTTTACGTCAATTAACTAAAGACGAAACTCTTAACTTACGAAAACGCGAGATGCAACGTCTATGATACAAAATTTAGCACTCACCACCTTTAAATCGTGGATACGTTTGTGATAACTTAACTTTTAGCAAAAGTAATTGTCGACACATCATGTGACAACTTCCTGTCGTTATGACGTTCAAAATTCAAAATATAACAATATTATTGGCAAAAGTGATTTTTATCACCTTGGAGTAGGCTTTTAATAATAATCATGTTTTGACCAACTTTATATAATTTCTAAAAAGTTTTTCGGAAAAGTTTATTTGAAAAAACCATTTGGCAGACATGTTTAGAAAAAATTTAGTATTCTCTTTTTGGTGTGAAGTGTTTCTGGTAATTTTAACAGTTGATTCAAACTAAATTTGAACTAACTTTTCGGGAAATCTCTCTAACTAATTTTTCAAAAAATATATATTTCTGTCACGACCAATTTCCACCATTGGGGTCATGATGACACTCAGTCTCTACGATAGGTAAGTCGATCACTTAACAACGTTAAATCAGCAAAATATGATATAATTTAAATATGAAAGCAGAAATAGAGTTAATACAAGCCAAAATGGCAACACTCAATACATCTCCCAAGAACTAGGTAGTATAGAGTCATGAGCTCTAACTAAATACATAAGGATGTCTCAAATACAATACTGTCCGGATAAGAAAAATAACAGTATAAATGTAAAGATTAGACTCCAAGGGGCTGCGACGATCATGCAACTCTAACTTGAATGCTTGCGACTACATATATGCACATGATGTACACCAAACTGATAGACCCGGTAACTCCGAAAGACGGGGAGCTTACCGATAAAGCTGAACTCGGGCAACACCTACTGAGGAAGTCTACCCGTCTGTCCGTCTGAACCTGCACGCATGAAATGCAATGCCCCAGAAGGGGACGTCAGTACGAAATAATGTACCGAGTATGTAAGGCAATATACAGAAAGCTGAAACTGAACTGATAATCTGAACATATGCTTACTTGCTGATACTGACTCAACTCTCTCAATATAGTAAGTAAAATAGTTGTCCGGCCCTATAAGGCTCGGTATATATATATATATATATATATATATATATATATATATATATATATAACTGCTCTGCCGTAGTAGGCTCGCTCATAGGCGCTCGGCCATACTAGGCCCTGTATCTCGATAAACTGGTCTCGCTCATAGGCGTTCGGCCACAGTAAGCTCGGTATATAACTTACCATCTTATTAGAGGTTGCCCAATAGGGGCTTGCCCATCGATTATAGGTCTATGGTAATGAAAATACTTTAATATTGTATATATAAACTCTCTGATCTCTTGACTAGAAGAAGAAAATATTCAAATGAATATGAAGTCCTGATAAAGAGAATATTGTAACTTGTGAGACTAGCAAAATATACGTAAATTCCGGGATATGAATTTTTCTTTATGCCTCATTATCAAACTTGTGTAATGACAAGATCATGAAAAATGAAATAAAGGCTTAGCCTTAATATACATGGAGTAGGGGAAAATCCGTATGATGTTCTTGAAAAAGTTTGTACCGTACTCTTTTAGAATCGCAAATTTTTACGTTGCTACAGTTTTTAAAAAGTTTCGTTGGACTATTGAAGATTTACATTGCTAATATGAATGAATAACGCTACTTAATGAAAGGTTACTTAATGAAAAGTTTAGGATCTGATTTCATTCTCTTGGGAATGAAACTTGAATGGCTTAATATGAATGAATAACGTCCTCCCCCCTACCGTTGATTAAATTATTGAAACTTGGAAATTGTTAAAGACGAAATGCTTTGTTGTTAGCATATTAGGTGGCCACTTAAAAAGAATGGCTAAGAGTCATTCCTTTAGAATGTATCTTTCTGCCACGTGGGGATGGGGTGGGAAATTTAATTTTTATCCGCTTATTAGATAATTAGGTAATGTCCAGTTACCCGGTAATTAATCAATTATCCGCATAATTTAAAAATTCTCTTAAATTACTTAAAATTCTACTCATTTTTAATATACTTTATACATCATACTATCGCGGTCATATGGTATCTTGTATGGTACTAGTCCATAAGTGTTGAGTATTATAGCTTGGACCGTATTTTATCCAAATTTGACATATTTTAACGAAACTCATTTTCTTTAATTCGTGTACCCTTTCCTTTATGGTACTTACTTATTGCTTGGTATAAATAGCATAAATATGCTAACCTCAAGATAATATCATCCCCGAGTTTATGTCAATTAACTGAAGACGAAACTTTATGTACGAAAAACTCGAGGTGTAACATCAAGTAAAAGAAGCAAGGTGAAGAAGGGTACGAGGTACCCCAGTTAATAAAGATTATCATTATTTACCATTCAGGAAGAGAGATATAAGCATTTTGAATTACCTTCAACAGTAATAGATGTACGTACAATCGGCCATACCTATCTCAGTCATGCCTTATGGGAGCTAACCGATATAGTTTAAGAGAAGGACAGGATAGCAGGATCCGGCTAGGGTTAGTGTAACCCAAAAATGATGAATGAATGATTTACGTTAGTTGACGTTTCCGAAGGATATTACAAAGGTGCTAATGGATCTCCTTGTGAGATACCTAGATGGTACACTCTAAAATAGTACAGCTAGATACGAGTACCATAAAGACGTGCACTGGAATCCTGGCAGGGGAAAATATTACCTTAGTGTGGCTCCCGTCCCTAGTAGAGAAAGAATGTTTGGAAATTTGAAGAGCCAATGGATGGAGCAAGGAGAGCTAAAAGCAAAAGAATATTTTGTTCGAATTTTCAGAATAAAGTGATAGATAAAAATATTAGCAGGGAAGTATGAAGAGGGATAATGAAGCATTAGGAGTGAGATATGACACATGGATGGCAGCGGTAGAGTGTTACAGAATCTATAGTCAAATGAAGAAAGAAACGAGAGGTGATGGACCTTAAGATAACAAAAGAGTATAGGCCATACAATCACATCCTCATTTCGAGAAATAAGTTTGCAACTTTAACGTGATTAACAGAAGGAAAGGTTAGACCCTAGAGTAATAGGAATCAGTATGGACTGGTGAACAAGATAAACTAAACATGAAGTAGGAACTGAGTGATGTAATAATAGTCAGCATCATGAGAATTTCATATTGCATTCCGACAATAATAGAATGGACAACAAAAGAAGATCCATGATGAATTCTGAGAATGGTCATTTAGGGAGACGCCTCCCTAAAGCAAGCAATATGAGTAAAGTTAAGCTTAAGGGAATGTAAGTGCCAGTTGCACTAAGTGCCACCATCGTGAGTGAGGAATTTTGTTATCCTTGGTACAGAAGGATTACCGCAAAGTGAGTAAGGGTCATTAATGATGTGAAAAGAAGCCAAAGATGAAGAGGAAAAACATCTATAGGTAGGTCGTCATAACTCCAAGTCTTAGTACTCCCCAAGGGGGGATATGGAATGATAAAGGAAGAATGCGATAAAAATGAGAAATGGATGAGATTGCACTTATCCAAATGTTGCAAATATGCTATGATTCCAGAACGTTATGTAAGCACGATGTCAAGAAAAGGAAGTAAGGGTTCCTACCCGGGATGTTATTGATAGATAAGGAGCCAGTACGTGAGGTAAGTTAAGATAGGGAAATAACCCAAGAAAGATTACACGGAATATGGATATGTATGGATCGCAAGCTAAAGTATGGTAGAGTGACAAGATTGTAGGAAGACAGAAGTAAGGGTAATAAAGGGCGAGTGAGAAGGTGACGAGAATGGATAAGCCCTCGGGATTAAGCCCACAAAAATGAGAGAGGGCTGATGGGTTCTCTAAGTTATAGAAGGCTCAGTATAGCCCGAATGAACTCAAATGAGTCTAAGACTAGTAGCATTCAAAAGAGATGAAATGTTGCCCTGGTGGTGGAATAAGGGCGTGATGGTGATTGATAAAGGATGTCATTTGGGCCTTCGAAAAGGGGAATTTCATGAATTGTAAAAGATTAGAATACCCATGTAAGCTAACTCAGAAGGGAGCTAAGTTTCAATGGACTAATGCTTGCAGCAGAGTTTCTAGGAGCTTAAGAACAGGTTGACCTCAGTGGCAGTTCAAGTACTTCCAGAGGGCCCAGATGACTATGCCATGTATTGTGATGCCTCAGGTGTCAGGTTAGGATGTGTCATGATGCAACATGGGAAAGTAATTGCGTATGCTTCAAGGCAGTTAAGGAAGCATGAGCGGAATTATCTGACCCACGACCTCAGTTAGCTGCGGTTGTCTATGCACTTAAGATATGCTAGGATTATTTATATGGTGTTCATGTTGATGTGTTCACAGATCATAAAAGCCTGCAATATATCTTCAAGCAAAAAGAGTTGAATTTACGATAGAGGCGATAGCTTGAGTTATTGAAAGATTACGATGTTAACATTCTCTACCATCCAAGGAAAGCTAATGTTGTAGTAGATGCCTTAAGTCACCGATCTATGGGTAGCTTAGCACATGTAGAGGCCAAAAACAGACAATAAAACCAGAGAGACTCATCAATGGCTTGTTTGGGGGTTCGGTTAGTAGACTCTCGCAATGGAGGAGTTGTACTCCAAAATACTGAAAAATCATCTCTCATAGCTGAAGTAAAGGAGAGGCAGTACGAGGACCCAGAGTTGGTCGAGTTGAGAGAGCGAGTTCCGCAACAGAAGAAGCCGTTGTTAGAACTCAAGAGAGATGGGGTTCTCAGATACGGGGTCGTATGTGTGTTCTAGATGTAGCAGGGCTACGAGATAGGATTATGTCAGAGGCACATTATTCGTGGTACTCCATTCACCCTGGGTCGATAAAGATGTATCATGATATTAAGGATGTGTATTGGTTGAACGATATGAAGAAGAACATTGCTGAGTATGTCGCTCAGTGTCCTAGTTGCCAGCAAGTGAAGATAGAACACCAGAAGCCCGGAGGGCTAATGTAGACTATAGAGATCCCGACATCGAAATGGGAGGCGATAAACAAGAACTTTATCATGGGTTTACCTCGTTCTCATTGTAAGTTCGATTCCATATGGGTGATAGTTGATAGGCTCACAAAATCATCTCATTTCCTACCGGTCAGATCTACATATACAACAGAAGGTTATGCAAAGTTATATATTAAAGAGATAGTACGACTACACGGAGTGCCAATATATATTATATCTGACCGTGGGGCCCATTTTACAGCACATTTTTGGAGGTCATTTCAGAAAGGTCTAGGGACTCAGGTGAATCTCAGCACAGTTTTTCATCCACAAACTGATGGACAGGCCGAGCACACAATTTAGGTGCTCGAGGATATGTTACGAGCATATGTGCTGGATTTTAAAAGAAGTTGGAATGAACATCTACCTCTTATCGAGTTTGCATATAATAACGGTTACCACTCCAATATCCAAATTGCTCCATACGAGGCTTTGTATGGGCGTAAGTGCAGATCTCTTATAGGGTAGTTTGATGTTGGAGAACATGGGTTCCATGGGCCAAACCTGGTTCAGCAGGCCATAAAAAAAGTAAAGCTTATCCGGGAGTGACTGTTGACAACTTAGAGTCGTCAAAAGTCATATTCTGATGTGCGGCAACAAGATTTAGAGTTCTGGGTTAATGACTGGGTATTCTTAAAGGTGTCACCTATGAAGGGTGTGATGAGGTTTGGCAAGAAAGGCAATCTTAGCCCACGGTATATTGGTCCTTATAGTATCATTCGGAGAGTGGGCCAAGTATCTTATGAGTTAGAATTGCCCTCGGAATTAGAGTATGTCCATCTGGTTTTTCACGTATCTATGCTACGGAAGTGCATTGGCGATCCTACCCGAATAGTGCCCACAGATGATGTACAGATTACAGAGGACTTATCATACGAGGAAATTCTGATTGCCATCCTAGACCGACAAACCAGCAAGCTACAGAATAAGGAGGTAGCCTCCGTAAAGGTTTTATGGAGAAGCAAAAATGAGAAAGAGATGGCGTGGGAAGAGGAGGAAGAAATGAAGTATAAATACCCCCTATTATTTCAAACTGGAAATATGGCTCGAGATAGGATACCGCAGTACATCCCTATTCAAGCCATCAGGTTCTCCGGTAAGCTCTTATTGTTGACTTTTCGAATTTATAATAGACAGCTGTGTGGGGCCAAGTGTGGCACATATAGTATGTTTTCTGGCTGCGTGCAGGGTGGTTTTAGTCTAGTGTACGGAAGAGACTCCGGTAAAAAATTTCCCAAAGTATCTAAGAGTAGACATTTGAGGACGAATGTTTCTAAAGGGGAGGATGTTAGATCTCGCATTTTTCGTACTTAAAGTTTCATCTTCAGTTAATTGACATAAACTTGGGGATGATATTATCTTGAGGTTAGCATATTTATGCTATTTATACCAAGCAATAAGTAAGTGCCATGAAGGAAAGGGTACACGAATTAAAGAAAATGAGTTTCGTTAAAGATTGTCGAATTTGGATAAAATACGGTCCGAGCTATAATACTCAACACTTATGGACTAGTATCATATAAGGTACCATATGACCGTGATAGTATGATGTATAAAGTATATTAAAATTAGCAGAATTTTAAGTAATTTAAGACAATCCTTAATTATGCGGATAATTGGTTAATTACCGGGTAACGGGATATTACCTAATTATTTAATAAGTGGATAAAGATTAAATTTCCCACCCCTATCCCCACGTGGAAGCAAGATACGTTCTAAAGGAATGACTCTTAGCCATTCTTTTTAAGTGGCCACCTAATATGCTAACAACAAAGCATTTCATCTTTAACAATTTTCAAGTTTCAATATTTTAATCAAAGGTGGGGGAGGGGGGAACGTTATCCATTCATATTAACCCATTCAAGTTTCATTCTCAAAGAGAATGAAATTAGATCCTCAACTTTTCATTAAGTAACCTTTCAATAAGTAGCATTATTCATTCATATTAGCAACGTAAATCTTCAACAGTCTAACGAAAATTTTTGGAAACTGTAGCAACGTAAAATTTTGTGATTCTAAAGGAGTATGGTGCAACCTTTTTCAAGAACATCATACAAATTTTCTCTACTCCATGTATGTTAAGGCTAAGCCCTTATTTCATTTTGCATGATCTTGTCATTATACAAGTTCGATAATGAGGCATAAAGAAAAATTCATATCCCGAAATTTACGTATATTTTGCTAGTCTCACAAGTTACAATATTCTCTTTATCGGGACTTCATATTCATTTGAGTATCTTCTTCTTCCAGTCAAGAGAGCAGAGAGTTTATATATACAATATTAAAGTATTTTCATTACCATTGAGCTATAATCGATGGGCAAGCCCCTATTGGGCAACCTCTGATCAGATGATAAGTTATATACTGAGCCTACTATGGCCGAGCGCCTATGAGCGAGCCTAATTGATCAAGATACAGAGCCTAGTATTGTCGAGCGCCTATGAGCGAGCCTACTACGGCAGAGCAGCTACAGTTATATATATACCGAGCCTTATAAGGCCGGACAGCTATTTTACTTACTATATTGAGAGAGTTGAGTCAGTATCAGTAGGTAAGCATATGTTCAGATTATCAGTTCATTTTCAGCTTTCTATATATTGCCTTACATACTCGTTATATTATTTCGTATTGACGTCCCCTTCTGGGGCGCTGCATTTCATGCGTGCAGGTTTAGATAGACAAACGGATAGACTTCCTTAGTAAGTGTTGCCCAAGTTAAGCTTTATCAGTAAGCTCCCCGTCTTTCGAAATTGCCGGGTCTAGCAGTTTGGTGTACATCATGTTCATATATATAGATAAGTTATGGGCAGGTCGGGGCCCTGTTCCGATAACAATATATCTATCAGTAGAGGCTTGTAGACGTATCCTGTCAGTTAGTGCAGTATGTTGGGCTTGCAGGACCTGTACGTATATTTTGTTGGCTTGTCAGTTGTAGTAATTATGACGGCCTTGTCGGCCCAGCTTTATGTTGACATTTAGTCAGCGTCAGTCTCTATCCAATTTTATATTTTGCATCGCACATTATCTTGTAATGTGGCCCATGGCCAAAATATGACATTACATGTTCAGAGTCTCTTAGTCGCAAGTTGGTACGCAAGGATAGATGAGGCAAGAGGTGTCGGTCTCGCCCCCAGGCTCGGGGCATAACAACGTGGCTCCTAGTTTCACTTCATACATATGGGTATAATATACACATCCCATTTGTTTGACCTGCCCCATATATTTGACCCGCCCTATTTTTTTCTGATTCTGGATTGATTTGGAAGAATGACTATCGATTTGGAAGCTTTAAGTTGGAAAATTTGACCAAGACGACTTTTGGGTAAACGGATTCAGAATCGAGTTTTGTAGTTTCGATAGGTACATATGATGATTTTTATGCATATGTTCGGATTCGATTTTGGAGGTTCCTAGAAGAATTTGACACTATTTGTTGAAAGTTGGCAATTTGAAGAACTTAAGAATTCATAAATTTGACCAAGAGTTGACTTTGATATTATTGGATTCTAATTGGTGTTCCAAAATTTTGAATAGGTCTATATAGTTGAATTGAACTTGTGTGCAAAATTTGAAAGTAATATAAAGTGTTTAAGAGTGATTCATACACTCTTTTGAAAGAATGAGTATTTAATAACTTAAGAAAAATTCTATTTCATTTGAGCCTCGAATCTTTGTTGTGATGTTCATGTGGATATTGTGAGGATCTGGATAAGTTTGGGTAATGAATTTATACTTGTTAGTATGATTGGATGGGGTCCCGAGGGTCTCGGGTGTTTTTTGCATCATTGGTTGAGAAACTAGTTAAGTTAAGGATTTGGAGTTTGACCATGGTCAATATCGGGTCAAGATGACATATTTTTGGTGTTTTGAGTGTGCGAGCAGGTTCGTAGCGTATTTATGATTGAAATACAAATATGGTTTGTGTCCGGGAGGTTCCAAATGAGTTTTGGATGCTAAAACAAACTATAAAGTTTGTTTGTTGCTGATTTTTTGGTGTAAAATGATTACGACAATGTTGTTTTTATCCCTTAAATTTGTAAACTTCCTTTAAAACTTTAAAACATCATATCTCTCTTATTTTTAGGCTAAATTGGGTGATTTAAAAGGCTATCTTAGTTGTAATCTCACAAGGATTATGTTGGGTTTATCAAATGTGAGTTTCGAGATCATATAGGATCTGATTCGAGCTCTAACAACTGATGTGTTATTTAAATTGTTCCAGAATTTAGTCACTTTTGTTAGTATCACTTTGTTCAAAAACTAGAAAATCAGAGAAGTAAAGAAATTTTAGTTCAATAAAACAAAACATAAAATAATTTTCGCGCCCGCAATGACTTGTATGTCCTTAAGAAATTTAATCCACTTACTATTGCCCAAAGTTATGGATTACTTCCTCCAAGGATAGAACAAAAAAACTATTCTGTGATACTAGCAATCAAAATTACAGAACTTTGGCGAATTCAACAAACGGAGCAAATCAAACTTGACAGTTTGTTTATTTAGAAAAACAATGCAACAACGTAGGGAAGAAAGGAGAAATTTTCAGATTTTTCATGTATGAAAAATGAGGCTAAGCCTCTAAATTTATAGGCAGTGAAAGGGTGAGGTGAAGTGGTGCATTCAAAAGGTGCCTCTTCCATTTTTCATTCACACCCATTCACGAAATCTAATAGTCCCCAGCATGAATGGGGAATGGCCATATGTATAATGCATAAAAATTGTGTGATTCACAAGTAAGGATTAATCACATGGATAAGTAGGTTTCCCTTTGAACTTTTCGTAGTGGACATATGTCGGATATACTTGGTCAATCGGTAGATTTAATGTTTTTGAAACGTCGAGCTTTGGTATATACCTAGACAAACACAAGTCACACAATCAACCATTAACCGTTTTTGGTTCTCATTGTTATGTTTGTTTCAGCCACGAACACCACCTGATTTCATAAGTGCATAGAGAATTGGCCTTACAGAATTCTCCTTGAAGCAAATTACACTTCACACTTACATAGGTGATTCCTAAACATGTTATCCTATAGATACACTATTTAATATACCCTGTATCAAACTTAGAAACCATTAAAAAGCCTTAACACTTTATCTTTGGTACTAAACATTGTCTTATCACTAGAATTGACCAAAATTTTATTTGACAATGTTGAAACATCATTAATGACTTTGTTTCCCTTTGAACTTTCCGTAGTGTACATATGTCGGATATACTTGGTCAATCAGTAGATTTAATATTTTTGAACCGTCGAGCTTTGGTGTATACCTAGACAAACATAAGTCACACAATCAACCCTTAACCGTTTTTGGTTCTCATTCTTATGTTCGTTTCAGCTACGAACACTGCTTAGTTTCATAAGTGCATAGAGAACTGGCCTTACAGAATTCTCCTTGAAGTAGCTTACGCTTCACACTTACATAGGTAATTCCTAAACATATTATCCCATAGATACACTATTTGATATATCCTGTATCAAAATTAGAAACCATTAAAAAGCCTTAACGCTTTATCCTTGGTACTGAACATTGTCTTATCACTAGAATTGACCAAAATTTATTTTATAATGTTGAAACGTCATTAATGACTTTGTTTGATGTCCTTGAACCTAGATCGTGGGATATCCAGTCTTCTAGGTAGAGTTACCACCACAATGACTTGTCATCGGCCATGGTCTCATTTTCCTCGATGATCTTTCAACTACCTCTCTAGTTAGGCCTTTTGTAAGTGGATCCAACACATTATCGCTTAACTTCACGCAATCAATTATGATAATTCCTCTAGAAAATAGTTGTTTAACGGTCTTATGCCTTAGTCATATATGATGAGATTTCCCATTATACATAATGCTCCTATCCCTTCCTATTGTCGCTTGACTATCACAATATATGCATATATGTGCCACTGATTTAGGCCAAAATGAAATATCTTCAAGAAAATTTAGGAGCCATTCAACTTCTTCACCGGCCTTGTCTAAGGCTATAAACTTAGCCTACATTATAGAGCGGGCAATGCATGTTTTTTTAGATGATTTTCAATGCACTGCTCCTCCACTGATTGTAAAAATATATCCATTGGCAGATTTATATTAGGTTGATCCGTTAATCTAATTTGCATCTTTATACCCCTCACTAACTGCAGGTTACCTATTATAATGCAATTCATAGTCATGGATACATTTCAAATATTCCAAAACTCATTTTATTGCCATGACAGTTCAATGTGAACTTCCTTATGTCGTAGACTAATACGTCTTAGCTTTCTATTGCATATATGTAACCATCTGGTCGGTTGTTTTGAGTGTTATAGCCACGTTTCCCCTATTTACTGCTTATTATATGCTAAATTATTGTTATGTGACTTGTTGGGGTAGTTGGTTCAGTTCCGGTGATGTTTTGGAATGAGTTGAGACACTTAGTCTCAAGGTTGGAAACTTAAGTTGAAAAGGTTGACCGGGTGTTGACTTATGTGTAAACGACTTCGGAATGGTGTTTTGATGGTTCACATAGCTCCGTTGGATAATTTTGAACTTAAGAGTGTGTCCGAAAAGTGATTTCGAGGACTGTAGTTGATTAGGCTTGAAATGGCGAAAGTTGGAAAATTAGAAGTTTTGGAAATTCAGAAGTTTGACCGAGAGTTGACTTTGTGGTTACCAGGCTCGGATTTTGGTTCCGAGAGTTAGATTAGTCCGTTGTGTCATTTATGACTCTTTTGCAAAAGTTGAGGTCAATTTTGATAGGTTTCGGCATCGATTGCAGAAGTTGGAATTTTTTAAGTTTTTGTTAGGCTTGAATTGAGGTGCGATTTGTGTTTTTATTGTTTTTTGATGTGATTTGAGGCCTCGACTAAGTTCGTATCGTATTTTAGGACTTGTTGGTATGTTTGGATTAGGTCCCGGGGGCCTCGAGTAGGTTTCGGATAGTTGACGAATCAAATTTTGGACTTGGGAGATTGCTGAAGTTTTTCTGGTGCACAAGTCTCGTTTCCTTATACGCAATCGCGTGGAAAAGCCCATGATCGCGTAGGCTTAATTGGGTAGCTGAGGTTTTTTGTTCTATGCGTTCGCGAGTTGAGGGATGTGATCGCGTAGTTGTGTGAAGCAGTGAATCATGAACACATAGTTAAGGTCACGTTCGCGTAGAGTAAATGAGGCAGAAGCTGGGTCACGCGCATTTGTTCATCACGAACGCATGAGATCGTTCGTGATTGCATAATTTTGAGGGCTGGTGCATCGCTTCGCGTGGAGGTTTTCGCGTTCGTGTAAGGTTAATTCGTGGGGCAGCATAGTTATGCTTCGCGATCACAAAGCATTTTACTCGATCGCGATTAAGGACCTCTGGGCATACTTAAAATTTTCAAAAATGAGGGTTTGAGCCATTTTGCATAATTTGATTTTGGGAGCTCGGATTGAGGCAATTCTTGGAGAGAATTTCAAGGGAGTGATTGGGATTCGAGGCATTCGGAGGCTGTTTCGCGAGGCAAGGTCTTGTTGGAGTAAAGATTTACACGATTTAAGGTAAGTAACACTTCTAAACTTGGTTCTGAGGGTATGAAACCCCCAAATTTCATGTTATGTGATTGATATTAAGGTGACACGCATGCTAGGTGACGGGCATGTGGGTGTGCACCGTAGTAATTGTGATTTAGTCGATTCTATAGAACTGTGTAGCTATCTTATCTGAACATTATTACTGTACTCCAAGTGTTAGAGCACTTGAGTTGTGATTCATGCTAGAAAACATGTTTAGGCTATATGCTGGTACTATTGGGATCCACAGTGGTCGATCTTTGTTGTTGAGTTATTTGCTTAATTGCAGTTATGTACTCAGTCGCATTCATCATTATATATCATGTCTTAGTCTCTGTTATCGTATATTGTCACGTCTCGTATCATTGATTTGGGTTGCTTAGCATGAGTGTTGTGAGCCCGAGAAACTAGAGAGATTGATGACTGACTAAGGCTGAGGGCCTGTTCTGAGTGATATTTATGGGATCAGGCTGCACGCCGCAACAACTTTTATTGATTCATGCCAAGATTTGGCTTATTATAGCGCTTGGGCTAGATCTGCCCCTCTAGAGTCTGCACACCCACAGTGAGCGCAATTGATATTGATTTATTTGTATTGGACTAGATTTGCCCTGGATTTATTTTCATTGGGCTGGATCTGCCCTGGATTTATTTGCATTTAGGTTGGATCTGCCCTGTACAGTGCTGAGTGATTGATTGTGATGAGCGAGAATTGAGACAGTTAGGTTGAGTACTCCGAGAGTGTGAGTATGTGAGGCTTCCATTGTGTTGCATCACATACGATATGCATATTGGCATGTAAATACATAGATGCCATATTTCTCATATCATTCAGACTTGACATATTTTATCAATTATGAGTTTAATTGCTAAATCTGGAAGCATGTCTGAATTCTTGTACCGTTACCTACAGATTATGAATTTCTGAGATATTACTGTCATACTTTCCTTAAAATTTCGGTACTGTTAATCCTGTATGTGGGCTGTAATGCTCGAGCTCGTAGGTTAGACTTGTTACTTATTGAGTTGGTTGTACTCATGATATACCCTGCACTTCGTGTGTAGATCCAGGTATTTCTGGAAATTCTCAGAGTTTTTCAGCCATTCGGAAATTATCGAGGTAGCTGTCTGGTGTTCGTAGACCTTGACTTTCCTCCCCTATCTCTTTGTTTTACTTACTTAGTTTCTGCTTTTTTAGACAGTGTATCAGACCTTGTATTTGTATAGATGCTCATGTACTCAGTGACACCTTGGTTTTGGAAAAAACTTCTATATCGAGTTGTGACGATTTTAGCCAGTTTTATGAGATTTTCACTTATTTGAACCTTTTTTAGTATATTTTGAATTTGGGAGTGTCAGTATGTATGAATTGTCGGTTTTCCTAGTATCATGATAGGCGCTGTCACACCTCCTTTTTTCGTCCCCGCAAGGGGTGAAGAAGTTTTTCCAATTAAAGGACAATCGAAACGTGATTTGTTTATTTATTTCAGAGTCGCCACTTGGGAGATTTAGGGTGTCCCAAGTCACCAATTTAATCCCGAATCGAAGAAAAGAATGACTATGTATTACAGTCCGCGAACCAGAAATCCGGATAAGGAATTATGTTAACCCGGGAGAAGGTATTAGGCATTCCCGAGTTCCATGGTTCTAGCACAGTCGCTCAACCGTCATATTCGACTTGTTTATCTGATTTTATACAATTATGAGCTCATGTGCAAGTTTTAACTTTTAACCGCTTTTGTCATTATTATTTTTTTTTTATCAAGAATTGCAACATCATGGAAGTACATCTCCAACCACGTCACATCAATGCACCCGTGGTTGTTGGCTTCAACTCTGTTGAGATTTGGATTTGGGTCACATAAATGTGCACCCGAGTTTTAAGAAAATTAAATTATTAAAGGCGCGCCTAAAGCGACTAGTGTGTCATTTACTTGGGGTAGGACCGTGAAATTTTGCTAAACGGTCCATCCCGAAGTCTAAGCAATTTTAAAGCAAATATTTACCGAGGGCCCCGCAATTTTGTATTTTTATTCGGCGAGGCTCATCTCATTCTTATTTTTGTAAAAGGAATTTGCAACGTCATGGACATGCATCTCGGACCACATCACAATCAATGTACCCGTGATTAGAGACACATTTCGACTCCGTTGAGATTTGGATTTGGGTCACATAAATGCGCACCAGAATTTAGGAAAGTAATATTTATGAAACATACGCCTAAAACAACTATACGTTTGCACTTTGCGATGGCCATAGAATTTGCTAAATGACACGCCTCGGATTCTAATTTCAAAGGATTACTTCTACCAACGGTTTAAGCCCATATTTACACAACTACTAAGAGAATTGCACTAGACTACATCTGTTGAGCAAAATCACATAAAAAAGATAAATCTATAACCTAACTTCAATGTTCCTTAATAGTACAAGCACTAGAAACAAAATTTAAACAAAAAAAAAAGAAAATTAGGCATGATTATGCATCTTTTGCCAGAATCTATCTCATATGCTCATATAAAAAAAACAAGTGAATAACCACATACATATGAGCAGGGAACAACTAAAAATCTGTTGAAACAAACGAAGAAAAACGCCAAATAACGCCTCAAACAAATCTGAAAAAATAACTGCAAGGCAGCGTTATACTCGAAATGCGATGAACCGTAGACGAACCTCGACACCTCAGATTCAACTGCAATGAACCTCGAACAGGTTTGATAAGGACAAGTACGGGCTGTTTCGAGACAAAATGAAGGTCGCCGGATTTAATGGAGGGTCACTGGACTGGTTCACGTGAGGAAGACGAAGCACAACGGGGTTTGAGCTACCATTTTTCGTGTAGCTGGAGCTGGTTTTACGACTGGTTGCGATGGAGATTGGAGGAGAAGGAGTGGTCGTTTGCTGCGTGTGACTGTCGCTCGTGGAGAAGACGACTGTTGCTGAAGTGGCCGACTGTTGGTGGTCGCCGGTTTCAGGCAGTCATGGTCGTCGTTTGGGGTGGTATTGACGATGGGAAACGGAGGTGAAGGCTGTTGTTGTGGCTGTTCGTGGTTGACGAAGCAGAAGCAGAAGCAACGAACGGATGGCTATGGTGTTCGTTGCTTCTCTGTCCGGTGGCTATGGAGGTTCGACGACTGGTGAAGGGTGGTCGATGGAAGGGGTCGTTTGGAGGTGAGGGAGGTCGTGTGTGGCTGTTATCGTGAAGTAGAAGAAACAAGGGGACTAGGGTTTTGCTCTTAGGGTTCTTCTTTTTTTCTTTAGAAAGAAGAAGATGAAGTAGTGGTCCCTTTTCAAATGCCCAAAATCGGCTGAAGTGTCTCCCCCCTTTTAGGTCTTTTTCCCCCTTTTTTGTAGAGTCTAGGTCTAGGTTTAGGATAGTGGGCTTGGGTATTGGGCTTGGGTATTGGGTTATCCGAATTTTGGGCCTAAAAATGGGTCGTTTGAACTCAAATGTTATTCTTTCCCCGAAACCGAGAATAAAACATGATCTTATTTAATTAATCCTACGTAAGCAAAATAACTATTAAAATGAGACTGACAATTAAACCAAAAACTATTTTTGGGTATTTTTTCAAGATTAAAATGATTACAAAACATTAATGAAACTATTTTTTGTAATTTTGTTTTCTTGTAGTAAAGTAAAGTAAGAGAGTAAAAATTAGTTGAAATAGCTATATTAGGGCTAAATTAAATATTTACGTGCTAAAATATGAAAAATCTTGGGGAGGGTCAAAAATCACACGTCTACAGCTGCCCCTTTTTGACGGGAAACATGAAGAGTTTTCAGATAAAGAACGACTAGACGGGTATTTTGACCCGACTCTTATTTGGAGAGACTAAAACTAAGAGAAAAGGGGAATGTGACCGAGCCCTGGTATTTGAGTTGTCTACGTATCCTTGGCTATAAATGAATCAGGTCACGTGTAGTTCAGAGGTGAGTGAGATAATGGAGTATACCGAGGTGAAGAGCCGGTCGAGGTGCCATTCCGCCGAGGTTCCGATCCGCGGTCCTGTTGTTACATCAAAAATCAAAACATAAAAATGACTAACTAGGCCTATCAATTATGAGTTACAAGATTCTTATCTATAAGTCTTCTGAAGCTTGATCTTGAGTCTTGAATGGTTCTTCATACAGACTTTAGATTTGAACCTTGATGCTTGCTAGTTGTAGGTGCTAGTTCATCCTTCTTCGGTTTTCCGGATCAGGACCAGGCGTGGAGTGCTTGTGACCTTGGCCATGTCTTGAGCAGCCCATATCAACTTCTGCATTTTGGATTGACTTCTTGTCTTTCTCCTCTCTCTTTTTTCTTTTTCTTTTATTGGAACTAACTTCTGTTGATCACCTTGGACTGCTGACTTGCATTCTTGCGCGAGTTCCTTTTTTTGCTAATTTGAATTGTGTTCTGAAGTGAATTCTCTTATTCTCCAAGTAGGCGCCTGATTGCTAATACTTGCACTGTTTTTCCTCGAAGCTTGAACTGTTTTCCCTTGAAATCTATGCTATCTTCCTTTGAAACTTGAATTGCTTTCCATTGGTTATTGTACTGTCTTCCCTTGTTCTCCGGGTGGGAGCCTGATTGCCGAGACCTTTTGTGTTCCCTTGTTTTCCAAGTGGGATCCTGCAACCAAAACAAACAAAACAAACAAAATTTTCTGCCCCAGTTTGCACTAGGAAGACTTGTGAGTTGTTAGCAAAATTGTAAACCACTTATACCACTGATGCAATGAGAGTAAACCAAAGACTAGACTAAGATGTGCGTCTCCTATGAGTAAAACCAAGAATTGACTAGCAAATTCTTCTGCTAAAATAAAATCTGAATGAACCAATCTAGGAAGTGCGTCTCCTAGGAGTGAATTTAAATGACCAAGACTGGGAAGTGCGTCTCCTAGGGGTGAAAACTTCAGTGACTAAAACTAGGAAGTGCGTCTCCTATGAATAAAATCTCAATTTAAGAAGTGCGTTTCCTAAAAGAAAAACTTGAAAGACCTTGATTAGGAAGTGCGTCTCCTACAGTTAAAACTTCAATAAACTAGACTAGGAAGTGCGTCTCCTATGGTCGAACTTAAAATGAATCAAACTAGGAAGTGCATCTCCTAAGGGTGAAATCTCAATTTCGAAAGTGCGTCTCCTAAAATAAAATATAACCTGAAAAAGCCAATGCCTCCTATGGGTAAAATCTCAATGACTCAAACTAGGAAGTGCGTCTCCTATGAATGAACTATCAATTTAGGAAGTGTGCCTCCTATGGGTAAAATCTCAATGACTCAAACTAGGAAGTGCGTCTCCTATGAATGAACTATCAATTTAGGAAGTGTGTCTCCTACGGGTGAACTTTCAATTTAGGAAGTGTGTCTCCTATGGGTAAAACTTCGTGAGCCAGACTAGGAAGTGTGTCTCCTATGGTTGAACTGGAATGAACTAAACTAGGAAGTGTGTCTCCTATAAATGAACTATCAATTTTAGGAAGTGTGCCTCCTATGGGTAAAATCTCAATGACTCAAACTAGGAAGTGCGTCTCCTATGAATGAACTATCAATTTAGGAAGTGTGCCTCCTATGGCTAAAATCTCAATGACTCAAACTAGGAAGTGCGTCTCCTATGAATGAACTATCAATTTAGGAAGTGTGTCTCCTACGGGTGAACTTTCAATTTAGGAAGTGCGTCTCATATAGGTAAAACTTTGTGATCCAGACTAGGAAGTGTGTCTCCTATGGTTGAACTGGAATGAACTAAACTAGGAAGTGTGTCTCCTATAAATGAACTATCAATTTTAGGAAGTGTGCCTCCTATGGGTAAAATCCCAATGACTCAAACTAGGAAGTGCGTCTCCTATGAATGAACTATCAATTTAGGAAGTGTGCCTCCTATGGGTAAAATCTCAATGACTCAAACTAGGAAGTGCGTCTCCTATGAATGAACTATCAATTTAGGAAGTGCGTCTCCTACAGGTAAACTTCGATGAGCCAGACTAGGAAGGGTGTCTCTTATGGTTGAACTAGAATGACCTAAACTAGGAAGTGCGTCTCCTAGGGATGAATTTAAATTTAGGAAGTGTGTCTCCTATAAATGAACTATCAATTTTAGGAAGTGCGTCTCCTATGAGTAAAATTTCAATGACTCAGACTAGGAAGTGCGTCTCCTACGAATGAAATCTTAAATGAACCAGACTAGGAAGTGCGTCTCCTAAAGCAAAAATATAACCTGAACGACCCAGACTATGAAGTGCGTCTCCTATGGGTAAAATAAACTTAGGAAGTGTGTCTCCTATGGGTAAAACTTTACTGATTTTAAACTAGGAAGTGTGTCTCCTATTAATGAAATCTTAATTTAGGAAGTGTGTCTCCTATGCATGAAATCTTAATTTAGGAAGTGCGTCTCCTATGCATGAAATTAAACTTAGGAAGTGCGTCTCCTAGGGGTAAAAATAAACTTAGGAAGTACGTCTCCTATTAATGAAATCTTAATTTAGGAAGTGCGTCTCCTATGCGTGAACCATTTCCTTCTTCCTGAATTACCTTCTTACAGAACTGCTTTCCTTAAAAACTTGTGTTGTCTTCCCTCGAAATTGATGGGGATAACACTGCTGGGGGAATTATTTACTTACCTGTTGGGGGATAAAATGTTATCAGCCGGGGATAACGTTGTCGAGGATAACACTGCTGGGGGATTTTGATTCCTTCAAAACTAGTGCTTCACTCTTCGGAAGGCTGCTGGGAATGACACTGGCCTATTGCTTTTTCCGAGCACAAGTTTCATCCTTTTGTTCTGTCCGCTGGGGAACAACTTCCTTCATTAAAACTTATTATACTGGGGGTAACACTGGTTCAAAGACCACTTCCCTTGAGACTGGTGCTATCTTTATTCTTCCCCAAATGGGTACCTGACTTCCAGAGCCCTAGTTTGATAATCTCCCTTGTGGCATGCATTTCCGTCATCAATGCCATTTCCTTTACCTGTTTCAAATCAAACAAAATTTGTTAGTTTAAAATGCGGTGGTTGGTTGTGATACTCCTACTGGGATGACTTTTCCATATTATTTGCTGAGGATGATATTCCTGTTGGGGATGATCCCTTTCTGCTGGGGATATCCCTCTTCTTTTGTGGCATAGCTCGGAAACTGGCATTTCCTCGACTTTTAGTCTCGTATGAATTTCCCAAATCATGCTCATTGCTCTCCTTGATTTGTCCACGGGCCTTGGCCTTGAGGTTTACAACCTTTGATTTCGGCAAGGATATCCCTCTTGACATTCGTCAATCCTTTTGTCAATTCCCTTTTGCTGGGGATATCTTTCTTGACACTGGCCTCGCGCTTGTTCCTTGCTGACTATACCACTTGGATGTACTAGTCAGATCTTATCTTGCATAATTGGAAAGCTGAGGGCATATTTTGAAGTCATTTCTCACTTGTTCTGACCAAACAGACTCTACTGGGGAATTTTCTATGAAAGGAGAAAGATAAAAAGGAACAGAATAAAAGACAAAGGAAAAAGATGACTCCTTAACAAAATAAACTATAAATAAAAACCTATCAAACGCAGATAACGACTCTAATGGTCATGACATGCACATGTGGCCTATCCTTCGTCGTCAATCGTCTTTCAAGATCCTCATTTGGCGATTCCCCATCTGATTCTCAATCTTATTCGACTTGTAGTGCCCGAAGGGTTTTCACTATCAAGCCTCTCTCATTTTGGTTTTTCTCTCAGCTTTCATCGCCTTATGGTGCCCGTGAAGATTTTCACCGATAAGACTCTCATTTGTATCACTTTCCAGCTAGGGATTTGGAGTGTTGCCGATATGACTCTTTCTGCTGGGGATTAGAGTCCTTTCTGCTGTGGATAAGAGTGTTATGTTCACCGGTAAGACTCTCATTTGTCTGACTTGGCATCTTTTGAAGACTGATCAGAAGGTCTTTCTTTGGACCGTAATGTGGGTTTTTGGATATGCTAGAAAGAAAGGGGTTTAAAGGCTCAAAAACAAATCAATTTGGGGTTTAAAATTACAACCTTTGGAACCATATTTGTTTACAACAAGCACAACCCTTGCCCCAGTTTCTTGCTTGGGGATTTTTTAATTTTTTGTTACACTATGACCGAGCCGTGAGGCGCCTACATATCCCCTTTGAGGAATCAGGTCGAACGTAGTTCACAACTCCTTTTTTTTCTTCTGACTTTCTTTTGTTTTTGTTATCACTTTTTTTCTTCTTCTTTTTTTCTTCTTTTTTTCTCTTTTGTTGTTTTTTTTTTGTTTTTGTTGCTTTCTTTTCCTCTTTTTTTTCTTTTCCTCTTTTTTTT
The DNA here is from genome assembly GCF_000715075.1 of Nicotiana tabacum. Lineage (NCBI taxonomy): Eukaryota > Viridiplantae > Streptophyta > Magnoliopsida > Solanales > Solanaceae > Nicotiana > Nicotiana tabacum. Next base: position 74,541,724 of record NC_134084.1, on the reverse strand, counting down.
TCTTTTTTTTTCCACGTTTGTGTTTCCAACCTTCACTACTGATTCCGAACGAGGGGTATGAAAGAAAATAAATAAGGCGCAAAAGGGGTAACGAAGGATAAAGTGTTTAGGTAGCAGAACAAAATGCCTTCGTCATTCCAGTCTTCAAAACATGTCAAGTGTAAACAACACAAAAGATTTGTAGCCTCTTCTGAGGATGCTGGACTTGACAATTATATTCACACATTTGCTTTTTCATTTGTCACCTCTAAAACACTGTTAGGCAACACTCTCACTCTCGACCCTCATATCAATTTGGCGAATCCTGCCTTTAATAGTTTTCTTTATGTCTTACTTGCCCCAGTTCCACATGACTCGAGCTCCGAATAATCTCAAACCGTCCTTATTTCTTTTAAATGTTCTGATCACCTCTCAATGGTTTTATGATTACCTTTTAAGATTAGGACCAAACTGTGTGCGCATGTCATGTCACTAGAATCGGCGCTGAACAAAATGATAAAAGAACTAAACAAAAAGATGACTGGAAATAATAAAAGACCGGATTTTGCATTAGACTAATGGTGAAATGGTTTGAATAACAAAACAAACAAAACAACTGGGGTACAACTTTGGACCAAACCTAAAACAAATCCTAGACAACACTAAACAAACCACTATGATGAAAATGGAAGGATAAGAGGGTTTGACACAAGACAATGTCCGGATTACAACCCTGCAAATAACTCGGACAACAGAAATGACAACAAAATAAACCACCAAGACTCCTCTCCAGCTAACCACGAGATGAAGCGTCTTTCCGATTACCAAGCACGACATCTTAACCACTAGGTTCCCCATCGATATTGCCAAAACCATTAACGTCTTTAATATGGTTAACTTCAGTCCGCAAATTCCCAAGAGGATTCACATGCTCCTTGTCACTGTCATTGATCACAATTACCCCTTCTTGAATCATTCTTTCTACTTCCCTTTTCAGAGAACGACAATCTTCAATGCTATGTCCTTGGACATTAGAGTGGTACATGCAACGTACAGGATCAAAGCCTTTCGCATATGGGTCTGGAGTATAGCCGATGAGTAGCTCAATCAGGCCGGAATGCTTTAACTTTTCAAACAAGCTTGTGTAGGACTCCCCAATCGGCGTGAAACTATTTCTTTGCCTTTGTTCTCCTCCCTGCCCCTGTTTTCTAGGGTCGTTGGGTGCTCGAAAACGTTGTGAAGGCAAGAATGCATTATGTGGTTCTGGCGCTTGCCATAGGGGGTGACCTGATGGTTGGACATGTGACCGGACATTATTCGGAGGATAATACTGAGGTGGATTATGTGGAGCTCGGGGGCAGGTTTGAGCATGATGGGCGGAAAAGAGTGGCTCTGATGGTGGGTAGTAGGGTTGTGGAAGGTTGTATGGAGTGTGTGGATAATTTGGGTGATGGGGTCTGGGCTGGTAGTGAGGGGAAGGACCTCTGGATTTGGACCAAGTACCTACTTCGACCGTTGCGACCTCCTCTCTCTTCTTTCCGAGCGCACCTCCCACGCCGCTCTGGATGGCCTGAGTGGTTGCTTTAATCGCCGAATAGCTCAGGATTTTGTTGGATATGAGTCCCTCTTCGATCATACCGCCCATTTTTACTACTTCATTGAAAGATTTACCAACTGACGTCACCAGGTGACCAAAGTAAGTTGGCTCCAAAGTTTGTAAGAAGTAGTCCACCATTTCATCTTCCCTCATTGGTGGATCGACTCTTGCTGCTTGTTCCCTCCAACGGAATCCAAATTCCCTGAAGCTCTCTCCAGGATTTTTCTCAAGTTTTAACAGTGTGAGACGGTCCGGGACGATCTCAAGGTTATACTGGAAGTGACCCGCAAATGCTTGTGCTAGATCGTCCCAGGTATACCACCTGCTAGGATCCTACCCCGTGTACCATTCGAGTGCGGACCCGCTTAAACTTTGACCGAAATAAGCTATCAGAAGCTCATCCTTTCCACCTGTTCCTCTCATCTTACTACAGAAACCTCGCAGATGTGCCATGAGATCACCATGCCCCTCGTATAGATCAAATTTGGGCATCTTAAAACCTGCTGGCAATTGCACATCAGGGAAAGGACACATATCTTTGTAGGCCACACTAACTTGGTTGCCCAATCCATGCATACTCCGGAAAGATTGCTCTAGGCTTTTCATTTTACGAAGAACTTCATCCTGCTCCGAGTTCTTAGTCGGCCTCTCAGTTTCTGCCGGGAGTTGGAGGTGAGGGGTGTAAGTGTATGGTTCGGGTGCTTTAAAGGTTGGTTCAGGAGGATAATACTGGTTATCATGAGCCTGAAACAACGGCTCGCTGGAGGATCTTTGCAGTGTGGCTGGTGGAGGTGCCCCGAAGACGGGGACGATTGGCGGAGGAGGGTTTTGTTTGGGTGGTGGAGCTTGGGAATTATAGGAAGTTTCCCCTTGGTAGTATTGGGCCATGGGGAAGCTTGTTGAAGGGCCAGATGAAGGGTATTTCGGTATGTGTCCCGGTGGGGAAATAGGAGTGACGAGTGGTTCGGGCCCCTTTTGCACCTTAGCCATGGCTAGCTGCATTTCATGCATTTCCAATCTCATTTTTTCTATATTGGTCATCGCCTCCTTCAGCATCTGATGTGCCGTCCTTTCCGACTCAACACTATTTTCTGAGCCAGTCATGCTTTCTGGTATAGGCCCTTTTGATCTTGTTTGATAATGGTATGGTGCCAGTACGCTTTAACAACTAACTGTTTGGAATTGGACAAACAACAAACCTGTTAGCGTTAGAGTTTTAACAGATATTGCAATTGCACGTTGGGGGATGCAATGTTCTTAGGCAGTTAACCATTTCTAACATGTTTTTGCTCCTACCGCATGCATCCTCCCGGCTTGTTTTATTTGTGCCTTTTTCAAGTGTTTTCAGGGACCTCTCTTTTCTTCTTCTCTTTTTTTTTTCTTTTCCTCTCTCTCTCTCTTTTTTCTTTTCTTTTATTCACTTTTTTTTTCTTTTTTAGCGGTGGTCGAACCTTATGTAGATTGCCTACGTATCATGTCCCCGCATGAATCAGACCTTGCGTAGTTCGGACCAATAAAAGATAAATAATAATAAAATATTTTATTATTTTTTTCAATTTTCCTAATAAAACAAGCTTGATTATAAAAGTTTAAAAAATTGACCATACTAACAGACTTTGACAAAAGACAACAAACGAACTCGAAAATCAAATAACTCGCATACTCTAATCAAAGAATTACAAACTCAAAAACAAACAGCCAGATTCCTTCCCCTATATGCCAATTTTAACCAAATGGTTTTTTTTCAGACGTGGCCTCTTCTCAATTTCACATGAATTTTAAGGCCGAGAAGGACTATTTTACGACCTTTCGCAAACTTGTTTGTTCTTTTACGAAAATAGCCCTTCGACAACTGAAAGATACTCTAAGGCTATCTCGGTAAGAACAGTTTAAGACATTACCGAAGTTGGGTCGGCTTATTTTAACTAAAAACCAAACGGTATTCACTTGACCACTGACTATTTTCTTGTTTTCCAAATAAAAAAAGACCTGGTTTTGCAAACATGACCTTTCAGCACTTCGAAGACGAAGATTTTAAGTTGTGCGGGAGCCTTCCGGCGTCCCTTTTTAGAACATTCGGCTATTTTGACAAAACGGCATGACCCAACTTATTTATGACTCTTTTCTTGTTTTTTTTCAAATTAGAATAAAAGACCCAGTATTGCAAACACGGCCTTTCAGCGCCTCGGGGACGAAGATTTTTAAGGCTGTGTGGGTCAAATGGACCAAATCTAAAAAATGACCCAAAGGTGGCTGTTTATACAAAGTCAGCCTTCCGGCGTCCCTTTCGGGAACATTCGGCTATGTTTTGACAAAGCAGCGTCACTCGACTTCTTTATGATGAAATTAAAATTTGACATATTTTTGGCTATTTTAGCAAAAGGGGAGGTTGGACATCACCCGATTTATTTTTTTTTTAGCAAAAAGGGGAGATTGGACCTGATGAGGGTTGCCTACGTATCTCACATCCGGTGAGAATCAAACTGGCGTAGTTCGCCTGATTGGATACGGGCGAGAATTAAAAAAACAACTAATTTAGAGAAACATATATTTTTTTTTTGCTTTTTCTTGAAAATGATGAAACATACAAAATCTTTTTTGAATTTTCTTTTTCCCCTTTTTGTTGATTTTTGAAAATGTAGCATGGGTGACATATGATAATTCCAAGACTTCTTGGATTCCGCAATTGTCCCCCGTGTGTACTTGTCCATAAAATGGAGCATGGGGGATATAGGCAATTCCGAGACTTCTTGGATTCCACAATTGCTCCCCATGTGTACTTGTCCCAAAATGTAGCATGGGGGACATAGGCAATTCCAAGACTTATTGGATTCCACAATTGCTCCCCATGTGTACTTGTCCCAAAATGTAGCATGGGCGACATAGGCAATTCCAAGACTTCTTGGATTCCACAATTGCTCCCCATGTGTACTTGTCCCAAAACGTAGCATGGGGGACATAGGGAATTCCAAGACTTCTTGGATTCCACAATTGTTCCCCATGCTTTTGATTAAAATAATACCACAAATGAAGCTAAAAAAACCGTGCAGCCCTCTTATTTAACGTGATCGGCATGACCAGGCGTGCCATTTGCCCTTAACTATCATTGGTCCGCCAAATGACCCTTTTACCCTTGAATAAATGCAGCATGTAGCATATAGGATGCATCAAGATGGTCTATTATTTTCAGGTCGCTTGTCCTAGACGGACCCAGCCATTGTGTTGAGTCCTCTAAGTCGAATGCACATAATGCAAATAAGCGTTCCTACTAGGGATCCGACATGAAGTCAAGTTATTCTAGGTTCAAAACTTGGGTTTATTGTTCTAGACCTGGCTTACACGAGCGGACAACTCGAGCCGAGGATGGGAGCTGCGTACTTGTAACCAAAAGGCCATCCGGTTTTGCAACTCCTTCGAATCCTCGTTCTATTTTGGGATATGACACTAACAGAAAGAAGTCACGACCAGCGTGCACTCCTCAAGAGAGAGAAGAGAAGGTTTCAGCACAGTTTATATATACAGTTCAAATAATATCAAAGCGGTAAAAAACATCACTTTGCACATTTAAGCCCAATCATATAATAAAAATCAGATAATAAATAAAGCCAAATAATAACAATTATTCTAAGCTCGAATTCTTAACCTTGAACCAGTGGTTCTTGGTTTTATCCCCAGCAGAGTCGCCAGAGCTGTCACACCTCCTTTTTTCGTCCCCGCAAGGGGTGAATGAGTTTTTCCAATTAAAGGACAATCGAAACGGGATTTGTTTATTTATTTCAGAGTCGCCACTTGGGAGATTTAGGGTGTCCCAAGTCACCAATTTAATCCCGAATCGAAGAAAAGAATGACTTTGTATTATAGTCCGCGAACCAGAAATCCGGATAAGGAATTTTGTTAACCCGGGAGAAGTTATTAGGCATTCCCGAGTTCTGTGGTTCTAGCACGGTCGCTCAACTGTCATATTCGGCTTGTTTATCTAATTTTATACAATTATGAGCTCATGTGCAAGTTTTAACTTTTAACCGCTTTTGTCATTATTATTATATATTTTTTTTATCAAGCATTGCAACATCATGGAAGTACATCTCCAACCACGTCACATCAATGCACCCGTGGTTATTGGCACATTTCAACTCTGTTGAGATTTGGATTTGGGTCACATAAATGTGCACCCGAGTTTTAAGAAAATTAAATTATTAAAGGCGCGCCTAAAGCGACTAGCGTGTCATTTACTTTGGGTAGGGCCGTGAAATTTTGCTAAACGGTCCATCCCGAAGTCTAAGCAATTTTAAAGCAAATATTTACCGAGGGCCCCGCAATTTTGTATTTTTATTCGGCGAGGCTCATCTCATTCTTATTTTTTAAAAGGAATTTGCAACGTCATGGACATGCATCTCGGACCACATCACAATCAATGTACCCGTGATTAGAGACACATTTCGACTCCGTTGAGATTTGGATTTGGGTCACATAAATGCGCACCCGAATTTAGGAAAGTAATATTTATGAAACATGCGCCTAAAACAACTATACGTTTGCACTTTGCGATAGCCATAGAATTTGCTAAATGACACGCCTCAGATTCTAATTTCAAAGGATTACTTCTACCAACGGTTTAAGCCCATATTTACACAACTACTAAGAGAATTGCACTAGACTACATCTGTTGAGCAAAATCACGTAAAAAAAGATATATCCAAACCTAACTTCAATGTTCCTTAATAGTACAAGCACTAGAAACAAAATTTAAACAAACAAAAAAAGAAAACTAGGCATGATTATGCATCTTTTGCCAGAATCTCACTCATATGCTCATATAAAAAACAAGTGAATAACCACATACATATGAGCAGGGAACAACTAAAAATCTGCTGAAACAAATGAAAAAAAAACGCCAAACAACGCCTCAAACAAATCTGAAAAACTAACCGCAAGGCAGCGTTATACTCGAAACGCGATGAACCGTAGACGAACCTCGACACCTCAGATTCAACTGCAACGAACCTCGAACAGGTTTGATAAGGACAAGGATGGGCTGTTTCGAGACAAAATGAAGGTCGCCGGATTTAATGGAGGGTCGCCGGACTGGTTCACGTGAGGAAGACGAAGCACGACGGGGTTTGAGCTACCATTTTTCGTGTAGTTGGAGCTGGTTTTACGACTGGTTGCGATGGAGATTGGAGGAGAAGGAGTGGTCGTTTGCTGCGTGTGACTGTCGCTCGTGGAGAAGACGACTGTGGCTGGAGTGGCGGACTGCTGGTGGTCGCCGGTTTCAGGCAGTCATGGTCGTCGTTTGGGGTGGTATTGATGACAGGAAACGGGGGTGAAGGTTGTTGATGTGGCTGTTTGTGGTTGACGAAGCAGAAGCAACGAACGGATGGCTATGGTGTTCGTTGCTTCTCTGTCCGGTGGCTATGGAGGTTCGACGACTGGTGAAGGGTGGTCGATGGAAGGGGTCGTTTGGAGGTGAGGGAGGTCATGTGTGGTTGTTATCGTGAAGAAGAAGAAACAAGGGTACTAGGGTTTTGCTCTTAGGGTTCTTCTTTTTTTCTTTAGGAAGAAGAAGATGAAGTAGTGGTCCCTTTTCAAATGCCCAAAATCGGCTGAAGTGTCTCCCCCCTTTAGGTCTTTTCCCCCCCTTTTTGTAGAGTCTAGGTCTAGGTTTAGGGTATTGGGCTTGGGTATTGGGTTATCCGAATTTTGGGCCTAAAAATGGGTCGTTTGAACTCAAGTGTTATTCTTTCCCCGCAACCGAGAATAAAACACGATCTTATTTAATTAATCCTACGTAAGCAAAATAACTATTAAAATGAGACTGAAAATTAAAACAAAAACTATTTTTGGGTATTTTTTCAAGATTAAAATGATTACAAAACATTAATGAAACTATTTTTTGTAATTTTGTTTTCTTGTAGTAAAGTAAAGTAAGAGAGTAAAAATTAGTTGAAATAGCTATATTAGGGCTAAATTAAATATTTACGTGCTAAAATATGAAAAATCTTGGGGAGGGTCAAAAATCACACGTCTACAGGCGCCATCACGACAGGTTGAGTTTTAGGTCGTGACAATATCAAATTATTGACTACACCTAATGTAGCAATAGTATATTATAACAACAACTAGAATGATTGGCATCAGTTGTGGCCACAACCTTTTAATATATAACATATTTCGCAATCCCTCTGCCATTTTCAACCATTTGTATGCTATTTATTCATACGTCTATATGATATGCAAATTATAGCACCTTCATTCATGAAACAAATCTAACTTGCAATGGATTTTGGTCATGTTCATCGGTTGGTTCACCTCATTATAGACCAACATATTAATATATTCATTCATGAACGGTCATATTTATACAAAATATATGAATGCACATTTCATGAAAAGTCACATCCTTCAGGTGACACCCTTTCATAAAAGAGCTAAATATTATAAATGTTCAAGAAAGAACAAATCATTTCTAGAAAGGAACATAAACAACTTTCGAATTTGTAGTTTCATCACTAGTCATCACTAGTACTGAAAAAGTAATGAATTCACCAACTATCATATCAATATCCACTAAGGATTGGTGGGTTCAAAAATTATATCATTTAGACATTATGTCTAACATTCGCTTTTGTCATGCATAAGCTAAACGCCCCCCATTTCAAACATTTCATGTGCCTTTTTCTATTATTCATTAATCTTTAAAACCATTTGATACTATTGTGTGATCAAATTTCATATGCTATTATTTGGGTGCTTGTTCTAGTACAAAAATAGACTAACAAATCTGCACACATTCTTTTCTTTTCCTGGAACCGCAAACCCTTTAGGTTGCTCCATATAAATTTCTTCCTCCAAATCTTCATTTAAGAATGATGTTTTCACATTCATTTGATGGATTTCATGACCATACACTGCAACCAATGCTACTAATATCCATATTTACGTAATACTCATAACCGACGAGTATGTGTTAAAATAGTCAAGGTTTTCTCGTTGTCTATACCCTTTGACAATAAGTCTTGCCTTATACATGTCAATAATGCCATCATCTTTTATTTTCCTCTTGAAAATCCATTTGGAACCCCATGGTTCGTTCCCTAGAGTAAGATCAACTAACTCCCAAGTATGGTTATTTAATATGGATTTTATCTCACTATCGACCGCTCTTTTCCGAGGAAAACATAATTTCTTTCAAAGTTTGAAGCTCATTTTCCAACAAGAATGTCAAAAAATCTGATCCAATGGAAGTAGTTGTCCTTTGACGTTTACTACTTCTTAGATTCACCTCTTTAGGTATAATGTCATTTGCTTCTTCCCGAGGTCGCTTAGATATTTCACTAGACGACTCACATTCCTTTTTATACAGATAAATATTCTCAAAGAATTCAGCATTATCTGATTCGATTAAATATTTTTATTAATATTAAAAATATTTCGAAATGACCTCCTTGTCAAAGGTATAAATTGAATCAATATTTTTATTAAAGATATTGATTATATTATTAATTCTAAATTTATGATTGTAGGTGTGGTCATACATGAAGCATTTCAAGTTGCAACATTTATTGAAAAGTTGCCTCCAATGTGGAAGGACTTTAAAAACTAATTAAAACGTAAGTGCAAGGAGATGACGTTGGAAGACCTTATTGTTCGCATAAGGATTGAAGAGGACAACAAGGTTGCAGAAAAGAAGTCTCGTGGAAATTCAACAATAATGGGGGCAAATTTTGTTGAGGAAGCTTCGACGAGCAAAAAGAGAAAAAAGTCGTCTGGACCAAAGAAACCCAAGCAAAAAGAAGTTCAAAGGTAATTGCCACAACTGTGGAAAGGTTGGAAACAATGATGTTGACTCTCGTACACCAAAGAAGGACAAGAAGAAAAGCCAAGCAAACATGATTGAGAAGAATGACGAAATAGATGACTTGTGTGGCATGCTTTCTTAATGCAACCTAGCCGGAAATCCTAGAAAATGGTGGATTGATTCTGGGTCCACTCGTTATATTTGTGCTAACAAGGAGTTGTTTACTTCTTATGCTCTTGTTGGTGCTAGGAGGACTTGACTGTGACCTAATATGAGATGAGATTCACAGAGTTAGAATGTCATGAATTATTTTTTGTCCCTACTAAGAGAGAGAGTCAGGAGGTTCATTGATAGCCTCAACAATGGTATTCGATATGGTATGGCTCGAGAGGCCGAGACTGATGCTAGTTTCCTCCAGGTGGTTGAGATTGCCAATTGCTTAGAGGATGTTCGCAGGCTTGAGCAAAAGGAGCGAGATACGAAGAGGCCCATGGTTTGGGTAGTTTTGGTGATGCCTCATTTGGAGGCCAATCACATCACTGTAGAGGTCGTCCTTTTAGGCCCACTCAAACAACTCATAAGACTCCTCATAGTTTGTCAGTTAACCAAGGTACATACAGTGCTTGCCTAGGTCAGTCATCATTTAGTGTGTTGCCGGCACAGAGTTCTTACCACTCTCCATCTGCTCAGGGTTCCTCAAGCGAATATTCAAGTTATCAAGATCAATTGCAGGGTCAACAACCTTGTTAGATGAGGGATAGTTTCGAGTGTGGGGACTTCATCCATCTCAAGAGGGATTACCCTAGGCTTCTGAGTAGTGTACCATACTAGGGCACGTAGTCTATGGTTCCAATTCCAGTAGCTACACCACCTACATAGCCAGCTAGGGGTGGGGTTCAGCCTGTTCGAGGTCACCATAGAGGGGGAGATGAGTCAGGTGATGGACATGCTCGTTGCTTTGCATTTTCAATTAAGCCAGAGAAAGTTGCTTCTGATATCGTGATCACAAGTATTGTTTCAGTGTGCTACAAGGATGCTTCAGTATTATTTGACCCTGGTTCCATTTATTCTTATGTGTCATCATATTTTGCTCATTATTTGGATATGCCTCGTGGTTCTCTTGATATTCTTATGCATGTGTCTACACCTGTTGGTGATTTATTATGGTAGATCGTGTATCGGTCTTGTGTGGTTACTACTAGGTGTTATGAGACCAGGGTTGATTTTTTATTGCTCAATATGGTTGATTTTGAGGTAATTTTGGGCATGGATTGTCTATCTATGTACTATGTTATTCTTGATTATCATGCTAAGACCATGACATTGGTGATGTCGGGTTGCCAAGGTTGGAGTGGAGAAATTTTCTTGGTCACACTTCTAGTAGATTGATTTTATTTTTTAAGGTCAACAGATGATTAAGAATGGGTTTTTGGCATATTTGGACTTCGTGAGAGATGTTAGTGCTGATACTCCTACTGTTGAGCCAGTTTCAGTACTGAGGGAGTTCCCAAATGTGGTTCCTGCAAACCTGCCAGGCATGCCACCTGATAAGGATATTGATTTGGTTTGGGGCACTCAGACCATCTCTATTCCACCATATCACATGGCACTGATAGAGTTGAAGACACTAAAGGAACAACTACAAGAATTGCTTGATAAACGTTTCATTAGGATGATGATTCACCTTAGGGTGTGTTGGTACTATTTGTGAAGAAAAAAATATGGTTCCATGAGGATGTGCATTGACTACAGGTAGTTAAACAAGGTTACCATCAAGAACAAGTATCCATTGACGCGTATTGATGACTTATTTGACCATCTTCAAGGTGATACGGTATTCTCTAAGATTGATTTGAGATCAGGGTATCATTTGTTAAAGATTAGTGCTTCAGAAAATCCTACAACTACTTACAGGATCCGTTATGGGAATTATGAGTTCTTGGTGATGTCATTTGGCTTGGCAAATTCCCCAGCAGCCTTCAAGCATTTGATGAATATCTTGTTTCAGCCGTATTTGGATTTCTTCATAATTATGTTCATTGATGATATATTAGTGTATTCCTGTGGTAGGGAGGAGCATGAACAACATTTGAGGACTATGCTTCAAATTTTGAGGGAGAAGAATTTATATTCCAAGTTCTCCTAGTGTGATTTTTGGTTAGATTCAGTAGCATTCATGGGTCATGTGGTATCTAGTGAGGAAGTCAAGGTGGACCCGAAGAAGATTGAGGTAGTTTAGAGTTGGCCTAGTCCTTCTACAGCTATAGAGATCTGGAGCTTCCTAGGGTTGGCTAGGTATTATTGCCGTTTTGTAGAGGGGGTTTTATCCACAGCAACCCCATTGACAAAATTGACCTAGAATGGTGCTCCATTCAAGTGGTCTGATAAGTGTGAGGAGAACTTTCAGAAGCTCAAGGAAGCCTTGACTACATCCCGTTGTTAGTTTTGCCTTCGGGATCAAGATTATATACAGTTTATTATGATTCTTCACGAGTTGGTCTTGGGTGTGTGTTGATACAGGACGGTAAAAGCCTATGCGTTCCACTAGTAAAAGCCCCATGAGAAGAACTATTCGGTCCATGACTTGGAGTTGACAGTTATTATGCACGCGCTTAAGATTTGGAGGCATTATCTTTATGGCATGTCTTATAAGGTGTATATGGATCACCGGAGTCTCCATAATCTGTTTAAATAGAGAGATTTGAATTTGAGGCAGCGGATATGGTTGGAGCTATTGAAGGATTATGATATCGCCATTTTTTATCATCTAGAGAAGGCTAATGTAGTTGCAGATGCCTTAAGGATAAAGGCAGAGAGTATGAGGAGCTTAGCTTTCATTCCAATTGTAGAGATGCCTTTAGCCATAGATGTTCAGGCATTAGAAAATAGGTTGGTGACATTGGATATTTCAGAGCTGAGTAGGGTTTTAGCTTATGTTGTATCTCAATCATCTTTGTTCGGGCGTTTTAAGGCACGTCAGTATGATAATCCCCACTTGCTTATCCTTAAGGACATGGTGCAATATGGTGATGCTAAGAAGGTGACTATTGGTGATGATAGGGTGTTGAGGCTTTAGGGTCAGATCTGTGTTCCTAATGTTGATAGCTTGAAGGAGTTGATTCTGGAGGAGGCTCACAATTCACGGTATTTTATTCATCTAGGCCCTACGAAGATGTATCGTGATTTGAAGTAGCATTATTGATGGGGAAAGATAAAGAAGGACATAGTTAGGCATGTTGCATGGTATTTGAATTGTCGGCAAGTTAAGTACGAGCAACAGAGACCGGATGGATTGCTTTAGAAGATAGATATACCGAAATGGAAGTGGGAGCATATTACTATGGACTTCGTAGTGGGATTGCCACGGACCTTGAGAAAGTTCGATGCTTTGGGTCATTGTAGATCGATTAACCAAATTGGCTTATTTCATTCCGGTCATGACTTCCTATACATAAGAGAGGTTGGCTCAAATCTACATCCAGGAGATTGTTCGCTTGCACGGTGTACCTGTTTCTATCATCTCGGTTTATGGTACTTAGTTTAACTCGCATTTTTTTAGAGTTGTGCAGCGTGAGTTGAGCATGCAAGTTGAGTTGAGTATGACATTTCATCCTCAAATGGATGGGCAGTCCCAGCAAACCATCAAATCTTGGAGGATATGTTGAGGGTCTACATTATTGACTTCGGAGGCCAGTGGGATCAGTTTCTACCGTTAGAGGAGTTTACGTATAACAACAACTACTAGTCTAGTACCGAGATGGCTTCGTATGAGGCCTTATATGGGAGACGATGTCTTTCTGTGATTGGTTGGTTTGAGCCTGGGAAGGCTAGATTATTGGGCATAGATCTGGTTGCATATTGGAAAAAGTGAAGTTGATTTAGGACAGACTTTGCACTGCATAGTTCAGACAGAAAAGTTATGCCAATTGGAAGGCTCGTGATATGGCATTCATGGTGAGTGAGAGGGTTCTAGTTAGAGTTTTGCCTATGAAGGGCGTGATGAGGTTCGAGAAGAAGGAAAAGTTGAGTCCTTAATTTATTGGTCCATTTGGGGTCTTGGATAGTGTTGACGAGGTGGCTTACATACTTGCCTGGCCACCCAGCTTATCAGAAGTTCATCCGGTGTTCTATGTTTTCATGCTTCAGAAGTATTATGATATCCGTCTCATGTGTTAGATTTTAGTCGATGCAGTTAGATAAGGATTTGACTTATGACAAGGAGACGATGACCATTTTGGATGGGAAAGTTTGAAAGCTGAGATTGAAAGATATTGCATCACTGAAGGTTCAGTGGAGGGGTCAAGCGGTCGAGAAGGCGACTTGGAGACCGAGCAAGATATGCGAAGCAGATATCCTCACCTTTTCGGCATTTCAGGTATGACTCTAAACCCATTCGAGGATAAAAATTTGTTTAAGAGGGGAGAATGTAATGACCTAACCGGTCGTTTTGTATATTTTAACCTCGTTCCCCTATTTGATGCTTCCCGTATTTGTACTTATTATTATGTGACTTGCGGGGATAGTTTCAGAAAGGTTTTGGAGTGAATTGGAACACTTAATTCTGAGGTTGTAGGCTTAAGTTGTAAGAGTTAACCGGGGTTTGACTTTTATGAATGACCTTAGAATGGTGTTTTGATGGTTTCAATAGGTTCGTATGGTGATTTTAGACTTAGGCATATGTCCGGATTTTGATTTGGAGGTTCCTAGGTTAATTTGGCTCTATTGGCAAAAGGTGCAAATTGAAGGTTTGGAAGGTTCATGGGTTTGGCCGGGAGTTGAATTTGAGGCTATTGAGTTCACCTCTGGTCATCTCATTGGAGTTGTAGAACCCGAAAAGTAGTCGCGCTTTAGGGACGATTTGGCCCGTGAGAAACTCGATTACATGTAACTGGATGATATCCATCGAGCTGCCTAGATCAATCAAAATGCAATTAATGTAAGTATCTAAAATGCGTAGAGTTACTACCATGGCATCATTGTGGGGCATGGTCAGGTCATCCATATTCTCATCGTCGAAAATTATACTTTTCGACATAATGTTTGTCGAGTACGCTTTTCATGCGAGACAGACACTTTTGCAAACTTCTTTGATTCTGTGAAAGTCAACTTTTTCACTTCTTCTCCTCGAAATATGACTTTGACTATTCATTTTGGCGTCGGGACCCGAGGTGGCTCCTCCTCTGTTCTTCATGTAGGATTGCTTCCCTTTCTCGCTGAAGAGTTTAGTGGAATATCCTTGTTTGAGAAGATGATTTGTTTTGTTTTGAAGGACTCTAAAGTCAATGGTCTTATTGCGGAACTCACACTAGGATTTCTTAGTCCGCTTTCTTGGATCCATTCTCATATCTTTTGGCCATCTTACTTTGCTTCCCATACTTTGAGCACTGCCATTAACTCGGATATATTAATGTTGAAGTTGTAATAAACAAGCTTTGGCTAGAGGTGACAATCGTTGACTTTTGATGCTTTTGGTTCTTTCACTACAACAAAATGTATTTTTAGCGGCAATTATTTAGTGGCAATAAGATAACCGCCGGTAATTAATTCCTTATGTCAAACTGTTAGTGGCTAATATAAATTAGACGGAAAAAGCTACATATTTACTGGCAATTAAATGAAATGGCCAGTAAAATAACAAACTTTAACTTTTTAATCTCCAAAAGCAAACCCTATATTTTTCATTTTCCTCTATATTACTCCTCCCGCCTCTGGCTTTTCTTCTATAGTGTTTCTCTTATTTTTTTTCCATTTAGATCATCTAAGAGTTTTTATGCTTTCATTGAATATTGAAGATAATAGCAGCAATCCAGCAACCAAAAAGGAAGAAAAAGCATGAACACAGATATTACACTATTGTCAAAGCCCGATTAACCAGTTATTGATCGAAAACCTCTGCTTTTTTACTATCGTCGGCATCTCCATCACTGTCAGTTACCTATTTGATACTTTTGCATATTTTTTTACTTGTATTTGTCATTTTCGATCTACATCCTTATATATATAGAATATTCTATGTATTCCATTTTGATAGGAATTAACTGTTCTCATTTTTTTTTGTTTTTAGCTTTGCGTTTGTTGGATTTTGATTTTGTAATAATTGAAACTGGGTTTATTTTATTTTATTTGCCTTTTACTATATTGCTTGTGATGAGATTTGATTCTGAATTATTTGAGTATTCTATATTACTTTAGGTGTTGCTTCTAGAGGACAAATTTAAGAAACCTATTCAGTGTTCGATAAAATGTTACACAGAAGTATGTTTGCTTGAATAACAATGACTAATGTGTATGGTGTTTTACTAGTATTTCTATGAATCTTTGAAAATCAAGACATCATTTTTTAGACATTCATATGTTGTGAATTTTTAATTTATGTGACCCTCGGTTAGATCAATATCAATTGAAAAGTTTTAAACATAAGAGCTCCAAGAGAGGATAAGTAAAGCGTAAACAGATGCAATAATAGACTAAATGAGGAGAAATACATTTGCATGTGTCAGTTGTTTCTTTTACCAGATTCTATACATAAGCCTATGCAACAATAGAGTAAATGAGATCACTCAATGAACTGCTGCTTACTAAAGAGAGTAAAAACTTTTCTAAACCTAAGAAACCATATCTCCAATTATATGTTGTTTAACTTATTAATCAATTGACAGTTTAAGTTATTGATTTTAATTCATTATTTGTGGGCGTAGGATTGAATTTTAAAGATATAATGTGAAAGTCCAGGCAGAGATTAGTTATATACTGCGGGTGAGGATTTGAATGGAAGATCATTCTAGTTAACATTATCTTGTTAACTTGATCCCAAATGGGGAACGTTCCTAGTCAATGAACATTCTTCTTTATTGTTAATTTTTTAGGGAGAGGGAGAGGCAAAAAAATTAGAACTTTCTGTGGATTAGCACACATTGATAACTCTTTATTTATTCTTTGTTCTTGCATGTCATATATAAATAATTGTTTGAATATCTTTCCTTATAAATAAGTAATTATATGATAGGCCATTTTTATTATCAATATTTTGTTGCTGCTAGGTTATTTGCAGTTGTGGATGGTATATTCTGCTTGTTTAACGCCACATTGAGAATGTATAATATCTAAAGTAATAATATGGTTAAAAAATATAATGAATAAAGTAATCGTTGTTGTAGAGGCATGTATAACTTTGATGGATAAAGGTCCTTATCATACAAATCAAGTTAGTAGAGATTTCCATGGAGAGTTTGCTTTCATTCTCTATGGCAGCTCTTCAACAACTATCTTTTTAACTACTATGAGTGTTTTTTTAATATATCTTGATATCAAATTGTCCATAATTGACTTGAAGTAGACTTAGTGCACATCGTTTTTGCCGTTCTTCTAGGTATGCTTCTTTTTTAAAAATAATGTGAAATTGGCCGAGCTTGTAATTTAACTATTATTATGTTGTTTAACCTTTTATAAGAGAAAAAACTGGAGCTACACAAGAAAATTGTTAAAATGGATTAAGATGGTAAGACTGATGGTATCTAGGTTGCTATATTATTTTACTAATCAAGTTAATAGAGATAAGTTGACTTTTCTAAATCAGAAGTTTCTCTTTTATAGAACCATTCTAGACACATTAAGGTGAATCTTGAGGTGCTAGTAAAATCACTAGATGAATGTGGCAAAACTTATGAGTTGTGACCTGAATTAACTACAATGCTTGAACTTTTATTTGATAACTGCACACCTTTTTGTTCTTTCTGTGATGATATAAGCTTTCATCGAGTTTTTCATATGTTTCTATCTTTTTATTATAAAATCAGTAAAATCTAATAAAAAGATTATATGGAAAATATAATCAATCTTTTGTTATTTCCTTGTGCTGAATTGGCACTAAGTTATAGATTGTGAGAAGAATCTACTAATAAAAATTATTTCCGAGAAGAAATTGTAGTTCTAGCAAAGAAATTTTTTCTCTTAAAAATGCCAGTTGAATTTCTTTGAAGATGATCGGTTTCCAACAGTTTTGATGATTACCTTGTATATTTTAAAAACCAAATCAAAATTTTCTTGTCTGAACATGTGTTCTTACTTACTTAATAGGAACTAGCATCGATACATGTGACCCTAAATGAACAAAGAGCTAGGAGTGAGAACTTGAAAAGAATCAAGGTTCATTTTGCCTTCATAGTCTATATTTCAACTATAGATAAGTAATCCCTTTTCATGAGCAGATGCACTAAATTTCTGCAACTTCTATTGTGCAGATTGATTTGGATCTATAATCTATAAATGACATGGCTACAGAATCAGTGTCCTGCCAGTGGAACTTGCTGGTTAATCAAGAATCGTCCATGTTGGTTTAAACTTGTCTGGACACACCATACGACCTGGTATTATTTGCATTATTTGCACATACATTTTACTCGCCTATTAATCCATCTAGTTGTTTTTGCTAATAAATGTTAGGTGAGGGAGTTGGCTGAAAAAGAATATGACAGACTGACAATGATAGACTCTTCAATATATTTTTTCACATTATATTTTATCATTTGACACAGTTTTTTTTATAATTTCAGGTCACACTCTAATGTTCAATAATTTAGCGGGTGGAAGATTTTAATATGATGAAAAGTTGCGGAAATTATTTGAAGATTATCATTCATCAGGATTAGTTATATAATAGCATTAGCTATTCAATTCGAACAATATAAGTTTATTTTTAAGTTAATGTGACATTGGTTTTTTTTATTAGTACTTCCTTTTGTTTGTTAAGATTTAATAAGATATATCATATTTTTGAATTAGTATTAATAAATTTTGTTGTTTGGAACATATTCTGGATGAATGTAGTAACTATTATTAATGGTGCCTAAATTATTTTAGTTACAACTTGTGAATTTTAGCACTAAAAATAATTGTTGTTAAAGATATTGACTTTTAGCAACAATTTAATTGAATATTTCAGTCATTGAAATGGATGCTAAAAGGGCAAACTAAGACATTTTCAGAAGGGATACTATTGCAATTCTAATTGCCACAAAATAATTGCCATTAAAGATACAACTTTTAGTGGCAATTATTTTAATTTAGCGACTATATAAAAAGAAGCTAAATGAGCATAGTTAGCCATTTTTAGATTGGGTTTAGCAGCCATCATAATTGCCGCAAATAATTGTCGTTAAAGTTGCTTGTTTTTAGCGGCAATAGATCATATATTTTACCAGCTTTTGTCATAAAGGCCGCTAAAAGCTTTGCCGACCCCAACATCAGCGGCTAAATGCCAATGGCTGGTAAAAGATATAACAGCTATTATTATTGTCGCTAAGCCGTTTTGTATTGCCGCTAAACACCCTTTTTGTTGTAGTGTTTCCCTGCTCGATGTGGTATTACATTATTCCTTCGCCTAGAGTTTCTATTATCCCGAATCAGTCTTGGCCTCTGGTCAATTTTTTCAACGTAAGGACTCGGAATAAGGTTCATACCGGACCTTGGAGTCTCGGTATCTAGCATCTTCTCATTTATGGACCGCTTTTAGACGAGGGTTGTATCCCCTTGTATCTTTTTTTTTCTTGAATCTGGATAGCGTTGAGATATCATCCTCTATTTGAAGCTTAGTGCTATATTTGTGGTACACATTGTTCCATGTCTTGGGTGGGAATTCCTAAAGATTATCTTTTGGCCTCATAGTAGCTTCCAAACTTTTCTCATTCAGGTTTCTTGTGAAGGTCATGCTTGCCTAGTTGTCTGACACAATAGAGAGCAGTATCATTTCCCTTTGGTATCACTCTACAAAGTCTCGGAGCAGTTCTGTGTCTCCTTGTTGAATTTTAAAAATATCCTTCATCCGTCTTTCTACATGTTGTGCTTCGGAGTGTGCTTTTCTAAAGTATATGTAAGTTCAACAAAGGAACCAATAGAATTTTTAGGTAGATGGGAGTACCAAGTTAGGGATCCTTTAGTTTAGGTCTCTTCGGATATCTTGATGAGTACATACTCGATTTCTTCTTTCGTGAGATCAATCCATTTGATCCGGTTGTATAGGCCATTGTATGGTTATGTGGATCCGAAGTTTCATCATATTTGGAGATATCCGGCATTTTAAACTTCTTTGGGATGGGTAAAGGAGGGCACTCGACTTCTATGGTTATTGAGGGTATTTATTTATGTCAATTCCTTTGGTGACAGGTGAAACTCCTAGGATTTATTTGATCTGCTCGTTCTGCTCCTTGACCTGTTGTTGTAAGGTAGAATTAAATTTTGTAATTCAGATTTTTCGGTCGTACCTGAGTCTACGCCTTCAGTGTTATTCGAAAGTATCCCCATTCCCATATTCCTTAGTTTGAAATTGGGTGTTTCTATGTCGACATGCACCATTGGAGGCGGGGTTGGTATTGCTACTGTAGCGCCACTTGTAAGAACCCTTAACGCCTCTATGATTTGAGAATTCAATTGTTGTTTTTTGCGTCATAAAATCTTTCACTGTCACCTCTAACCTGCATCGTCATCACCCCTCCTAGTGGATATTGCTGGAAAATTCTTCCTTGAATAGGATGGCGATATTCCGAAAGATTAATCATTTGGGGTTCGTGATCCTCTAGTTTGTTCTGTTAGTTGGACCATCGGGTTCACATGCTAGTTATTGACTCCATACCTGGTGTTTTCCTTGAATAGGTAACGAACAAGTGAAAATAGTAGAAACATTAAAAAAAATCATTATGATTTTGGATCAGATGCTCAATTGCTAGCCCCACGGTGTGTACAAAACTGTTTAACCCAAAAATTAATTTTAAAATAAATAATTATGCTAAGGCCACTAGCAAACGGAATAATCCAAAATAAATATAATAAAATAACGAACAATAATGATGAATAAACAAAATGGAGATTGAGATAAAAGAATTCTTATTGAGCGTTGGCCTCTAATATGGCTATGTTAGAGTGTACAAGAATCCTTGAAAGAAAAAATCAAGATGATAGCTTCGTAGAAGGCTATGTAGAATAAATAGTGAGTAATGTGTTGTGTGTCATCAGGTGTATGTTATAAGTAAGGTAAAGTATTTATAGCCTAAGTGGGATGTGACATTCCGAAAGTGAGTAAGGTAAGGTATTTATAGCCTATGTGAGATATGACATTCTGAATTTCTAGCCCTATGTTGTGTAAGTGGTTAGTGGGAAGGCGAAATCCTCGCTAGCGGTAATCGTGATAGCATAGCAGACGGGGACCATGATCTTCGGAAGATTTCGAGCGCAGTAGAGTTCGACAATGAAGGTGATAGTCTGTTTCGGGTACAAGCTCTTCCGATTGCTCCTGCTCCTAATTTAGATGGACAATCCTGGCTACGATTCTACTGTTATTGCGATTTTGGCCTTCGTGCTTATGGATCTTGAACCGCTCCCGTCACGTGCGATTATTTTGTCATGTCACGTGGTGAGATCGATTTTTACCAATACAATAAAAATTATAAAAATTACAGTAACTACACCGCAAAAGCTACAATAGTCGCCAGAAAATATATCAACATAACATAAAATGCAAAAACTCTACCTTTAAATGTGAATTTTCGTTTAATTTTTTTACTTTTTTTACTTTTTTATTTGTTGTTAAAATCAATTAACACTTGAAATTCATTAAATATTTGACGGCGACTAAAAATGCTCACACTTACCAAATATTTAAAATCAGTACTAATATATTTGAGAGACTATTTCAAAATTCACATTTTTCGTTTTTTTTTAAAATATACTAAGCTCACCCGACCCGACTCTATATTTGAGAAACGGGGCATGTGTATAAAAGCGGGAGCATTTTCATGTTTAGGGTTTATCGCAGCTAGGGTTCTGAAACCCTTCTAGATTCATCGCGAAACCCTCTTTCTGTCGTCGTCGCCGGAGATTTTCAGTATCCGATCTGACCGGATAGCAGGTCACCGGAAACAATGGCTTTAGCTTTCGATGAATTCGGAAGGCCGTTCATAATACTAAGGGAGCAAGAACAGAAAACCAGATTAAGAGGCCTCGATGCTCAAAAGGCCAACATTTCCGCCGGAAAAGCTGTTGCGCGTATCCTGCGTACCTCATTGGGTCCTAAAGGCATGGATAAGATGCTTCAGAGCCCCGACGGCGATGTCACCATCAGTATATTCTTATTCCATACTATTCATTCACGTTTGATTTACCTTATTCTAGCTCCGTATTACTACTTTTGAGATTTACGGTTTAAAAAAAGGTGTCCTTTTTGGTTTTGATTTGATTTTTTAGAACTTGTTATTTGGTGTGTTCGGTAGGAAGGTGAATGTTTCCGTAGATTAATGCTTTCGTGCAAAGTGCTCTCCAGGGAAGTTTGGTCGGTGGGCAGAAAATATTTTCAGGGGAAAATATTTGTTAAGGATTGATAAGAATTGGATAGTGTTTTAAAGAAAATTTTGAGCTTCAAAGATTCATTGTATTGTTTAAGCAATGGTTGCCACAAGTGATATGGAGTATGAGCTGGGATGCATAAAGGAATGAGCATGAGGGAGGGAGGTCAGTTTCCACATCTTGGTGGAAAATGTGCCCTGGGAAAATATTCATTGGTAATCAAACACCAAAAATGACATCTTGATAGAACATACTTGACACGTTTTATTTTTAAGTAAGCGGATTCTGCTTTGCTAGTTGTAATCTTGAGATTCTGAATAACATGTGAGAAACTGTGAGATCAGTAGATCTGGTTCTGTTAGGTGTATCTCATTTTGTTGTAGATGCATAACTGATCCTGAGAAATTTCGTCAGAGGTTGCAATGAGTGAGCTTATGAGTTCTTTTTCAGTTGTTAGACTTAGTAGAATATTGACTGTGACTGGATAGAGTTCTAGCATCTAGTTAGTTGTGCTCCTGCAGTTTGGACCTCCATTGTTTGTTTAAGTTATGTCTGTTTCATTTAATCTGTTTGATGTGATGTATATCAGTATGAGTGTCTGCTATTACTTGTGGTTTTCAGAGGAATTCAAAGCGAATAGTGCTTACCCTTGGTACATTTTATTCGTGGGAGTTGGCTTTGTTAGGTTTGTTTTAGGATGTGATTTTAGTTTGTACAGATTAGTAGTATTTCTGATGTGGGAATTGTGAACAGTCAAGGGAGGAAATCTTTACTTTATGTCTATTCTTGTTCATTTCCTTGCAAGGTTCAAATGTGAAAGATACATTATAATGTTTGAGAAGTAACAATACCATTTATTGCTTTTGGAGACTATTGTTAGAGCAGTTTCTATTATAGTTTATTGCCTGTGTTCCCCATTAAGAGGGTCTGTTTTGTTTTCCTTGGAGTGGGGTGCGGTTGGGTTTGGGGTGGGGGAAACGGGCGTGTGTGGCTTTAATGTGATTAGCCTCATGCATGCCTTCCCTATAAGAATGCAAAATGATCCTGCTTCTTATGATTTTCTAATCAATGTTTTTGGAAATGTAGTTTTTGTGATGGACCATAGGGCATCACACAGTAATTTTTCCTTGGAGCTTTGCCTTATTCAAAAGGCAAGCCATTTGAGGCCTTTCTTTAAGCTTTTTGATGAGGTCATGTTTTTTTTTTCTTTCTTTCTTTCAGACGTGCCTTTATTCTATACAGTAGTTATAATCTACTTATGTTTGGCCAGAGCAGTAATATTTTGAACGCATAGTTGACACTACGTTGCGCTCTTCTCTTTCTTCATCCAACCTATGTATACAAATCTCATCACTTGTTTAGAGTTTACTAATATTGGAGATTTGTATTGTCAGCAAATGATGGTGCAACCATTTTGGAGCAGATGGATGTTGACAATCAGATTGCGAAGTTGATGGTTGAGTTGTCACGAAGTCAAGATTACGAAATTGGTGATGGAACCACTGGAGTTGTTGTCATGGCTGGGGCACTTCTAGAACAAGCTGAGAAGTTGTTAGAACGTGGTATTCATCCTATACGGGTTGCAGAAGGGTATGAAATGGCTTCAAGGATTGCAGTTGAGCATTTGGAGTGCGTAGCAAACAAGTTTGAATTCGGTCTGAATGATGTTGAGCCTTTGATTCAAACCTGCATGACTACTTTGTCATCCAAGATGTAAGTGACAAGTCAATTTCAGTGTCTGGTTAGGATTTCATATGTTGTGACCTTATTAAAAAAGGATTTCATACGTTGTGTAATTGTACTTTATCACGTTGCGGACAGGCGTGTAATTTATTCAGGAATGCATCATGGATTCTATTTGCTACTTCTAGTACTGATTACAATGCTGACTAGCCTGCAGCAAAATTTTACTTGTTTTGATATGAATGATTTACTGCAGTGTGAATAGATGCAAGCGTAGTATGGCGGAAATTGCTGTTAAAGCAGTTCTAGCAGTTGCTGATTTGGAGAGGAAGGATGTAAACCTGGACTTAATTAAAGTCGAAGGAAAAGTTGGTGGAAAGTTAGAGGACACAGAGCTAATTTATGCGAGCACAACAGATGATATGAGTCATCCACAGATGCCAAAGCAAATTGAGGATGCCAAAATTGCGATTCTGACATGTCCTTTTGAGCCTCCAAAGCCAAAGACCAAACATAAGGTTGACATTGATTCTGTGGAAAAGTTTCAAACTTTACGCCAACAAGAGCAGAAGTATTTTGATGACATGGTTCAGAAATGCAAGGTAAAACTGCAGCATTTGTATGTGAGTTATAGATGGTTGAGAAACCTTTTCTACAGGAAAATAAGAAGAAGGAGTTGAACCTATTCTTTTTGTTCCAATAAGGCAATGAAAATGGGAGGGTTGGGGCAATAAAAGCTTAATGGATGTGTCTTAGCCCTTGTAGATGTATTGGAGTAATGTAAAGTCTATGATCAGCTGAAACTAGTTTTTCCCCTGAATTTTCAGGTGATAATGTTGCAAAACCTATTCCCTTCGCAGTTCTCTCTCACACACATTTATTTCTTTAAGCAAAGGAATTTGTTGTTTCCAGATATTTTTTGCATATGCAAAACTAAATTAAGAATGCAATGCAGAGATATCTGTTCTCCCTTCTTGCCTACTGTGTGGTCTGCTATTAGCATAAACAAGTAGAGGCAGTCGATGCCAATGTTTAGCTCACAATTATCATTGACTCATATATAAAAGACCTTCATTTGGTGATGTGAGATCTATGATCAGCTGAAACTGTAGTTTTTCCCCTGAATTTTCAGGTGATAATGTTGCAAAACCTATTCCCTTCGCAGTTCTCTCTCACACACATTTATTTCTTTAAGCAAAGGAATTTGTTGTTTCCAGTTATTTTTTGCATATGCAAAACTAAATTAAGAATGCAATGCAGAGATATCTGTTCTCCCTTCTTGCCTACTGTGTGGTCTGCTATTAGCATAAACAAGTAGAGGCAGTCGATGCTAATGTTTAGCTCACAATTATCATTGACTCATATATAAAAGACCTTCATTTGGTGATGCGAGATCTATGATGTGAGGTTTTAGGGCCTGTTGTTGCAGTATGTGGTTTTACATGCAGTTGATCTTATCAGGATCTTTATTTCCTTAAATTCTTCTATGGAGCTTCATTTGTCTAACAACTGTGCCAATACCTAACAGGATGTTGGTGCCACATTAGTTATCTGCCAGTGGGGTTTTGATGATGAAGCAAATCACTTATTAATGCATAGAAATTTGCCTGCTGTTAGATGGGTAGGTGGTGTGGAATTGGAGCTGATAGCAATTGCCACAGGTTTGTGTCTACTTTTCTTATTGATATGATGCCTTCATCTTCCTGTGTTTCTGTTGGATCTGATACTTTAATTGCATGTTCTTGGTATTTGTGCATCTGATTAGGTGGGAGAATAGTACCAAGGTTTCAAGAGTTGACACCTGAAAAACTTGGCAAGGTACACCCCTTTAGACACCTTTCTTTCTGCTCTAATTGTGGACGTATATTATGTATCTATGAAACATCGTGGACATGTATGGTCTAAGTTTTGTGTGGAAGTTGTTAAAAGAAGATTGGTTAGTTTTCTCAAAGCAAATAACCGGCTTATCTTAAAGTTTATGGATAGGTTATACATCTTTTGCATATATATATTGTTAATGAAGCGCACAAATATGTTGTGAAAGTCTTTCTCGTTCAGTAGTACCTAGGAACAACAGACATTCGTAGCTTGCTAAATATTCTGTGAGAGCCTTTTCATTTCATTAATCTTTCTATATTTACTAATGTTACTCCATGTGCTTATGGATCTGTACTTCTCTCTACTGGCTAAATATGATGTTTTATAAGTTCAGGCTGGTATAGTTCGGGAGAAGTCTTTTGGTACTACAAAGGACAGAATGATATACATTGAACATTGTGCAAATTCAAGGGCAGTAACTATATTCATCCGTGGTGGTAAGTTGGTTGCCTGCTGGAATGCCTTGTTAGTACATTTTACTGTTGATGGAAATTTGCATTTGTTGGATTTTGATTTTTTTTAGTTGTTAATCAATGTTGCTTCTGAAATGCCTTATTAGTTCATTCTGCTGCCAATGGAAATCACATGTGCTTTTTGTTAGTTTTTAAGCTGTTAATCAGTATTCACAATAATTAACGTGTATTTGGATCTTCTGTACTTTGCCCTTGCCCTGTCTGTGCATGTTCATTAAATTGTGACAGTTAACCATTTACTATTGAACTCTACATATTGATGCTCCTTGGATCTAGATGACAGTACATAATGTCATGACCTTGGTAATCAAGCATTAATTCTCTTTTGAAGCATTTTTTCCCCTAAGAGTTTGAGGACAGCTCCAATTTGTGCTGAGTTGAAATAGTTTGGTCTGTCGGTCTATTTAAGTGTTTGCGTGGTTCAGATGGTCCACACTTTACCCAAACAGGAAAAACCAAACTACTATGAGAAATAAAAGCCAAATCAATCAAATACTCCCTTCGTATCCCAATTTATGTGGCACCATTTGACAAGGTGCGAAGCTTAAGAAAAAAAAAAGAAGATTTTTGAAACTTGTGGTCTAAAATAAGCCGTTGAGATTTGTGTGACTAGAAATTATCTCATTGAGAGTAAATCAAAAATTTTAAAATAAAATATTTCTAAATTCAGAAAAGTGACATTCTTTTTGGGACAAACTTATAGCCTGTTTTGACAAGCGTGTAAAATCAGCTTATTTGGAAAAGTACTTTTCTCAAAAGTGCTTTTCAAACATTTGGTGAGAAGCTAACTTGAAAAGCACTTTTGAGTTATGTTTCTCGGACTCTTCAAAAATGTTGTTGGGTGCGTGTCGGATCCTCCAAATTTAGTGCATTTTTGGAGGATCCGACACGGGTGCCAACAACACTTTTGGAGAGTCGGAGCAACATAGCTTTAGAGCAACAATTAGTGTTTGGCCAAGTTTTTAGGAAGTGTTTCTAAGTGCATTTTTCTCAAAAGTTCTTTTCAAAAAAAGTGTTTTAGGGAGAATCTATTTTTTTTGCCTCTCAAAAACTGCTTCTGCTTTTAGTCAAACACATTTTGTCCTTCTAAAAGCTTGGCCAAAACCCCAATTTGGGAAAAAAGCGCTTTTAAAAAAATCATTTTTGGCCAAAAAGAAGCTTGGGTAAATAGGCTATAAAAAGGAAAGAGTGCTATATAAATTGGGACAGAGGGAGTAATATTTAAATCCGATGGTTCTTGCTGTATGCAATGTCATTGGTTTGATTTGATCTGGTTTAACGTTTAAAAAATATGTTTCCCCTAACATTGCATTGTGTGAAAGTGAAAAATCATTCGTTAAAATCAAACATGCTTTTGTAATTACTTGTCAACTTGGATATGACATTTAAAATATACCTACTAAACAAATCCATGACCACAAAAAAGTCTTAACAAAAAAGTAAAGCACATTTTAAATGCTCAGTGAATAGCATTTCCTCAAAAAGTGCTTATTTAGGATCAGTGTTTTAAAAGACGTGGGCATAAGGCGAGGCGTTTTATATATGCCTCAGCGAGGCGTAAGCCCCATAGGTATTTAATTTATAAAATAATATAAGTATAGTAAATATTTATAAATAGGTAAAATTGCATAAAAATTGAAGAAAACTATATATATATATATGTGTGTGTGTGTGTGTGCGCGCGCGCGTGCTCCATCCCCGCAAAAACTAGTCAAAACAATCTATTATACGCTATTTATGAGCACAAGTAACTTGAGTCTACAAGAATAAAGTTATCTCTATGGAGGAACAAAAATGATGACTAATCTGCAATTTGAACTTTAAACTTGCTGCTATGAAGGAGAATAGAGTTCTCTTTGTATTTGTAAAAAAAATTTGAATATTCGTTGCTTTGAGAATATTAACATACTAGCGGACAAGATAAAGAATTGGAAAATACCATGAATTAGGGCTTCAATCAATAATAAAAGGTCTTCATTTTTAAATTTAATACATTTCAGTTCCTTTTAAAATTTGTGAGTAATTACCAAGCTGATTTTTGAGAATTTGGGTATTATATGAAGGGCTTATTCACCAAATTTTGTTTTAATCGAAAGTCTCCGGGGCTTACGCCTCACTAAAAAACACGTCTCAAACGCCCGGGCGTATGCTCTGAATTGCTGGGCGTACGCCTCTTGAGACTTTCGCCCCACACCATCGCCTCGGGGCGTTTTTGGTGCTCCTCGCTCCAAGGCTTGCCCCGAAAACGCCTTTTAAAACACTGTTTAGGATAAGCAATAGAAACATAGATCAATTTGGTTTTCTACGGTTTATATTGACAAACAAAATAAAAATGAAACTCTATGGTCTTTCTATTTTTCAAAACCAAAACGAACAGTACAATTTCTAGAAGATAGATTGGTTTATTAAAATATCCCCCCTCCCCCAACCCGGTCTAAGTGTATCTAACCTGGTAGATGGGAATTAAGCTAAAAGTATGCATAGTTTGCTGTCATCAAGGTTGGTGCCATTTGTTCTGGGTGGAATTCATGGTGCAGTGTGTTTTAACCTATGCAAATTTGAGGTTCTTGTTCTAAAGATTATGGTGCACTATGTGAATGACATTACATACTGCAAGAACCGTCATGAATTTGGATGCCTGAGCTGTTATTTGATCAATGTACAGGCAACAAGATGATGATAGAGGAGACGAAACGTAGTATCCATGATGCTTTATGCGTTGCTAGAAATCTTATTCGCAACAATTCAATTGTTTATGGTGGTGGTTCAGCAGAGATTTCTTGCTCAATTGCTGTGGAAGCGGCTGCTGATAAACATCCAGGAGTTGAGCAGGTAGCTTTACTTTTTCTCTTCCAATTTTTCTTTATATGCCTTTTGTATTTAACTGTCATTAGCTGAGGCCTCAATCCTTCTCTCTGCAGTATGCAATCAGGGCATTTGCTGATGCTTTGGATTCTGTCCCAATGGCACTTGCTGAGAACAGTGGTCTGCAGCCCATTGAAACTCTATCTGCTGTTAAGGCTCAGCAAATTAAGGTAATCCAGCTTATTAGTACCTAGGATCAATATTAAAATTAGTCCAATATTGAAGGGTCGTACTATGACTTATCCCAGGCTGTTGAGTGTAAGAAAAAGAAGAAAAAAGTTTCAGAAGCTGTTTGTCTCATTTTCTGTCATCGATGTATCCGATGTTTTCAGAACACTTTTTTATGACCTTATGACATATCCCAGGCTGTTGAGTGTTAGAAAAAGAAAAAAGTTTCAGAAGCTGTTCTTCCCATTTTCTGTCATGTATGTATCTGATGTTTCAGAACAATTGTGTTATAACCTTGTGACATATCGTGACATATCCCAGGCTGTTGAGTGTTAGAAAAGAAAGTTTCGGAAGCTGTTCTTCCCATTTCTGTCGTGTATGTATCGGATGTTTTCAAATCATTGTGTTGTAACCTTAACTTCAAATCTTTTACGCAGGAGAACAATCCATGCTGTGGAATAGACTGCAATGATGTTGGCACAAATGACATGCGGGAGCAAAATGTCTTCGAGACTTTAATTGGGAAGCAACAACAGATATTGCTTGCAACTCAGGTTGTCAAGATGATTCTAAAGATTGATGACGTGATTTCTCCATCTGAGTATTGATGTTAAGTACGAGAATGCTAAATTTTTCTTTGACTAAAGAGGAGGTGAATGTTTTCCTTTTTCACTATGCCAACCCATAAGTTTTGTTGGGTGAAATTTTCATGATCTTATCTTTGGTTTCTATGTTGTGTATTTGAGTACAGCTTGTTGGTTGATGAACTGTACTCATTCAATGGTTTTCAATTTGATTGATGATGATCAGTGTCTGTCACGGTATGCTCTATCAAAAGCTTATCTTTTGCTGGTCTCAGAGATTTTGCCACTTAGCTAGAATGCTCTTAAAACCTGAAGTTTGTGTGTGCTCTCATCTGAATTTGGTGGCTCCTTATGTAATGAACATCTTAGAGGATTCTATGATCTCCTATTAACTCGTTGTGGCATTTAAATGGCACTGAACTATGTCTTTAGCTGCAAATGTGAAACGTGAGATGTATGAAACCAGCAACAATTTAGCAAACAGGCTAAGAGCATCGTGGTGATGATGATTGATCATTGAGTGCTAAAAAAGTTGATGAAAAAGTAAAGTCATGTTCATTTCTTTGTCATCCTACGTTCAGATCTAAGGTTTGCTTTCTGTGGTTTTCATTTTCGATGTCTTTTGGTTATTTTGTTACATAGAAAATATTCAATCAGTGTCCTACGCCGTAACATCGTAAGATGCCTTATAAATTGTGCTCCTATAGTTTAATGAATCGACACAACAGGTACATTGGCTACGTTTGGAAGTAGGTTATCATGATGACTATAGAAGATTTCAACCTAGATTGAATTATTATGATATATTTCACGTTTCATCCATCTGGGCAGGGGTGTTCATAAAAATCCGAAAAATCAAACCAAACCAAATCGACCAAAAAACCCGATACTTTTTAGGTTTGATTTGGTTTTGGTTTTGAATTTTAAAAATCGATCAAATTTGGTTTGGTTTTGGTTTTAATAAAAAATAATCGGAAAAAATTGAACCAAACAGACTATTAAAGTAGCTATTTAAATTTATTATTACATCTATATATATGTATATTTTTATATAAAGTTTTTAAAATTTTATAGTACATATTAGTCATTTGTAGTTTTAGTCTAGATCTTTGCTATTATAATAATTTTATTCTTTGCCTTTACAATCTAGTTTGATTGATAGTTTTCTTTTGCTAAGTACAAGAATTTATTTCATGTTAAAAATAATCGATTTTTAATTGAGTACTTAAATTATTCATCACTATTTGATTCAATTATCTTCAATATATCTTGATAAATGATAGATTTCTTAGAGAGCAACAGTGTTACATTGAAAATGTAGTCGCCGGAATGACAATGTTCAATATATGCGTTTGGTAGTGTATGTCTCATATTTAAGAAAAAATGCAACTTGTAATCTAGAACGAGTTGTATCACGACCCAAAATTCCATCTTAGATCGTGATGGCGCCTAGCCATATTTGATAAGCATAGTCCATATTTCTTTAATTAACAAAGTCATATTATAAATAAATATAGGAATAATCTCAAAACAACACAATATTTGATACAGTCATAATATGGTCCGAACATGATCAAAATGGTATAACCCCTAAGGACTAGGTGACACAAGTACACGAGCAACTACTGAATAAGTACAAGTTTGAATACATGATCAAAACTGACCGAGATAACGAAAGTAGGCAGAGGATAATAAAAGATAGGGACTCGGACATTGCGGAATGAATCCATGGAGTGTAGCTCATCTTAAGTCTCCGAGCAAACTCCCAGGCCCAACAAGAGGCCCCGCTAGTACTCACGAGGATCTGCACAAAAAGATGTGCATAAACGTAGCATGAGTACAACACAATCGGAACCTAGTAAGTATCAAGTTTAACCTAGATAGAAGTTGATGTGAGGCTATAGGCATCAGATACTTACAACACAGATATAAATAACATAGCTCAGAACTGAAACTGTAAATAATTTCATGAACAACAATTATTAAAGATGTAAAACATTTGAAAAGTATAAAGTATGCTTTTCCAATTCAAGAGATAATCATAACGCTACTCAGATAACATTTAAAGATGGCATACTTCAATCAATGGGTCGAGGCTCCCCATTCATATATATAAGTGGCATGCAATAGTTAGCATTTAAATGAATGCTTCTAAATGAATCAGGAATGTCTATGCATGCTCAAACTCTATTACTCACCATAACTGGTATATGATCCATGTACCCCGACACACAGTTTATGTATCACTGAACTCCATATACAATCTATGTATCACTGAAACCCGATACACAATCCATGTGTCGACCACACTCATAGGGCCCAAAGTAACATGAGTTACCACCTGACTTTAGAGGGACAAATCCTTATCCAAGCGCAAAAAGGAGCTTGATAGCTCACTTATAATCAAATATCACTCATAATGTCCTGTGTGCAATAGGCACATAACTGTATCTCAATCGCTTGACCTTACTTTTCATTCCACAATATCAGTCCAGATCAAGTATCCAAATATGATACGTATGCACATACCCAAAAATTAATAGATAAAAGATGCATAAGGACTTAATAATAATTATGCAGATATATGCTCATATAATTTCTATATGACACAGATAATTCAAGCAATTCAACATATTAAGAATAAGCTCCCATGCCTTCATAAATATTCATAAACCTAGGCATGATCTCTAACATAAATAAGAGAGCAAATATAGTCATATAGCCAATCAAAACATAAACCAAGATGAGTGATAACTATGGATTCTAGCCTATCTTATGCTCTCTTTTGCTTAGGTTTTGGATAAAAAAATGTGTAAAAATATTCCCGATAATTGACTTATTGTGCTTGTTTGCAGGGTTTGGTCAAAATGAGGCAAGAAAACCACAACCAACTCCTGAAGGAGTTAAAGTTGCACAAGTTCAAAGCTGATATAAAAGCGCTGACCGCGAAGGAAAAGAGCGGCCGCGGGAGGTCCACCGCTAGGGCGGCCACAATTATACTGACAGCAGAATTGAGATTTAGAGAAGGCATTTTGGGGTACAATAGATACCGCTGACCGCAGTGAAATAGCACGGCAATGGAATACTTGACGCGGCCGCAATGCAAATTACGCTGAGGGCGAAATAGAGATTCAGAGACCCTGCAAAGTGAGCCTAACTGAGGAGCGCGGTCCGCGTCCAAACTGCGCGGCCGCGGTTGATGCTAACGCCGAGGCGGTCATTTTTACACTCCCCACGGGATCCAGTCTAGACCAAGCACAAAAGAGAAGAACCACGGTCCGCACTTGCTTTTGCGTGGCCTCGAAAGTTCATGCACTGAGGCGCCCAGTATTTCGCTGACAACGAAACCTCCGTAAGGGTATTTTTGTCCAGTAATTTTAGCTGTGTATAAATAGATCTTTTTCACATTTTTAGGTTATCTTTTGTATCAGGGAGCTCGTAAACAGCCGTACTTTACTACTTTGAGTAATTTTAAAGTAGCTTTAATTTATATTCTTAGATTTTATTCTTGTAATCAACTTTTATGGCTTATATTTCATCTTGATCTTTGATTTCTACTTTGATTATGAGTAACTAAACCCATTAGCTAGGGTTGTGACCCAACTCTAGTGTGGATATTTAATGGGTCTTCTATTTTAGGGCTTAATTATTTATGGGTTAGTAATATTTAGCTTGATTCATACTTTAATTGTAGAATTATTGGTTGCAACCACTGATTCATGCCTTTATGACTTAGACTCTTCTTGAGAAAGATGGACTAAGTCTAGGAAAATTAGGCTAACAAGAAATTGGGGTGCACTCAAGAGATTGATAGTCCCAATTAAAGGATTAAACCTAGAGATAGTAATACTCGACTTGAGCCAATTTTACTTGCATTATTTGAACACCCAATTGGGCTTGAGAAAGCCAATTAAGGCAAAGTCACTCAAACTACCAAGAGGTATAGAGTGAGTAATTTTGTGTAAGGGTTATATCCCGACCCCAAATATAACAAGCTTGTCCTAAATTTTATATCCCATTAGATACTCGCCTAGGTGTAAGTCACTTCACTAGTGCTTTTTATAACTTGAGAAAACATTATACTTAGTTCATTTTCAGGATTCAATATTATTAAAAGTAGAATAGTAACAAATCCAAACATCGTTAGAAGTGCACTTAAAAGAAACACACATAGCTAGAGTAGATAGAAACCCAACTCCCAACCAATATTAACTCCCTGGGGAAATCTATCCCGACCTTTCGGGTAAAAGTTGCATTGACCACTCCTTGCCATTATATAGTGGTGTAGGGCTGGAGCCGATCACTTTTTGGCGCCGCTGCTGGGGAGTTAAACGATTTTGCATATCTATCTGACTAGTTGTTGTGTCTTGTTTTTCTTTCTTTCTGTTTTACTAACTTGTGTGAGTTAATCGATTCAGGTATAAAATAACAAATAATGATCCTATTGTAAATCTTCTCTGGCGGGGGGGGGGGGTGTAGATGATAATGGTGAAGATGAGGTGCCTCTAGTACCTCAAATTTAAAGAAGAGGCCGCCAGGCCAATGAAAATATTTCAGACCCTCCCCAGCTCCTCCGCGAGTAGATCATCGGGTGAAGGGTACGCAAGTGCAATTGTCCCACATCGGATTCAGACGGGCAATTTCCAGATTACAAATGTCATGTTGACATTATTGGAGCAAATAGGGTACTTCACAGGCGCTCCCCATCAGAATATATATAAACATCTAAAGGGCTTTGTGGATACCTACCGGGGAAGCAAACGGACAAATGTGTCGGAGGATGCATTGAGATTTAGATTGTTCCCCTTTTCACTTAGATGGAAGGATTTGGACTGGCTCGAAAGACTCCCTAACCATTCCATCACTACGTGGGATGAGTTGGCCGACAAGTTTATAGCTAAGTTTATCTTACCGAGACATATGGCTGCATTAAAGGATGAGATCTTAGCATTTAAATAGGAACCAAATGAACCCCTTCATGAAATCTGGGATAGATATAAAATCATGGTCAAGAATGCCCCAACAATGATATGACTGAAGCAATGATCTAACAGACATTTTATCGGGGTATAACCACGACCAATCAATATGTGGTAAACCAGCTAGCAAGGGGTAATTTTATGAAGCTGCCTTATGCTGAGGCCTGTGAGATTCTTGATGAGATGGCTGACACTTCCTCAGCTTGGCAGAGTCAGCAAATGTTCCTCACGGGGATCCTCATGTCATAAATCTTCACAAGGAACTTCAAAACCACGGACAAGCCATAACCGAGTTGACAACAACCATGAACCAGTTAGCCAAAGCACAACTTCAGCAAATTCAGAGACCAAAGCAAGTAAATGCAATGGAAGACGTTAATCTATTGGTAAACAAGAGGAGACAACATGGGCAACAAGTGCAAGGCAATCAAGATCAATATGAGCAAGGTAGTAGTGGTTACAACCAGGATGATGGGTATTGTGAGCAATGTGAAGAGGTTTTGTATGCCAACAACTATCAAGGACAACGAGGTAATGCTCCAAATAAACAATGGAGATTGCAAGGGAATAATCCAAATTGGAGAAACCAAGGCAATGGAAATTGGAACAATAACAACAACAACTCCAACAATTGGGGGAACAACAACCAGAATTGGGGTAACAATACAATTGGGGTGGCAATAACAACCATGGAAGTTGGAATAACGGTAATCAAGGTAATCGGGGGCCGGGGTTTCAAAGGCCTCCAATGTTTCAAAAACTAAATAATCCACCTATATTTTTGTCCCAAGGTCCTAGCTCGTCCAACAATGAGATGGGATGGGTTGAGTCAATATTTGAGCAAATGATGAAATAGAACGCCGACTCCGATGCCCAATTGTCATCCCATAATACTTCCATCCGCAACCTAGAGGTTCAACTTGGCCAGATTTCGCAAGCTTTGAACACTCGCCCTAAGGGGACACTACCTAGTGACACGGTAGTAAACCCAAAGGGTGGAAACAATACCAGCCATGCAATGGCGGTGACCACAAGGAGCGGTAGAGGCGGTGAAACAAGTACCTCCAAGCAAAAAGGAAGTTGTGAGTGATGATGTTGAAGTGCAAAATGAATATGATCCTATAGTTATTGAGCAAGTGAGTGAAGAGAAGTTGGATAGTGATGTGAGAATTGATATTCATGACAATGAGGAGGTGACTCAAAATAATGTGAGCCTGTCTAGGGAACACGTGATAGACATGTCGGAAACGGTGATGCCTAAAGCAAAGGATCCCTTTCCTAGGCCTCCTCCACCTTACCCTCAAAGACTTGCAAAGCAGAAGAATGAAAACCATTTCAAGAAGTTTATTGAGATGATGAAAACTTTGTCGATCAATGTGCCCTTGGTGGAGGCTCTTGAGCAAATGCCGGGATATGCCAAATTTATTAAAGACTTGGTAACTAAAAAGAGATCTATGGATTGTGAGACCATAAAAATGACTCATCAAGTGAGTGCCATTGTGCACTCGATGGCTCCAAATATTGAAGATCCCAGGGCATTTAACATTCCATGTACCATTGGGAGTGGGGATTTTGCAAAGTCCTTGTGTGATTTGGGAGCAAGTATAAATTTGATGCCTTACTCCGTATTTAAAGCTTTGGGTATTGGTCAACCGAGAGCTACTTCAATGAGATTGCAAATGGCCGATAGAACAATGAAGATGCTGCTTGGTATTATTAATGATGTTCTTGTCCAGGTTGACAAGTTTATTTTGCCTGCGAATTTTGTGATTCTCGACTGCGAAATTGACTATGAGGTGCCGATAATATTGGGAAGGCCTTTACTAGAAACATGGAAGGCATTGGTTGGTGGAAGCAGGAGAGCTCACCTTTCGGGTGGGTGACGAAAAAGTTGTCTTCCATGTGTGCAAATCAATGAAGAAGACGAATAGTACTGAGGTTTGTTCTTTTGTGGATCTGGTGACGGAGATGATAGTTGATGACACGGGTGCCATGATCAATGTGGAGGATCCTTTGGAAGCTGTATTGTTGAACCATGATGTAACCGAGGATGAAGGCTTGGTAGAGTATGTCAATGCCTTGCAAGGAATGGGTTCTTACTCCTATGAGCCCCGGAAATTTTCCTTGGATCTTGAGAACAGAAAGACTCCACCAATAAAGCCCTCAATCGAGGAACTTCCCGTATTGGAGTTGAAGCCTTTGCCTCCACACCTCATGTATGAATTTTTGGTCCCTTGTTCAACTTTACCTGTTATTCTTTCTTCTTACCTTACTAACATGCAAGTAGATGCCACCCTTGAGGTGCTTCAAAGAAGGAAGAGGAAAATTGGATGGACTCTAGCTGATATTCGGTAGATAAGCCCATCCTTTTGCATGCACAAGATTATACTTGAGGATGATGCCAAACCCTCCGTGAAACATCAAAGGAGGTTGAACGAGGCTATGCAAGAGGTCGTCAAGAAGGAAGTTATCAAGTGGCTAGATGCAGGGGTTGTGTACGCCATCTCGGATAGTTCATGGGCTTCATCGGTACAATGTGTGCCCAAAAAGGGGGTATGACTGTGGTCACAAATGAGCAAAATGAGTTGATCCCCACTAGGACTGTCACCAGATGGAGGGTATGCATGGACTACCAGAAGATGAACAAAGTTACCCGCAAAGATCATTTTCCATTGCCCTTTCTTGACCAAATGCTGGATAGACTTGCTGGGCATTCCTACTATTTCTTTTTGGATGGGTACTCGTGCTACAACCAGATTATGATTGCACCAGGGGACCAGGAGAAAACCACCTTCACATGTCCGTATGACACCTTTGTATTTTTCCAGATGCCATTTGGCTTGGGTAATGCACCGGCTACCTTTCATCGGTATATGATGGCTATATTTACTAACATGGTGGAGGACTTCTTGGAAGTGTTCATGGATGATTTCAGTGTTGTGGGTGACTCTTTTGAAGAATGTTTGGGTAATCTTGACAAAGTGTTGGCCCAATGTGAAAAGATGAATCTAGTGCTTAATTGGGAAAAATGCCACTTTATGGTCGGGGAAAGCATTGTCCTCGGCCATAAGATCTCAAAGAACAGTATCGAAGTGGACAAAGTGAAGATCAAAGTGATTTCAAAAATTCCTCCTCCTAGTTTCGTCAAAGGAGTGAGGAGCTTTCTTGGGCATGCAGGGTTCTACCGAAGGTTCATCAAGGACTTTTCCAAGGTGGTGAATCCCTTGTGCAAATTATTGGAAAAGGATGCAAAGTTTGTGTTTAATGACGAGTGTATGAAAGCTTTTGAGCTTCTCAAGTATATATTGACTACCACTTCAATCATAACCGCACCCAATTGGAGCTTGCCATTTGAGCTCATGTGTGATGCTAGTGACGTTGCAGTGGGAGCGGTCTTAGGGCAAAGAGTGAACAAGATATTTTATCCGGTGTACTATGAAAGCAAAACTATGAATGTTTCCCAAGTTAATTATACGGTGACGGAGGAGTTGCTAGCAATTGTGTTCATACTGATCACGCAGCACTCCGTTACTTGATGACCAAAAAGGACTCTAAGGCTAGATTGATGATATGGGTTTTGTTGCTTCAAGAATTTGACCTGGAGATTGTTGATTGGAAAGGAAGTGAAAATCAAGTGGCGGACCACTTGTCCCGCTTGGAGGAGGAGGGGAGACCCAAAAATGGTCTCGAAATTAATGATATATTCCCGGATGAACAACTCCTCTCAGTTTCGTTGAATAGTATGCCTTAGTTCGCCGATGTGGACAATTTTCTTGTGACCGGCGTTGTTCCAAGTGAGCTCTCTTCTAACTAAAGGAAGACGCTTAAACGAGACAACTTGGATTATTACTGGGACAAACATTATCTTTTCAAGTTTTGTAATGATGGTGCGATCCGGAGATGTGTTCCGGAAGAGGAGCAAATGAGTATTCTTGATGCTTGCCATTCCTCCCCCCTACGGTGGTCATCATGGTGGGGCAAGAACTGCTTCAAAAGTTCTTAGCTGTGGATTTTATTGGCCTACTATGTATAAAGATGTTGGTGAGCTTGTCAAGAGATGTGATGAGTGTTAGAGAGCTCGTGGAATTTCCAAGAAGGATGAAATGCCTCTCACCACTATTCTTGAGGTTGACAATTTTGACGTATGGGGCATAGACTTCATAGGGCCTTTTGTGAGTTCATGTGGCAACACTTATATTTTGGTGGCCGTTGATTATGTTTCCAAGTGGGTTGAGGCCGTGTCTTTGCCCAATAATAAAGCCCGGAGTGTGGTGGAGTTTCTCAAGAAAAATATTTTTACAAGGTTTGGCACTCCTCGGGCAATCATCAGTGATGGGGGTTCTCATTTCTACAATAGCGCATTTGACACTTTGCTTGTAAAGTATGGTGTCAATCACAAGATATCAACCCCTTATCATCCTCAGGCTAGTGGATAAGTTGAGGTCTCCAACAGGGAGATAAAGAGCATATTGTCAAAAACTGTCATTGCAAATCGGACTGACTGGTCAAGGAAACTGGATGATGCTTTGTGGGCTTATAGAACTGCTTATAAAACTCCAATTGGTATGTATTCGTATCAGTTGGTATTTGGGAAAACATGCCATCTTCCGGTTGAGTTAGAGCACAAGGCCACGTGGGCGCTGAAGAGGTTAAAATCTTGAGTGAGATGCTGTAGTAAATTTCTGGGTAGAGCAACTCAATGAACTTGATGAGTTTAGGTTTCATGGCTATTCCAGCTCGTCCTTGTATAAGGACAAGATGAAGTACTTACATGACAAATATGCCCGGAGCAAGGAATTCAAGGAGGGTAATTTGGTTCTCTTATTCAACTCTCGGTTACGACTATTTCCGGAAAGCGCAAGTCAAAATGGAGTGGCCCTTTTGAAGTGGTACATGTGACTCTATTTGGTGCTTTTGATTTGAAGAATAAAAATGGTGAAGTTTTCCGAGTTAATGGGCACCAATTCAAACAATACCTGGGAAAATTTGATAACAGCCACGTGGTGGCCTTGATCAATTTCAAATGATGATGGTAACATGCGTCGTGCCGTGACGTTAAATCAGGCGCTTCTTGGGAGGCAACCCATGTATTTTTCATTTTCTTCTTAGTGTAGGATTTGTTTTGGACTAACTGGTTGTGAGATTTGTGTAGGAATTTTTTGATGTAGTGCAAGACTAATACTGGAAAATTTGGCTAAGTATGCATTTGGACCGTTGATCGCGCTCAAAATTCCGCGGTCAGCGGAAGCTTTTTTGCGGGGGCATGATTTGGTAGCGTACGCGGACTTGAAAAGTCCAAAATGTGACCTCTCTGAAGTTTCAACCGCATCCGCAGTGCCCTTTTCACGGTCAAGGGACCTTATTTCGAGGCTGCGACCACTTTTCCGCTCTCAGCGTAGTGATGATTCTGTAGCTCTTCAGAATAGCCAAAGTGCGGACTGCGGTGGAATTCCGCAGCCACGCCAGGTAGGTTGGTGTGGGCCCTAGGGTTTTTAGTATAAATAGGAGGGCCCTCATCCTTTTACCCTTTTCGCAATTTTCACTCTCAAAAGAAAGAGCCTACTGTTCATCTTCCTACTCCGAGCCCTAATCTGCATAACACTAATTAGAAGTGAATTTCCAACACTCATCACACAACTGGTATGTTCAAATCATAGCCTTGCTTCTATATTTTTGTTTCCCTTTTCTCTTAATTTTAGATTCTTCTTTTTAATTAGGGTTTGATTAATCCCCATAAACTAGGCATTGATATTAAAAAAATTCATGTGGGTACTTATTGTGAAGGCGTAATGATGGGTAGGGTTGTTCATTTTAGAAATTTATTGCCTAATTTGTAAGCTAGTAAGAACCCTACAGTGCCCGTTTATTTTTTATGAATTCCGCGGCCGCGACCATTTTTCCGCGATCATCGTTCATGTGAAATCCTGAGTTAAAAATGATTGGTTTTCCATGGAAAGCCATAGAAATTCCACTAACAGCGGCCTGCTTTATGCGGCAACACCTCCTTTTCCGTGGACAACGGATTCTAAGTTCAGAGAATTGCAAAATGGGGTCCGCAACCGCGTTTGTTTTTTTGTGGACAGCGGTGCAACTTTCACCGTCGCGCCCAAAATTCCGTTCTCAGTGGTACCTCAGATTCAGAGATTGGGTAGTATGATTCCCAACATTTCGCGGATGCGGTGCTTTTTCCGTGGTCCGCAGTTGCCTATACGCGGGCGCGCCTCTTTTTTCGCGGTCAGTGGATCCTGATTCCGAGAGGCAGTAATGCCATTCCTCTGCTATGCTTTATTTCCATGTGCACTATTTTAATTTCAACTACAATGCTGCTACACAAAAAAGGAGGGCTAAATCCTCCCGAGGTAGAGGAAGAGGAAAAGGAGGACAAGGAAGGACCAAATTACCATTAGCGGCCCAGAAATCGATAGGGAAGCTGTGGAAAATAATCAAAGATGCGAACAAAACCGCATCCCATTCTGAGGGTAGTGAGTATGTCCCTTCCGGGGAAGTTTCAGAAGAAGACTCGGTGCCAACGCACATTCCCACAGACTTTCAAGGGAGATTTTAATTGAGAGACGAGCCTACACCCCCAGCTTCCCCTGCTTCTTCTGAGTTGTTTGATGGCTTAGAGGAAAGTAGTGAGTCTTCAACATCAGCTTCTCCACCTAGACATGACCCTATTGATGTAGATGCTGAGATCCCTAATGACGGGAGGGGTGATGACACCCAGATAGGAGGGTTGGAGAGAACAAGGAACCCGGTGGTATGGAAAGAAACATTTGTGAGTGAAAAAGCCTACCACAAGTTTCGAGAATGGTGGCCTCAGAGGTAACTCACATATGAAAGGGTCTTTATTGAGCGGGATCTAATACCGCACAACCCTAATATCAAGAGGCAATTCAATGAGAGAGTGGGGTGGCAGTTCTTCACCAGCAACTTACCAGATGCCAATGAACACTTGGTCAAGGAGTTTTACGCCAATGTCACCCACATAAAAAATGGCACATTTTTTACCAAAGTCCGAAACAAGAAAATTAAGTTTGATGGCAAGACTTTAAATGATTATGCTGGGTTCAATGACGAGGATGAGTCCTTGTATCTAGAGAAGGTGGCTATATATGAGTTAGCCCACCCGTGGCTGGCATTAGTGATTGCTCTTCCGGGGACTACTCCAGCTTGGCTGACACCTGGGATCCCAATCTACAGGAACACTTTGGGCTTCGAGGCGAAGAGTTGGGAAATGTTTGTGTGCAGCCGGTTGGACCCCACTACACATGATAGTGATATGACGGTCTCCCGGGCTATTATTGTGGGGGCTATCATGGCGGGGTACCCGATCAACATAGGGAATATTATGTCCAGGGTGATAACCAGAGTGGTTAACAAGAATGAGAGCTCATACCCTTTCCCGAACTTCCTCACCATGTACCTGGAGGATCAGGAAGTCAAAGGAAGGGACTTTGACACCAAGGTGAAACTAAAGAGGCCATTCTCCTAGTACAATCTTCAGGGTTCAGACAACCCCAAGTCCAAGGGCAAAGCCTCCACTTACACTGGCCAGTCTGAAGAGCCAGGGGCGCTGGCCACTAGTTCCGAGCCTCCCACTACCATACCACATCCTCCCTCCGACCCATCTACTTCAATGCCCTTTTCGGTTCCTTCTTCATCAGCATACCCTCTAACTGCACTGAGGGTTAACCAGACACTTTCCAGTATCAACAACTGGATGCAGGCAACTACATCAAAGCTGTCTGTCCTATCCAGCACAATGGCAACTCAGTCAGCTCTGGCACAGCCTCAAGTGCCTACTTCAGTGGAGGAATCACTAAAGGAGCTTCTGGACAACCAGAAGAAGCTCCTGGATAACCAGAAGCTGATCATGGCCACTTTGGAAGCACAAGGAAAAGCAATCACGGACCTGAGCAAACAAACAAAGAAAATGAAGAAGACTCGGGCGTCAAAGGAGTCGGTAAAGCTGCTGAGGAAGGAGGTGGAAAAGATTAGATCAGTTGGAGACATTCCATTGGAC
Organism: Nicotiana tabacum; assembly: GCF_000715075.1. Classification (NCBI taxonomy): domain Eukaryota; kingdom Viridiplantae; phylum Streptophyta; class Magnoliopsida; order Solanales; family Solanaceae; genus Nicotiana; species Nicotiana tabacum. Next base: position 74,499,361 of record NC_134084.1, on the reverse strand, counting down.
CTACTATTGGAGAAGCCAGCTCCAACAGCTCAGGCATCACAGGCACCAGAGCAGGATGCTGACAGAGAGCCCATGAGGAGAGGGGTGATTCCCCAGACTGATGACTTGGAGATTGAGCTGGAGGACCCCGAGGAGGTGCCTCAGGCCAGCCACAGGACCCAGCCAGTGACCCCATGCAGACAGAGAAAACATAGGGAGTTTTCTTTACTCTCTAACCCCTCTTTGATCTTATTTTTGCTTTTAGCATTGAGGACAATGCTAGTTTTTATTTGGGGGGTCCTATTTTGATTTGATGACTGGAATGTAATTATGATACTTATTTTTCTTTATAGTTATTTTTCACTTTTGGTATGTATATAACTTTACCGTTTATTTTTTACTTTTCGCTATTCAATTTTGGTATGTATATAAAGTTACCTTTCCATGTATATATTCATTCCCCTTTTATGTATATTCGTCTCAATCCCTTATTGTACATATTCAGTTTACTTTTCGTATTTTACTTTATAACTTCTTTTGAAATTTTCCTTAATAGCATAGCTTCTTATTTCATTCAGTAGTTTATTTTATTTGTAGCTTCTTACTTTTACAAGTTTTCATGATCAATAAGCCTTTAGTTTTCTTAATGCCACGGTTTGAACCGGGTGGCTTTTTCCGATGATGGATGTCATGACAACCTTCTTAAGGGTTTGAGTCCATTTTCTTTATGTTTTTGTGTAAATAGTAGTAATGAATAAAAGTGTCTCAGGCAAAGCTTCACTAGGTCCTAGCACATTTACCTTTGACCTTATGGTTAGAAACAGATTGATTTGCAAAGAATGGTGCTAGTTGTGACCTTTAGACTCTTGTGTTGACTAAACAATCATCGAGTGGTTTTTAGGAGCCACTTATGTTGCTCAATATTATCTAAGGTTGTTGTGGTCCTTAGACTCTATTCTCTTTAGCAATTCAATAGCTTGTGAGGTGAGATATTGATTTGCAAGTCCAAGTCCCGTGCCAATAATTCTAGAACTTGCCCTGAATGTTTGTCTAGGCAAAATTCTAAGTGTAGCTTGACTTGAGAAATAATTATAGGCTCTCCTTGATCCAAATTGAAACTTGAAAGCATCCATAGCCCACCAAATATGATATTCCTAGTCAACCCCGTTGAGCCGAAGCCCTTGTTCTTTCAATAACCATGATACAAGCCTTTATCCGTTCTAAAATGACCCTCTCTTGGCACCCGATCTTTCCTTAGCACAATTGGCAAAAAAATAAGTTTGGGGGGAAGATATGAGGAAGGCAAAAGTGATAAAATGTACAAAATAAAGAAAAGGAAAGGCAAAAGAAAAAGAAAGAAAATCCAAAAAAAAAGTCAAAAAGAAAGTGAACAATATAGAAAAATGAAGGGATTCAATAAAAGCAATGATGAAAGGCTTGGAATGATTATAAAGGAAAAAATATGATTGTCATGAACAAGAAAGAGTGACAGTGTGTCTCTCTAGCCCCCTAAGGAAGAAGAAAATGACTCAAAGAGTCAAGAAAGTGTGAGCCGAAATGAGAAAATGAAGTGCTTAAGGAAAGATGAAACCTTCATAGACCAATACATCCTACCTTGAACCAAAAGCCTTCATTACATTTCTGCAAAATCCATATATGATTTCGGGTTGAGTGAGAGTGGTGATTCACATAAGGGGCAAGCTTATGGTACTTAGAGCCGGACTTGTGACATTCCCTTGTGAGAGACAAGTGTGCTTCTTCATAATCCTTGTTTTGAGTGCTTCAATTCTTAAGTGAGATTTTGCTTATGGAGAGTGGAGGAGAAAGAGTTTGGGTTCCACAACGACCTACGTAGTAGAGCGAGCTTCCTTGATGTTAGGTCAACTCTTGATGCTCTTGTGTCGCACTAGAGCCATGGTGCTAAAAAGTTTGTGTGTTATTGATAATGCATTTGTGTTGAGAGTAATTGTTAGTCCCAATTGATGCTTGCTGAAGTCACCTTAGAACAACTGGAATTCTCCTTTCTTTTATCTTGTGCAGGTGGGAATTACTTTATTTGCTTGAAGACAAGCAAAAACTTAAGTTTGGGGGAGTTGATAACTATGAATTCTAACCTATCTTATGCTCTCTTTTGCTTAAGTTTTGGATAAAAAATGTGTAAAAAGTATTCCCGATAACTGACTTATTGTGCTTATTTGCAGGGTTTGGTCAAAATGAGGCAAGAAAGCCATAACCAACTCCTAAAGGAGTTAAAATTGTACAAGTTCAAAGCAGAGATAAAAGCGCTGACCGCGAAGGAAAAGAGCGGTCGCGGAAGGTCCACCGCTGGGGTGGCCACAATTACGCTGACATCGGAATTGAGATTCAAAGAAGGCATTTTGGGGTACAACAGATACCGCTGACCGCGGTGAAATAGCGCGACAGTGAAATACTTGACGCGGCCGCGGTGCAAATTATGCTGAGGGCGAAATAGAGATTTAGAGACCCTGCAAAGTGAGACTAACTGAGGAGCGCAGTCCGCATCCAAACTGCGCGGCCGTTGTTGATGCTAATGCTGAGGCGGTCATTTTTATGCTCCCCACGGAATCCAATCCAGACCAAGCACAAAAGAGAAGAACCGCGGTCCGCACTTGCTTTTGCGCGGCCACGAAAGTTTATGTGCTGAGGCGCCCAGTATTCCGCTGACAGCGGAACCTCCATAGGGGTATTTTTGTCCAGTAATTTCAGTTGTGTATAAATACATCTTTTTTACCCTTTTAGGTTATCTTTTGTATTAAGGAGCTCGTGAACAGCCGTACTTTACTACTTTGAGTAATTTTAGAGTAGCTTTAGCTTATATTTTTAGATTTTATTCTTGTAATCAATTTTTATGGCTTATATTTCATCTTCATCTTTGATTTCTGCCTTGATTATGAGTAGCTAAACCCATTAGCTAGGGTTGGGTCGTGTGGGTATTTAATGGGTCTTCTATTTTAGGGCTTAACTGTTTATGGGTTAGTGATATTTAGCTTGATTCATGCTTTAATTGTAGAATTGGTGGTTGCAAACACTGATTCATGCCTTTATGACTTAGACTCTTCTTGAGAAAGAGGGACTAAATCTAGGAAAATTAGGCTAACAAGGAATTAGGGTGCATTCAAGAGATTGATAGCCTCAAGTAAAGGGTTAAACCTAGAGATAGTAATACCCGACTTGAGCTAATTTTACTTGCATTGTTTGAACATCCAATTGGGCTTGAGAAAGCCAATTAGGGCAAAGTCACTCAAACTACCGAGAGGTATAGAGTGAGTAACTATGTGTAAAGGTTATATCACAACCCCAAATATAACAAGCTTGTCCTAAATTTTAGATCCCATTAGATACTCGCCTAGATGTAAGTCACTTCCCTAGTGCTTTTTATCACTTGAGAAAACTTTACAAAAATATTGTACTTAGTTCATTTTTAGCATTCAATAGCATTAAAAGTAGAATAGTAATAAATCCAAACATGGTTAGAAGTGCAATTAAAATGAACACGCATAGCTAGAGTAGATAGAAACTCAACTCCCAACCAATATTAACTCCCTGTGGAAATGGATCAGGATCTTTCAGGTAAAAGCTGCATCGACCACTCCTTGCCATTATATAATGGTGTAGGGTTGGAGCCGATCAATGAGCATATAATAAAAACAAGGCACAAAGTATCTCAATTATTCCGAACATGATATAAACTTGGTACGTGTATATACGCTTGCCACCCCGCATATACCCCACCCCTAATACTTCAAACACATCGCAATCAAGTCAATCCTAGGTGGTTTCCATCTTAATAAGGTTAGCCAAGAGACTTACTTCACCGGGTAGTTAAAAATCAACCCAAAATCGCCAAATCATCGTAATTCAACTCTAAACTGCTCGAATCTAGTCAAATATAACCCAAAAATATCAAACAAAGCCATAGAAATTTATTCCAAACAATAAAGCTCGAATCTTTAATCAATCCCTAAGAGTCAACAAAAGTCAACTCGGGTCCACACAGTTAAAATCTAAGTCAAGGGGTAGATCTGAACTATCCATAATCCCATGAGTCCAAATATGTGATTAGATCCCAAAATACATCCTCTTAAGTTGTACACAAAAATCCCAAATTTTACTTTTTAAACTTATATTTTAGGTGTAGAAATTCATGAAAAATCAAATATAAAATCAAATTCAAGTGAAAAGTTCATACCTCCAATGATATAGTGAAATTGCTCTTCAAAATCTCCACCTCTTGAAGTCCAGAGTTCAAAATATGAGAAATTGGGTAAAATTCCGAAATAAGTCACGTAAGTCGTCTGGCCAAACATATCCTTCGTGATCGTAGTCCAAATCTTTGCGATGACGAAGCACAAATCCGCTGTTGTCCAAAAATACCCTACGCGATCAATTTTGATCCTCCATGATTGCGAAAGCCAAACAGCCTCCACTCCGTGAATGCGACCCCTCTATGCGAATGTGAAGACCAACTGTTGCGACCAAAACACTCACGCAAGTGTACGCGATCGACAAGTAATATAGTAGTAAGTAGAGTATCGTTCCCACGAGGAATTGTGATCAACTTCTCGACTGATGAAGACTCAAACAATTATCAATTCAAGCTAAATTATCACAAAATATATAAAGAACCAATTTACAATTTACTTAGTAATTAAACAATAATTCAATACAAAATTACTACACCAACTCACGCAATATTTTGATAACAATTTGGGTAAAGATATTCCAGGGTCATGGACTTGCTAGAGATCATGCTACTATTTTAGCTTAAGATTGATTTATTGAATTATCCGGGTTATTGATTATAGGGTTAATAATATTCATAAGAATCTTTCGAGTTCTTATGCATCTATTCAAGTTAAATTAATACCTATATGTCTATGGTATTAATATTAACTCAAATGCATTTACAAATCCTATTTCTCAACCAAGCAAGGCAATTAAGTATAGTTCTATCTTAATTGCGAATCTTTCACCCGATGACCAGGATCCGGATCTTGCTCTATTTGATTCTATATGCAATCAAGAATTTCCTTTTTCAAGTTTAACTCAAGATTCGTAAATAATATTTCACTGTTAGCTACGCAGTAAAATAATTAAAAGCAGAATCAAATAAACAACCCATAGCGATAGATTCAAGATCTTCAATCTAAGCTTCAAACAACAAGATCATCTAACATCCATGACCCAAGAATACTAGAGTATTTAGCTACTCATAATCATACAAAAATCAACTATAAAAGTTTTAAACATAATATTAACAATCAACAAGAAGAAAGTTTGAAAGAACTCTTTAAATCCTTCTCCAAGATGTTGTTCTTCTTCTCCTCCCTTAGCTCAAAGATGAAACTCCTCCTTCACTTTCTCTCTCAAGGATGAATAATATTTTTGCACTTACTCCCCTCCAAAATCTGATCTTGTCCATAATTGAGTTCTTGCTTTATGTAAGTTGAGTGGGATTTAAGAAAGAATTCTGATTTTACCCCTAAACAAAGTCTTCTCCGGATAAGACCCGCACGAACTATCGCGCGAAGTTTCAAAGTTAGCGCGATAGTTCGCGCGATTTAGTAGCTTCCAGGCAGAAACCTTCGCGAACTATTGCGCGAAGTTTCAAACTTCGCGCGATAGTTCACGCTTCAGTAGCTCTATTTTTGTGATTTGTTTCTGTCTCGTCCTTGAACACACTCGACTCCTAGGGGTTATTCTTGCTCATAAATCATTCCAATCTCCTCTTGAAAGCATCATTAGGCTTCTCATCCTGCAAGGTATACATATTTTAAGTAGAGCCTGTTTTCCCATCAATTATCCATAATATGACATTGGAATATAATCAAGCAGAAGCATAAACAATAGCTAAATCACCCAGATTTCGCCTATTATCAATACCCCACACTTAATTCATTGCTAGTCCTCGAGCAATCAACTAGAGAATTCTTTACTCAACTCTTTCCCTTAACGCCTTACACCTAGAACAATGTACATGTATTACGCTTAGCAGTGAACAATCCTAGCCTCAAAGTCGACTCTCAAGTGCCATGCAATATTCACACTTCCTTAAAGTACTCTAGATAGAAGTCAAGACTTGCTTTTCTGTCACGAATCAAATGCCCTCACAATTATATCAACAAAAACTGAGTTCAATCCATCACATTCAATTCATATGCCCGCATATATCAAGGAAATCACTCAATCTCACAAAAGAAGTCACATGCATGCAGTTGGTACCATAAGCTTGCCCTTAATGTAAATCTCTACTAATGTAGGCTAGCTCGATCCAAAATCAATTAGGACTTTTTCATGGTTGTAATGTGGGCCAAGGGACGGGTAGGATGTATTTAGGAATAGTGATTCAACCCCTAAGCACTTTAACACATCACACGAGGAATTTTCAGCATAAATTCTTCAACCCACTTTTCATTTATACACAATATCATCCCAAAAATACGCCCTTCTTCTTTAAGCACTCTATTAATTCATTCCCACTAGCTAGAGCAAAACACAATGTAATTTTTCTTGTCACTCAATTTCTGCTAGTGATGTATATTCGTTTACAACATAAGTGCCCCTTTTATCCTTCTATTGGTTCCACTCAAAAGCCACCCCACACTTATTTCCTTCTTACTTCTTTTAGATCTCCTCTCATAATTAACGTGCTTTAAGAGGTAAAAGGATCAAGACAATGTCAATTAAGAACAAAAGGGTATAGACTTGTAATACGGTTGCCAAACAACAGTCTAAAGGCTCAAAAGGGTTAACTAGGGACAAATTTTATTTGTGATAAGCAATTAAGCTCAAAAAAAAAAGTCAAAGAAAGCCTAACATCATTTTTCAAACCAAGCATCACCTCAAATTTCGCTTCAACTCACATACCGGGCAAGTTCTAGACACAAGTACAATACATGGACTACACAAATACTCACCACACATGGCATATGACTCATTCCAGATCAGCTCATCAAGACACTCCATTACGAGCATTCAATTCAGTACAAACATACAAATTAAGGCACTTTCAGTGAGATTCAACAGTTAAGACTAAGCGCGTTACACTCTAGGGTCTATTGTGTTCAGGTGTGTCAATGTTATGGGTTCACTTTTCTATAGCTTATAACTCCTTATTTTAGTCTACCTATAAAAAAAATAAAAACAGAAATTTAAAACTACATATGCCCGGTTCAATATAAACCCTTGGAAAAGAACCGCTGCTTAAAGAAAAACCAAGGAGGATTTGTTATACTTACCTAAAAATAATAATAAAAAAAAATGATTTTGTCATTTTCTTTAGACTCAGTTCCCTCAAGAAAATTCGTCTAAAAGATCCGTCGTAGGGAAAAGTCTAATTTTTTTTTTCTAAATTTTTTTATATGTTTAAGAACAATTACTCCAACAATACTACAATTACTAACAATACTAAATCACCAAAACATTTTTCAAAGAAAAGTGAAATAATCACGCAATCCCAAAATATTATATATTGTACCACACCACCAAAACATTCCAATAATCCAAAACAATTTAAACAACTTAAAAAAAAATAGTAATTATTACTAATAATTACTACCATCCTTTCCACCCCACACTTAAAGCGAGACATGTCCCCATGTCTTTCGTTATAAACAAGAGATGAAACAGAAGTACTTCCCTGAGGAGTCACTCTTGATCAGACACAGTTTCGGGATTCACGTTGCATGCACGCCCCAAAGCTCGCAGCCAACCCATGAACTTCTTTTCCGACTTGACTTGTCGGTCAACTATTTTGTCCACACGAGTAGTCAAATCATGCATAGAAGTGCGTATATCAGCCACCTCTTGTTCCAATGTGGTGGATCGGGATACTCTGGCACTTCTTGAAGAGGATGCTGCACGTGATAGTGCTGCAGCTGATCTTCTGGGTGCTTGAGCCAGTACTTCTCCCTCCACATCCATATGCTCTTCCTCCTCCGAAGCGTTCGAACCACTTTCATTCTCTCTACTTATCTCTGCTGCTGGAGCTGCCTCTATGGTGTTCGGGCCAGGTCTTATCTTGTGGCTTTTTCTTACCAGCCCATCCACACACGAATGTTTTCAGGCACCTGCACATTCCTGCAAAGTCTAGTCACCAAAGAAGGGAAAAAGAAACCATACTGGCATTGGGGACATCTGATGAACATCTCGTCAAGTATCACTTTGGCCATGTCGAAGGGAAGGCCCTTGATGAAACACCAAATCAATGCAGCCCGGGGTTCATTCACCTCTGTAGTATTTGTGGAGGGAATAAGTCGATTGTTGATCACATACAACCAGCACTTCGCCTCTTGAGTTAAGACGGCTGAATGGAACTTCTCTCCAAATTCTAGCCATTCTACCGTTTTCCCTGGTTCACAAATTTCATCAAAGAAGCGCTCCCACTTGGCATCGGTTGGATGACGCCCATATTCATAGAAGTCCGAGTTCTCAGGCAAAGGTCCGGGCAGTTGATAAGCTGCACGTATCGCCTCAATGGAGGCATCTACCTCCTTCTGGCGCACTGTGACCGCCTGGTGGACGTGCTTGGGTAGATTGGCATAGAATTCTCGTACCACCATTTCATTAGCCTTCCCTGGCTCGTCAATGAAAGCTTGTAACCCCCGCTCCATCAACTCATTGAACATGTGGGGGCATCGTTCCTTGAACTTTTTGATGTTGATGCCACTTTTAGCAATTGCCTTCTTAACTGCCTTTGCTATAAAACGGTTATGAGCCTCAAGGGAGACAAATTTGGTGCTGTCATAAGAGCACGCTGGAGCAGCCCTTTGGCGGCTTGATGATGGACCTGTGGCTTGGCGCTTTTTCGTTGGTGCCATAATACCTGCAAAATGTGGACATATTAACTCAGCCCAACAAAACAATTATGACTTGCTGCGGTTACTCAGACTTCACACGCAAAATTGGTCTTAACTACATAATCATGTTCATTGAGGCTTTTCCACAAACACCTTGTGGGCAGTAGGTTCTCACAGCTTTTTTTCTAATGGTCTTGCAACAATGGCTTCCCACAAAAGTTCCTTCATCACCCAATTCAAGTACTACGCACCCCACATTTACAACAAACTAACCCCACAATATATTTTACCAAGTTTGAAACCCAAATAACAAGATACAACTATATTAATAGCTTAACATTCAACAAGAAACTTAAAATCTGAAAATAGCCAAAGGAAATCATAAAACTAAAGAAACTAAAACTAGTGTTCATACCTTGTTAGAATTCGTGAGGTGGGGTGAAGCTGCTAATGATTTTAGTGAAGAAACCCTAAGTATTTTGAGATATGAGATGAGTGCTTGAAGAGATGATTGTGTTTTGGGGGTTTTGGGTTTGGTTTTAATGGAAGGGGAAGGGGTATTATCTATTTATCTCACTAAAATAAAAGAAACAACAAAATAAAACAAACACAAAACAGAAAATAAAACACCTGAAAGTTCAAGTCTTATAATATCGTCCAGGCGCGCGAAGTTTCGCGCGTTTTAGCGCTCTCAGGCAGAATGGTGCACGAACTATCGCGCGAACTATATAGTTCGCGCGATACTTCGCGCGTTTCAGTTACCCCCGTTTTTTTAACCCATAGCATCTGCCCTTGTTCACCTGCATTTATTAGTACATAAAAAAAATTATATATTCACAAATACCACAATCGTTGGGTTGCCTCCCAACCAGCGCCCTGTTTTACGTCGCGGCACGACGTCATATTGCATTATACATCAATTAAATCTACTGAGGTTTTGTGACGTTGAATGTCACCACCCCAATAATGTTTAATTCGTTGCCCATTTACCAAGAAAGTACCACTTGAATTTGTGTCTCGTAATTCAACTGTTCCATGAGGAGTCACGCTTACTACAACGAAAGGGCCTGCCCAACGAGACTTGAGCTTTCCTGGAAAAAGCTTTAACCTTGAATTAAACAGAAAAACTTCTTGACCCGGCACAAACTCACGATGTTGGATGTGCTTATCATGCCACCTCTTGGTTCTTTCTTTATATAACTTGACATTTTCATAAGCATGCAACCGAAACTCATCAAGTTCATTGAGTTGTAGCAGTCTTTTTTCACCAGCTAAATCCATATCCATATTTAGCTTTTTGATTGCCCAATAAGCTTTGTGTTCTAGCTTAACAGGCAAATGACATGCCTTTCCATAAACCAACCTGTATGGAAAAGTACCTATTGGAGTCTTGTATGTAGTTCGGTAAGCCCACAATGGATCTTCTAACTTACCGGACCAGTCCTTCCTATTTGCGCTCACAGTTTTCTCCAAAATCTGTTTTATCTCCTTGTTTGACACTTCAACTTGACCACTCGTTTGAGGATGATATGCAGTAGCAACCTTGTGTCTCACACCATATTTTGCTAGGACATTTTTCAACAATTTGTTGCAAAAGTGTGTTCCTCCATCACTTATCAACACTCTTGGAGTTCCAAAGCGTGTGAAAATGTGCTTCTTTACGAAACTCACCACTACCTTCGCATCATTAGTAGGAAGAGCAATGGCCTCAACCCACTTAGACACATAATCAACTGAAACCAAAATATATTTGTGCCCATTAGAATATGGAAATGGTCCCATGAAATCTATTCCCCAGACGTCAAAGAGTTCTACTGCGAAAATATTTTGTAAAGGCATCTCATGCTTCTTCGTGATTGTTCCGGTTCTTTGGCACCTGTCACAATTTTTAACAAAAGCATGTGCATCTTTAAATAATTTTGGCCAGTAAAAACCTGATTGCAAAACCTTTTGTGCAGTTCTGTCTCCCCCATGATGACCTCCATAAAGAGAAGAATGACAGTCATGCAATATTGCATTCATCTCCTCCTCAGGGACACACCTTCTTACCAATTGATCTGCACATTGCTTGTATAGAAAAGGCTCGTCCCACATCATGTAAGAACCTTCTTCTATGGTCAGCTGTGAATTCTGGTGGAGTCACTCCGCTTGCAATGAAATTCACATAATCAGCATACCACGGGGCTTCATTCGAAGTGATGGCTAGCAAATGTTCGTCAGGGAATGTTTCTTTGATTAATTCTCCTTCAGTGACATGACCTCTATTTTCCAGCCTGGATAAATGATCTGCAACCTGATTCTCTGTTCCCTTTCGATCTCGAATCTCCAAGTCAAATTCCTGCAAAAGAAGAACCCATCGAATTAACCTTGGCTTGGCATCTTTCTTTGCAAATAAATACCTTATAGCGGAGTGATATGTGTAAACTATGACTTTTGTCCCCACTAGATAGGATCTAAACTTATCAAATGCCCATACTACTGCGAGCAACTCTTTTTCAGTAACAGTGTAATTCATTTGAGATGAATTAAGAGTTCTACTCGCATAGTGAATCAAGCAAAATATTTTCTCTTTCTGCTGCCCCAGAACAACTCCAATGGATGTATCACTTGCGTCACACATCAATTCAAATGGAAGTTTCCAATCTGGAGAAATGATAATCGGTGCAGTAACCAATCGTCGTTTCAGCTCATCAAATGCTTTCAGACAAGCATCATCAAACTTAAAAGATGTATCTTTCTCAAGAAGCCTACACAAAGGAGAAGAGATTTTTGAAAAATCCTTGATGAAACGACGGTAAAAACCCGCATGGCCTAAGAAACTGCGAATGCCTCTAACTGATGTTGGTGGAGGTAATTTTTCAATTGCTTCCACCTTTGCTTTATCCACCTGCAATCCATTCTTGGACACTTTATGCCCTAAGACTATGCCTTCTCGTACCATGAAATGATATTTTTCCCAATTTAGTACCAAATTTGTTTCTTCGCACCTAGCAAGGACTTTATCAAGATTCATTAAACATTCATCAAAAGAACATCCAAATACAGAAAAATCATCCATGAATACTTCCACAAATCCTTCAACCATATCAGTGAAAATAGCCATCATACACCTTTGAAAAGTCGGAGGTGCATTGCAAAGACCAAATGGCATTATTTTAAATGCATATGTCCCATAGGGACATGTAAAGGTGGTCTTTTCTTGATCTTCTGAGGCTATAACAATTTGGTTATATCTAGAGTATCCATCTAAAAAACAGTAGTATTCCTGCCCGGCTAACCTATCGAGCATTTGGTCAATGAATAGAAGGGGAAAATGGTCTTTTCGGGTGGCATTATTCAATTTTCTATAATCTATACAAATCCTCCACCCAGTAACAGTTCTAATGGTAATCAAATCATTATTTTCATTTGTTACTACAATCATTCCTCCTTTTTTTGGAACACATTGGACTGGACTTACCCATTTGCTATCAGATATTGGAAATACAATACCTGCATCAAGCCATTTGATCACTTCTTTTCTAACCACCTCTTTTATGTTCGGATTTAGGCGGCGTTGTTGTTCTATGCTTGGCTTGTGCCCTTCCTCCATAAAAATTTTATGCATGCAAAAAGCTGGACTAATACCTCTTATGTCGGACATTGTCCACCCAATTGTTCTTTTATGCTCACGAAGTACTCTTAACAATTTCTCCTCCTGCAATTCAGACAAGTCAGCAGAAATAATAACAGGTAACGTTTCAGAACTACCCAAATAAGCATAATGAAGATGAGAAGGTAAAGGTTTTAATTCCAATTTGGGAGCTTCTTCAACTGAGTGCTTCAGAGGAGGACCATCTGGCCTGTTCAAAGGTTCAAAGGGATTAAAACCTTTTATATATTCACATGTTGCATGCAAAGTATGTTTCATCTCCTCAACCTCATCATTAATCTCCAAACTTTCAATCAACAAAATTGCTTTTTCTAAAGAATCCTGCAAATATACACTTGAGGTGACAAGTTGTTCATCAATATCCATAACAGATATCATAGATAATTCTTCATACCGCCGCGAAAGTTGAATTGCTTTATATACATTGAAAACAGCTTCCTCGTTGTCAACTCTCATGATCATTTTTCCTTCTCTTACTTTAATTATAGCATCACATGTAGCCAAGAGAGGTCTTCTCAGTATAATAGGAACTTTTTCATCGGCCTGAAAATCCAAGATAATGAAATCAGCCGGGAAAATAAATTTCCCAATTTTCAGTAGTACATCCTCTATCACCCCCTCCGGGTAAGCTATGGACATGTCTGCTAGTTGCAACATCACAGTGGTGGGTTTTGGAGCTCCCAAACCCAATTGTTTGTACAAAGACAATGGCATCAAATTTATGCTTGCTCCCAAATCACAAAGTGCATGACCTACATCAACATTGCCTATTCTTACAGGGATAGTAAAGCTGCCAGAGTCTTTTAGCTTTTGAGGAAGCTTATTTTGGACCCTTGAAGTGCACTCTTCAGTAAGTGCAACTATTTCAAATTCAATCAGTCTCCTCTTATTAGCCACAATGTCTTTTATGTATTTGGCATATTTTGGAATATCACGAGTCGCATCTACCAACGGAATATTCAATTGAATCTGACTCACATAGAGAGGAATTTGTTGAACATGCGATCGTCATTCTTTTTCTGCAACCTTTGTGGAAATGGTGGTGGTGGTCTTGGAATGTTTACAGGTGCTGGAATTGTATCATCTTTCTTTTCCTCTTGTGTTGCTTTGGGAATCAATTCACCCTCAGGTACAAGCTTGTCTTTTCTCTTCTTTGAAACTTCTTCTAATTCCCTTACCGTTCTAAGTATAATTGCACTCACTTGAGGATTTTTTTCTGTATCACCTGGAAGAGACCCTACAGGTCTAGTGTTTTGATTTGCAGCCAGTTGTCCCATTTGCCTTTCAAGACTTCTGAAGTCCGTTCTGAGTTGCTGATTGTCTTGTAACAATTTTTTCAACAAATCATTTGTACTTTCTTCTGCCTGCTAGGGTGACCTTTGTGGTTGATTAAAATTTCCTTGGGATCTATATTGATTCTGATTTGATTGATTTCCACCCCAAGAGAAATTAGGATGATTCCTCCAATTTGCATTGTAAGTGTTCCCATATTGTGACTGTTGGTTCATCGGCCCTCTGCTTTGTTACCCAACATAGTAAATAGATTCAGGATTCACGGGGCACATGTCACTGGTGTGATTATCGCCACACATTTCACAGCAAACTGACATTTGTTGAACCTGCTGCATTGGTTGTGATGGTCCCATTGTCATTCTGGTCATTTGATTTGCCAACTTTGCTAAATCTGCTCTCATGGCGGAAATGTCATCCAGTTCAAGTAACCCTGCTTTCTATTTCATTGCTCTTCTTAGTTCTCCTTCACCTTGCCAATTATGATCATTAGCAGTAAAGTTATTTAGCAGAAGTTGTATTTCACTGTATGATTTTGCCGTGCAACTACCTCCACAAGCTGAATCAAGATTTATTTTGGAAGTTCCGTCTAATCCATCAACAAAATTATGGCCCAATACTTCATCAGTTTGACAATGATGAGGACAATCCCGAAGTAGTTTCTTGTATCTTTCCCAAGCTTGGCGAAGAGTTTCACCATCTCGTTGTTGAAACCCAAGAATCTGACTCCGCAAAAACTTTGTCTTTTTGGTAGGGAAAAACTTGATTAGGAATTTCTTTGCTAAATCATCCCAATTGTGGATTGAATTAGCTGGCTCTTTTTGCAACCATTCTCTAGCATCCCCAATAATGAAAACAGGTCAGCCTGACATAATCCTTGGAAACATTTGGATAATTGTAAGTATCCGTTATTTCCAAAAAAAAATTGAATGTGCCTTTGTGGGTCTTCATGAGATAGACCAACATATTGCCCAGTGGATTGTATCAGCTGCACCATGTACTGTTTAAGCTCAAAGTGACCGGTGATTTCAGGCTTCACAATGGCCTGAGTCATATTAGCAAGGTTTGGCCTTGCTGCTTCTATTACCGCACGTTCTTGATTACCTGCCATCACTGTTGGTTGTGGTTGAACTTGAATGTCCAACTCTCTTTCTGTTTTGTTTCTAGCTTCCCACTCCTTCCTTGTTCTATGAATTGTTCGTTCAATTTCAGGATCAAAAGGGAAGAGGTTGTTTGCGCTTCTACTCCTCCGCATTCAAGAGAAAAGCCTGCACAACACAAACAAAGTAGATGGAAAATTTAGGTTTTTTTGTAAAGATAATAATAAAAGTCTAACCCAGAAGAATAGTTAATGTCTAATTCCCCGGCAACGGCGCCAAAAACTTGTTGCGACCAAAACACTCACGCAAGTGTACGCGATCGACAAGTAATATAGTAGTAAGTAGAGTATCGTTCCCACGAGGAATTGTGATCAACTTCTCGACTGATGAAGACTCAAACAATTATCAATTCAAGCTAAATTATCACAAAATATATAAAGAACCAATTTACAATTTACTTAGTAATTAAACAATAATTCAATACAAAATTACTACACCAATTCACGCAATATTTTGATAACAATTTGGGTAAAGATATTCCAGGGTCATGGACTTGCTAGAGATCATGCTACTATTTTAGCTTAAGATTGATTTATTAAATTATCCGGGTTATTGATTATAGGGTTAATAATATTCATAAGAATCTTTCGAGTTCTTATGCATCTATTCAAGTTAAATTAATACCTATATGTCTATGGTATTAATATTAACTCAAATGCATTTACAAATCCTATTTATCAACCAAGCAAGGCAATTAAGTATAGTTCTATCTTAATTGCGAATCTTTCACCCGATGACCATGATCCAGATCTTGCTCTATTTGATTCTATATGCAATCAAGAATTTCCTTTTTCAAGTTTAACTCAAGATTCGTAAATAATATTTCACTGTTAGCTACGCAGTAAAATAATTAAAAGTAGAATCAAATAAACAACCCATAGCGATAGATTCAAGATCTTCAATCTAAGCTTCAAACAACAAGATTGTAAGTACGTGATTTTTGCTTCACGAGCAATCACTCCAAAAGGAAAACAAAAAAATAAAAATAGTGACGGATGATTTCGCTGTACAATTTTTCGATTTTTTCCGTGACATGTGTTATTAGTCGTTTGTAGGTCTGTCCATTTTGCATTTTAATCATTATCAAACAAAATACAAAAAATATATGTCATTAAAAAGAAAATTCAAAAATATAAATATATGTGCGTCGTTCGTTTTAGGTTGTGATTTAACTTGCTTAAACATTTTTATTTGGTATGATAATTATGTTGAAGTGCTATATTGTTATTTGTTTTAATTTCATTTGTTTTATTAGTTATTTTTATTTTTCTTTAAATTGGAAAACAAAAGAAAGCTGAAATCAATTTGGGCCCAAAAAATAAGACAAAAACAGGCCCAAACCAACGATCTGACCCGGTCCAAACCAGGCCTGCCCTGACTACCTCCCGAAATGACGCCGCATCATGCGTCTGATCTGGGCCGTTCAAACTCTCGATCCAACGGCTCAGGACCTCTTTCAGTGACCCATGTTCAAACCCGACCCAAATAACCAGCCTGACCCAACCCCTCACTTAAACCAAACGACCCCGTTTAACTACCAAACGACCCCGTCTCATGTTTCATCCTCAGATCCAAGCCGTTTAGATCATCTGATCTAACGGCTCAGATCCAATCAGACTCCCCATATATAAACTCAACCCTTCACCCCACGCCCCCTATCCGAACCCCACCTCTCACTCGTCTCCTTCCCCAAGCTGAAACCCCAAACCCTAGCAAGCCGCCCTAGCTTCCCCTCCACCAAAACCCGGCGGCACGAACGCCGATGACCACCCCCTTCACACCCCTAAAGCATCCAACCACCCTGAACACGAATCCACTAACCACGAACCTCGAATCACCTTCCTTCGTCTCGAATCTTCATTTGAAGATTTGAGTCGAAACTCTGACCTATACCAAACCACCCCATCTTCATACCAGACACTCCCCTGACCTTCCTCGTGACCAAACCAAACTTGGTTTGGTCCGAATCTACCCACAACTCCCAAAAAACCAGATCTGAGAATCCAAAACCTAGAACACGGATAGCCTTGGAATCCAGCCGACCTTAACAAGGGTTCGAGGTCTAATAGACCTTAATCAAGGTGTTCTCACGTGAGAACACCCTGATTAAAGTTTGTTCGGCCTCAAGAGTTCGAAGTTGAGTCAGATTTGGGTCATTTTGATTTCAAACTCTTTTGGTAAGTTTTCCTTTCTTTTGTTTTAGTTCTAATTAAGTTGTCAGCATATTTCGTTGTGTTTGTTTGTCATTTTGTTATTTTTCATTCAGATTTCTTCCATCTCTGTTAAAGGCCTTTTTATTTGGTCAATTATCTTCTGTTTGTGTTCTGAATATACCCTGTGATATACGTGTTCATCAATTAGATTAATCGTTAAACGAGTTTAATTCATATAAGTTCCCAGTGTTTGAACAAATTTGTCTGAGGTCATTCGGGACTCTATACATGTTGTTTATATGAACGATTGATTGTTATGTGTTACGATTAATATAGTCGAGTCGATATATGTCGTCAATTAGTTTCAATCGTTAAGGGTAACAACTTGATTCGTATTGCTTATTTCTGCTGTGATCGTATTTGAGTCCCATTAGGAACTGAATTGTATGGCCTATTGATTTTGTTCAAATCGAATTAAAAAACATCTAGGGGAAAGGTTATAATGGCAGATTCAGACTTCGATTTTAAAACACGATGCCATTTGGTTTAGACCGTGGGCAGCATGTGTATGGTTAGCTTTAAGAAATTAAAATAATTGGACAGCATGTGCTGTCAGATTATATTCCTACTGCCCCATACTTTAGTTAAATAAACAAGTGATCAGTACATTTTAACAACAAAAGAGAGAGGGCTGTCAGGGATTTTGATGGGAGTTTTGTTTATTTAAAAGAAGTGAGTGGAAAAACAACGAGGGGGGGGGACAATTTTGAGTTGTAAAACAGACTGTAAAGTGTTAAGGTTAGGCTATAAAAGAGGCAGACCTTCCATTAGAAAGGGAGTTCATTTTTTGGGTCTTGAGAGATTCTGTGAGTAAGAAAACTGAAAAAGGAAAAACAGGAATAAATTTCAGAACATTGTGAATGAGTATTGTCTAGAAGAAACTGTGTAAGAGTCCAGTTTGATCAGGTCTTTGTGGTTTTGGCTTTTCTGTCGTTTGCCAAGCTTTCTTGTGGTCATTGGATTTCTGTTGCTGTTACATTCAACATTCTGGGCTGTTATTTCCTACTCTGTTTTTCTGGGATTGTTTATTTGTTGCTCGACTCCTTGCTGAGCTTCATCATTGTTGGCTGGTCGTTGTTGCTGTGTGGTTGCTGTAAATCTGCTGTGCTGTTGTTTGCTCTGTACTACTCAGCTGATCCTTTTCCTTCTTCTTTTGTTCCTCTATACCAGGTACACAACTAATACTGTCCATGTAATTTGAAAGTCGAGCATGAATACAAAAGGGAAGATTTGAAGACATCTATGTCCACATGTAGTTGCTATATAGATGATTATGTAGTGTGTAATGGTTTACAATCTTGTTTGGGTATTGGAGTTGGTCCTTTCATAGAGTGAATACAAAAATGTAGTATGGTTTAATATCATATGTTGGTTAGGTTAACAGACAAAAGGATTGGCAGTATACTAGGCTATGTCTTGGAAATTAGTTGTGTTTTTTAATTAGCATTCTCTTTTAATGCATGTCAAAGAATAAAACTATCCGCCTTAGTTAATTTTCATTCTCTTTTGATAAACTGCCTCGTTATAATTATCAAGCCACAACCTTATAACAATTGGCACAAGTCCGCGCCCCTCAACCTTATGAAGGTCGAGCCTAGGTCAAAACAGACCAAACAGACCCGCCTCGGATAAACAGTGGCCCAGGTCTGGCCCATTCCGCATGAGCTGGATTTGGGCCCATAATGTTCGATCAGCTGTCCGTATGCATGGTCATGTTTCCTTATTCTGTAAAAGCATTTCGGATCCTGCTGTAAATAATCTGCAAGCATGTAACATGTTTTAAGCGATGTTCACATCCTTTTGAAATAATAACAATAAAGCAGTAAAAAGTTAAAATTGGCACATTGGTTCATAATGGTATTTAAAATCAGATAAATAAGCCGAATATGACAGTTGAGCGACCGTGCTAGAACCACGGAACTCGGGAATGCCTAACACCTTCTCCCGGGTTAACAGAATTCCTTATCCGGATTTCTGGTGCGCAGACTGTAATATGAAGTCATTCTTTTCCTCGATTCGGGATTAAAATTGGTGACTTGGGACACCCTAAATCTCCCAAGTGGCGACTCTGAAATTAATAAACCAATCCCATTTCGATTGTCCTTTAATTGGAAAAACTCCCTTGCACCCTCTCTGGTGCGAAAAAAGGAGGTGTGACAGCTCTGGCGACTCCGCTGGGGATCATACCCAGAACCACTGGTTCAGGGTTAAGAATTCGAGCTTAAAATAATTGTTATTATTTGGCTTTATCTATTATCTAATTTTTACATGTTTGAGCCTAACGTGTTAAATGCTGCTTTTACCGCTTTGATATTATTTGAACTGTATATAAACTGTGCCGAAACCCATATCCTTTCTGAGTCTTCTGAATCATGAAGAAGGGTGTACTTCGTACGACTTCTTTTCTGTATAGTGTCAAATCCCAATTTAGAACGAGGTTCGGACAAGTTGCTAAGCCGGTGAAGCTTCTGTATTCCCGGTACGCTGCCCCCCTCGGCTCGAGCTGTCCGCTCGGGTAAGCCAGGTCTAGAACAAACACCCAGGTTCTGAACCTAGTATAACAAAGCCACATGCCGGATCCCTAGTAGGAACGTTTATTTGCATCATGTGCATTTGACTTAGGGGACTCAACATAGGGGTTGGGTCCGTTTAGGAATAGCAACCTGAAATGGAAAGGGCCATCCTGATGCATCCTACTCACTTCTTGTGCATTTATTTGCTTCAAACATGCATGATGACCGGTTTTGAATGTTGGGAAATTTTTACAAAAAAATAAATAAATAAATAAATAAAAAAATAAGAAAAAAGAAAAAATAATAATAATAAAAAAAAATATAGAAATAAATAAACCAGTTAGTTTATCACCCGAACTACGTCGGTTTGATTCTCACCGGATGTGAGATACGTAGGCAACCCTCATCGGGTCCAACTCTTTTTCCATTTTTACCAAAAATGATATACCATAAAGCATATATGTATATATGTATACACATGTATATAAATAATTTTTTTTTTTTTTGTTTTTGTCCAAAGATTTTTGGTTAGAGTCAAAATAAAGGTTTTTGTTTTCACCTAAAAGGTCACCCTAATAAATGTGCAGGATGAACACAGAGCAAAATGAACCATTCTCAGCCCTCAGCGAGGTCCCTCTACAACTCCACATGTGGTGGAATGACTTGGAAGCCGATAGCAAAGGGGTAATAGGAAGAATATTGGGAGGTTTTGTAAATTTGTTGGGTGTTGAGCCGAGGACAGATATTCTTGAAGCTCTAATACCATTTTGGGACCCCACCTGCAATGTATTCCGTTTTGTTGATTTTGAACTTTCACCGACACTTGAGGAAGTTGCCGGATATGCGGGGCTGAATGAGAAGTTAAGAGGGCAATATTTGCTTTCGCCAAGGCCAGTGTCCCCGCATGCGTTTCTGGATCTACTAAGCATTAGTCGGAAGGTACAACATGACGATTTATCGAGAGGGTGTTGTGATCTCCATTTCTTGTATCAGCGGTACGGAACCCCACAGGGTTTCGAGGAACCGAACCTTGGGCTAACTCACGGCGGGAACAGAAGCAAATGGGAAGCAAGACGTACTTTGGCTTTTATCACAGCATTCTTGGGAGTCATGGTCTGCCCAAGGAAGGACAAAAAGATAGAGATAGGTCTGGTAGGGATGGCCGACGTGGCAATCAAAAGAACCAATAGTACTGTGGTTCCTTTGATTTTGTCCGAAATCTACCGGGCTCTGACTATATGCCGAGAAGGAGGCAAGTTCTTCCAAGGTTGCAACCTGTTACTTCAGCTATGGATGCAGGAACACCTCCATCACCGAGTAGGATACATGAACCACGGGTTGACCGAGAGGAATTGTATCAGCGGATTCAAGAAGCGCATGACAGGCGCCGGATTTCCTGAAGGTGTCGAAGAATGGTTTACACGGTTAAGGACAACAACATCTGACCAAATTGAATGGGCATTTGGTTGGTTGACTGATACTGAGGTTATCTACATGTCGG
Organism: Nicotiana tabacum; assembly: GCF_000715075.1. Lineage (NCBI taxonomy): Eukaryota > Viridiplantae > Streptophyta > Magnoliopsida > Solanales > Solanaceae > Nicotiana > Nicotiana tabacum. Next base: position 74,478,234 of record NC_134084.1, on the reverse strand, counting down.
CTGAAGAATGTCATGTTCTCTTAATGGGGCTTCGCAGCATCCAGCCATACGCCCCTCATCGGGTATTACGACAACTGGGCAGGTTTCAAGTAGTCCCTAATGATGAAAATCTGAGCAAGCATGCCTTGGAATTGAGCCCGGGAGTCATATTCCCCGAGGGGAAGATTAGAAAACTGTGGCATGAATGTAGATTCTTGGAGCCCAAAACCATGGTACGAGAGCTAGCTAAAGGTGAGGTAGACCCAAAGTATGATGCTTGGTTCGAAAGAAGGTTTCAGACTCGGCAAAGACCTGCTAAAAGGGCCCACGTCCAATACTTCACCGATGATTCACAAGAGCAATGGGGATGGTTAAAAAGGGAGAAAGGTTACCAGGTCGAAATCGGGAAGCTAAAGCAACAAGTTGAAAGGCTTGTATTTGAGAACAATGTGCAAGTCGCCTCGGAGCAGGCTGAAAGAAACAAGTTAGCCCAAGAAAACCAAACCTTGAAGGCCCGCCTTCGCCAAGCCAGTAAGAGTAACGTTGACCGACAGAAGCGTCGCTCTGATGAAAGATTGATAGCAAGTTTGAGAAATCAGGTCATCCAAGGCCAAGAAGAATTAGAACAATCAAGAGCTTGCATAACAAGGATGAAGGTCAGAGGGGCAAAGTACGCAATGGCCCGGAAGCAGCATTTGCAACAGGTCATAAGGGATTATGAATGAGCGTCAGAATATTAAGGGAGACGAGCTCCACTCTACATGATCGGATCGTCAAACAAGCACGAGACGCCCAGGCTGACAGAAGACAGTGCTACGATGCAATGGCCTGCATGGAAAGACAAATGGAGTTGTTTCAGGATCGACTTGCCGACGATGCTCAGGCACTGGGGTTGAAAAACCAACAAATCAGGCAGTTGCTCAGTGAAAGAGATGACATCCGAGCAAGGATTGATGAAATAGGGCATTACATCTACATGAAATGCTTGGCATGTGAGCAAACACCTCGGAAGACCCTCCTTGTTTCCATCATTGGCTGCGTCCGTCGGATTATGAACGAGTTGAAGAGCCTGCAAAGAGACCTTACACCTAGAGCCGCGAAAAGGCCGAATGATGCCTCGCGGGCCCTTAAATTGGAGAATTAGTTTTGGTCAAGTCCTGTTTATTTGGCTTTGGTTGTTTTTCCATATGTTGTTTTCTTTTCATTAAACCAAGTTTAAAACCGTGGAGTCTGTACTTCTGCTATTTTTATTTTAAGTACTGTGTAATAGCAAATTTTGATAATGAAATTAAGTGACTCCAGAAGAATTACTGTGTGTCTTTGCTTTGGGGCAGAACTACGCCTGGTCTGATTCGCGCGGGGACGTGATACGTAGGCAATCCCCATAAGATTCGACCGCTTTTAATAAATAAAGAAAAGAAAATGTAAATAGAATAAAACGCAGGGTTTCGCAAAATACTTTAAAGAGACAAATGAGCAAATCGGGATGACGCATGTTGTTTGAAGCAAAGCATGTAGAAACGGTTAACTGCCTAGGTGCATTGCATCCTCTATGTGTTATGATCAAATCTGTTAAGCTCTAACACTAACAAAGTTTGTTGTTGTCTGATACCAGACAGTTAGTTGTTAAAGAATTCTGGCAACACATTCATACCAAACCAGATCCAAAGGACCGATAGCATCAAGCATGACTACTTCGGAGAATAGTAATGAGGAAGAAAGGCCGATGAGCCAGTTGCTAAAAGAGGCAATGGAAAAGATTGAAAGGATGGGACTAGAGATGCATGCAATGCAGCTAGCCCTGGCCAAAACACAAAAGAGCCCTGAGACACTGGGACACATGCCGGAATACCCTCACTCTGGCCCTTCCACAAGCCGCCCAAATCCCCTCTATCATCAAGAAAGAAGCCCTCACGATTCCCAAGCTCCACCACCCCATCAACCTCTCCCAACACCCAACATTCCCATTTTTGTGGGACCTACATCAGCCCCTTTGCAGCGAACGACTAGTGAGCCATTGTTTCAGGCTCACGATACCCAATACTATCCCCCTGAGCCTACATTCCATGCACCCGAACCACAGGCTTACAATCCCCATTTGGAAGTACCGGCAGAGGTTGAGAAGCCGGTTAAGGCCCCTGAACAAGAAGAAGTGTTGAGAAAGTTCAAAAGCCTGGAGAAATCCTTCAGGAACTTGCACGGGCTGGGCAGTCAAGTCAGCGTGGCATAAAAAGATCTGTGCCCTTTCCCAGATGTCCAACTCCCAGCTGGGTTCAAGATGCCCAAGTTTGATTTATATGAAGGGCACGGTGATCCCATGGCACATTTGCGGGGATTCTGTAGCAAAATGAGAGGGGCAGGAGGCAAGGATGAGCTTTTGATAGCTTATTTCGGCCAAAGTCTGAGCGGATCTGCACTGGAATGGTATACCAGGCAGGATTTCAGCAGGTGGTACACGTGGGATGATCTGGTGCAGGCTTTTGCAGGTCATTTCCAGTACAATCTAGAGATAGTCCCTGACCATCTCACGTTATTGAGAACTGGGAAGAAACCCGGGGAAAGTTTTCGCGAGTTCGGATTCCGCTGGAGAGAACAAGCAGCTAGAGTCGATCCTCCCATGAGAGAGGGAGAGATGGTGGACTATTTTTGCAGACATTGGATCCAACCTACTTTGGTCACTTGGTGACTACGGTTGGAAAATCTTTCAACGAGGTGGTCAAAATTGGGGTCATGATAGAAGAAGGTTTGAGGTCGGACAAGATCTTGAACTATTCGGCACTTAAAGCCACAACCCAGGCTATTCAAAGCGTCACGGGAGGTGCGCTGAGAAGAAAGAAAGAAGAGGTTGCCACGATCGAGGCAGGCAGTTGGTCCAGGGCTGGCAGGCCGCACTACAACCAACCCAGGCCTCACAGGTCAAACTACCCATACAACCCACCACAAAATTTCTATCCACCTCGAGAACCACATTGTTCCGTACACCAAGCCTAGGTATACACTCAGCCTTCGGTTTGCCCACAATGGCGCGCACCGGCTCCCCAGAACATATATGCACCACCACAAAACACCTACCCTCCACCAATGGCATATAGAAGTCCTTCAGGGGCAGGTTTCCGGGGAAATCCAGATGCCAGGAATGACAGGTTGCGGAAGCAAAGAACCTTCACCGAACTGGGAGAAACCTACACCGCTATGTTCCACAAGCTGCAGCAATTGGGTTTGGTTAGTCCTGTCCATACTCGGGAACCAAATCCCCCGCCTCAGAATTTGGATCGTTCAATCAGTTGTGAATACTGTTCAGGGATGCTCGGGCACGATACCGAGAAGTGTTGGAAGTTAAGGCATGCCATACAGGATCTTATTGACACCAATAAGATCGAGGTCCAGACACCGAAGGCCCCTAACATCAACCAAAACCCACTGCCAGCGCACCACGAAGCTCACATGATTGAGTTGGTGTGTGAGGGAGGAGAATTAAGAAAACCCTCACAAACAGTGATGATGATCCAAGCCGCCCCGAAAGAAGTCTTAACCAGTGGAGCAACGAGTGTACGGTCGCAGGGAGAAGGCGTCAAGCCGGTAGTGATATTGGGGAAGAGCCCGTCCATCATAGCAAGCAAACCCGAGCCAAGCAAGTTGGTAATACCAGGGATCCTGCCCACACCGGCAGTCATGTTGAAAGGGGTATGTAGAGAACAAGTGACCATAAAGCCGGTGGTCCAACTGCCGATGATTGACAGCAGGGCTGTGCCCTGGAAATATGAAAAGGCAGTGGTGACATACCAAGGAAAACAGGTGGAAGAATTCAGTTGTGAAGCGCAAGGGCTGACTCGATCAGATCGATGTTTTGCTCTGGTGGAGTTAAGGAAAACCAACCCAGTGGCAACCAAGAAGCCAGTGTCAGAAGAAGAGGCTGAAGAATTCCTGAGGAAGATGAAAGTACAGGACTATTCTGTGGTTGAGCAGCTGAGAAAAACACCTGCCCAGATCTCACTATTGTCATTACTCCTCCATTCCGAGGAACATCGTCGGGCCCTGTTAAAGATATTGAATGAGGCCCATGTACCCAGTGAGATTTCTGTAAACCACCTGGAAACCATTGCCAGCAAGATTTTCGAGGTGAACAGAGTGACATTCTCAGATGATGACCTGCCAGTGGAAGGAACGGAGCACAATAAAGCTCTATACCTAGCTGTCAAATGTGAAGACTCGGTGGTAACCCGAGTATTGGTGGATAACGGCTCAAGCGCCAATATTTGTCCATTATCCACCCTGGACCAGTTAAAGATTGACCGTGGAAGAATCCGGGAGAATAGCATCTGTGTCCGGGGGTTTGACGGAAGCGGAACAGCCACTGTGGGGGATGTTGTACTTGAACTGACCATTGGTCCGGTCCTGTTTACCATGGAATTCCAGGTATTGGACGCCACAGTATCTTACAACTTGCTGTTAGGACGACCCTGGATTCATGCAGCTAAAGCGGTGCCTTCCACCCTACATCAGACAGTGAAGTTCGAGTGGGAAAGACAAGAGGTCGTGTTGCACGGCGAGGATACAACATGCACCATGGGCGGAACCATTGTGCCTTTCATAGAGACCACTGATGACAAGGGTCCCTGGGTCTACCAGATTCTCGATACAGGGTCGGCCAACAAAATTTCTGAAGGAGAAATCATCCCGCACCCTAGGGTAGCTGCCGCAACAGTCATGATGGTATCAGAAATGCTGGGTAATGGATTTGTGCCGGGAAAAGGCCTGGGAGTTGAACTTCAAGGGATAGTCCAACCTGTTTCCCTTCCTAAGAATCTGGAAACCTTCGGGTTGGGGTTCAAAACAACCGTAGCAGACAGGAAGGAGGCACGGAGAATGAAGAAGAGGGTCTGGTTTCTGCCTAAACCAGTGCCACGCCTCTCAAGGTTTTTTGTTAAAGCAAGTGCCAAGGGGTCAGCGATCCCAAAGATTCGAGGACCTTTGATCGGTATAAATGAAGACCTGAATCAGAGTTTTGAGAGGCTATTCACAGATGTCAGTATGGTGGAAGCTGGAGAAGGTTCCAGCAGAGCAGAGATACAATTTGTGGGGCCTGAGGCCAAGACCAACAATTGGACGGTTACTCCTCTTCCTGTCCGAGGGGAGTCTTGGTAGTAGGCTTTGATTAATGTTTTGTTGGTTTGTTTGTTTGATCGGATTATTCAAGGGTGTAATCCAAATTTTACTTTCGTTTTTGTAAAAGTGTGAACCCTTTTTATCCCGCAAATTTAATAAAGTTCTTTTCTTTTGTCTCATTTTAATTTTTGTCTTGTTCTTTTTCTTTCTGAACAGTTCTCTTTTTACTGGTTCTAATGACATGGCATGCACAGCGGATCTTCGACCTAGTCTAATAAATCAATCTGAAACCGACTCAATGATGCAAAAGGTCATTTGTGACGATGAATCTGAATGTGACGAAGGCGAAGCCTTCGAAGAAATAAACAGAGAACTGTGCCAATTTGAAGAGAAACCCAAGCCTAACTTAAATGACACCGAGGCTGTGAATCTAGGAGACGCTGATAACGTCCAAGAGACCAAAATTAGCATCCACATTGAGCCGAATGTCAGAGCAGAATTGATCAAAACTCTCAGGGAATTCAAAGATGTTTTTGCCTGGTCATATGATGATATGCCTGGATTAAGCACCAATTTAGTGGTTCACAAATTACCCACTGACCCGGCATACCCTCCGGTCAAGCAAAAACTAAGGAAATTTAAAATAGAAATGAGTGTAAAGATCAAGGAAGAAGTGATTAAGCAGTTACAAGCGAAGGTCATTCGGGTCACTCGATATCCCGAATGGTTGGCCAATGTGGTACCAGTCCCAAAGAAGGATGGAAAAATCAGGGTGTGCGTTGACTACCGCAACCTCAACAAAGCAAGTCCCAAGGACAATTTTCCTCTACCCAACATTCATATCTTGATCGACAATTGCGCAGGGCGCGAGATCGGATCCTTTGTGGATTGCTATGCGGGTTATCATCAGATCCTAATGGACGAGGAGGATTCTGAGAAGACAGCGTTTATCACGCCATGGGGAACCTTCTGCTATCGGGTAATGCCATTCGGATTAAAGAACGCCGGGGCAACGTACATGCGAGCAATGACTGCGGTGTTTCATGACATGATACACAAGAAGATTGAGGTGTACGTCGATGATGTGATCATCAAATCTTGGCGTCGGGAGGACCATATAGCAGACCTAAGGAGATTTTTTCAAAGACTCCGGGAGTATGATATCAAGCTTAACCCGGCCAAATGCGCATTCGGGGTTCCATTAGGAAAGTTACTAGGATTCATCGTCAGTCGACGAGGGATTGAGTTAGACCCATCCAAAATTGAATCCATCCGAGATTTGCCACCGCCAAGGAACAAAACAGAGGTAATGAGTTTGCTGGGTAGACTCAATTATATTAGCAGGTTCATCGCTCAACTCACAGCAACTTGTGAGCCCATATTTCGGTTGCTGAGAAAGGATGCTGCGGTAGGTTGGACAGCAGAGTGTCAGGAGGCCTTCGACCAAATCAAAGGGTATCTGTCTAATCCACCCGTATTGGTCCCGCCTAAGCCCGGGAAACCCCTAATCCTTTACCTGATGGTCTTGGAAAATTCATTTGGTTGTGTACTGGGGCAACATGATGACATAGGAAGGAAGGAGCAGGCCATCTACTATCTCAGTAAGAAATTTACAGTGCATGAGGTCAAGTACACTCAACGCGAGAAAACATGCTGCGCCCTAACTTGGGTAGCTCAGAAATTGAAGCACTACCTGTCTTCATATACTACGTATCTCATATCCCGTTTGGACCCATTGAAATATATATTTCAGAAACCTATGCCCACGGGAAGGTTGGCAAAATGGCAAATTCTGCTCACCGAGTTTGATATCGTCTATGTGACGAGGACAGCCATGAAAGCCCAGGCACTGGTAGACCATTTGGCAGAGAATCCCGTTGATGAAAAATACGAGCCCTTAAGAACGTATTTTCCTGACGAAGAGGTGATGCATACGAATGAGTTGGAATTACCCGAGGAACCGGGTTGGAAGCTTTTCTTCGATGGAGCTGCAAACGCAAAAGGGGTTGGAATAGGAGCAGTACTCATTTCTGAAACAGGACGGTATTATCCTGTTACGGCTCAACTACGCTTCTATTGCACCAACAATATGGCCGAGTATGAGGCTTGCATTCTGGGTCTGCGCCTGGCTGCTGACATGGATGTCCAAGACGTCTTGGTCTTGGGAGACTCGAACCTCTTGATACATCAAATTCAGGGAGAATGGGAAACACGAGATATAAACTCGTACCATACCGACAATGCTTGCATGATCTGAGCAAGCAATTTCGATCGGTAAAGTTCAAACAGATCCCAAGAGTTCACAATGAGGTTGCGGATGCCTTAGCCACCTTAGCATCAATGCTGCACCACCCTGACAAAATGTAAGTTGATCCTCTGCACATCCAGGTCCGTGATCAGCACGCCTACTGCAATGCCATAGAAGAAGAAGCAGATGGCGAACCCTGGTTTCATAATATCAAGGAATACCTCAGGATGGGGATATATCCAGAACATGCCTCTGGAGACCAAAAAAGAGCCCTTCGGCGTTTGTCGAATGGTTTCTTCCTCAGTGGGGGAATATTGTACAAAAGAACCCCGGATCTGGGATTGTTGAGATGCATAGATGCCAGGCAGGCAACAACGGTTATGGCAGAAGTACATGCTGGAGTTTGTGGGCCACACATGAGTGGATATGTATTGGCAAGAAAAATCCTTCGAACAGGGTGTTATTGGCTCACCATGGAACACGACTGTATCACTTTCGTGAGGAAATGCCATCAGTGCCAGATACATGGAGACTTGATTCATTCTCCGCCAACAGAGTTACATACGATGTCAGCACCCTGGCCGTTTGTAGCATGGGGCATGGATGTCATTGGGCCCATCGAGCCAGCAGCGTCCAACGGTCATAGGTTCATTCTAGTGACCATTGATTACTTCACCAAATGGGTTGAGGCTAAAACCTTCAAATCAGTAACCAAGAAGGCAGTGGTGGACTTTGTTCACTCCCATATCATCTGCAGATTTGGGATCCCAAAAGTGATCATCACGGATAATGGTGCGAATCTTAATAGCAGCTTGATGAGAGAGGTATGCCAACAATTCAAGATTACACACCGCAATTCCACCCCATATCGTCCCAAGGCGAATGGAGCAGTCGAAGCAGCCAATAAGAATATCAAGAAGATACTGCGAAAAATGGTGGAAGGGTCCAGACAATGGCACGAGAAATTACCCTTTGCTTTGTTGGGTTACCGCACTACCGTCCGGACTTCCATAGGCACAACTCCTTACTTGTTGGTGTATGGAACTGAGGCCGTGATACCAGCGGAGGTCGAAATTCCGTCCCTCCGAATTGTCGCTGAAGCCGGGATTGATGACGGTGAATGGGTCAAAGCTCGATTGGAACAGTTGAGCTTGATAGATGAGAAAAGATTGGCAGCAGTGTGCCATGGTCAGCTGTACCAGAAGAGAATGGCAAGAGCGTATAATAAGAAGGTGCGCCCCAGGAAGTTTGAAGTAGGGCAGCTGGTATTAAAGAAGATCCTCCCACATCAGGCCGAGGCAAAAGGCAAATTCGCCCCAAATTGGCAAGGGCCTTATATCGTGACCAGAGTATTGTCCAACGGTGCTTTGTGTTTGACAGATGTTGAAGGTAGATGTGTCGACATGGCTATCAATTCAGATGCAGTCAAGAGATATTATGCGTAATTTCTTTAATTATGGCAATTGTTCGGTTTGTTTGTTTGTATTTGGCATTTATTGGATAATGAGATGACGGAGGCAATTCTTTCTTCTACCCAAACACTGTTTAACCCTTGCTTCCCCCTTTGAGCCTTAAGTTATTCTTTCATACCCCTCTTTTGGAATCAATAATAGGAAAGACATGAAAAAAGAAGAAGAGAGAAAAAGAAAGAAAAATGAAAAGAAGGAAAAAAAAAGAAGATAAAATCACAAGAAATACAAAACCGTGGGAACTACGTTTGACCTGATTCCTCAAAGAGGATACGTAGGCGCCTCACGTCTCGGTCATAGTATGCATCATAGCAAATATAGGATGCATAATGTACATAGTGTGCATAATAGGCACAATGGGCGTAACGCACATAGCTCAACATAAGCATAAAAAAATAAATTCCCCAAGCAAGAAAACTGGGACAGAGGTTATGTTTTAAGTTCCAACAAAGGTTTGATTCCAAAAGTTGTAGCACATCACCCTTCAAATTTGTAGCCTTTCTTCAATCCCACACCAAAACCAACATCAACATCCAAAAGACCTCCCGATCAATGTTTGAGAGATGCCAAGTCCGGCAAATAAGGCCGAGAATAATACACTGATCCCCAGCAAAGAAGAGGATCGTAAGACTGGGAATGAGTTGATAGTCAAAAGAATCCCCAGAAGAGAGGGTCGTATCTACAACACCCCGGATTCTCGAAAGAAATAAAATGAGAGAGTCTTATCGGTGAAAACCTTCACAGGCACCGAGAGGCGATGTAAGATGAGGGATATGAAATGAGAGAGTTTTATTGGTGAAAACCTTCACAGGCACCATAAGGCGCCGGGAGATGAGAGAAAAGAGAGAGTCTCATTAGTGAAAACCCCTCGAAGGGCACTATGAGGCGACAAGACAGATCAGCAAAGCTACCACATTCGAAACGGAATGAACACTCCTTTATCATCCCCAGTAAGTCAAACCATCGAGCAGATCAATTGATACAAATAGACTGGGTCGGAATCTATGGTGCTCGCCATGATCACGGGAACCAGTTGTGTCCTCCAGATAAGTTCTTTGGATTGTCTCCTCCCACAAAATATTGGTTCAGAAAGTTTTTCTCTTTTCCATATCTTTATTTCTTTTCCTAAAATGTGTCTTGAAAGGATTTTTCAAAGCTTACTACCAGAAACCGAAGGGGAATTCATCCCAATGCAGGATAATACAAACAGTCTTAGGGGCCGGTCCCAGGCAATGCAGTGATTGTGCCCGGAAATTTTGGAAGAAGTAAGCTCCAAAAGGGAGTGGTTCCGGGAGTTAGAAGCAGACTCCCACATCATGTGTTTAAAGAGAAAGCAGAAAAGGGGATAAATTGAAAACCAATCCCCAGCAGGCTAGAGACCCCCAATAGGCAACTTTGCCCGCCAACCAATTATGGGGACAAAGAGCAAGAAAGGGGGAAGAGAGAAAAACGGCTCGCCAGAAAGGCACCCTCTACCACCACGATTAAAACTGATTAAATCCTTTTGTCCGCTGCAGGAAAACAAAGAATTGATGATGGCAGCAAGATGCACCGCTATGGAAGTCACCAAAAACCGGGGCAGAAAATTTTCTGCCAATTGTCGAAAATTTTCTCGGAAGAACGGGAAAGCAATTTCAATACTTTTAAGTTCTAGGTCGCCCACCAGTATAATACGGGAATACTTTTAAGTTCTAGGTCGCCCACCAGTATAATGCGGGAATACTTTTAAGTTCTAGGTCGCCCACCAGTATAATGCGGGAATACTTTTAAGTTCTAGGTCGCCCACCAGTATAATGCGGGAATACTTTTAAGTTCTAGGTCGCCCACCAGTATAATGCAGGAATACATTTAAGTTCTAGGTCGCCCACCAGTATAATGCGGGAATACTTTTAAGTTCTAGGTCGCCCACCAGTATAATGCGGGAATACATTTTAAGTTCTAGGTCGCCCACCAGTATAATGCGGGAATACTTTTAAGTTCTAGGTCGCCCACCAGTATAATGCGGGAATACTTTTAAGTTCTAGGTCGCCCACCAGTATAATGCGGGAATACTTTTAAGTTCTAGGTCGCCCACCAGTATAATGCGGGAATACTTTTAAGTTCTAGGTCGCCCACCAGTATAATGCGGGAATACTTTTAAGTTCTAGGTCGCCCACCAGTATAATACGGGAATACTTTTAAGTTCTAGGTCGCCCACCAGTATAATGCGGGAATACTTTTAAGTTCTAGGTCGCCCACCAGTATAATGCGGGAATACTTTTAAGTTCTAGGTCGCCCACCAGTATAATGCGGGAATACTTTTAAGTTCTAGGTCGCCCACCAGTATAATGCGGGAATACTTTTAAGTTCTAGGTCGCCCACTAGTATAATGCGGGAATACTTTTAAGTTCTAGGTCGCCCACCAGTATAATGCGGGAATACATTTAAGTTCTAGGTCGCCCACCAGTATAATGCGGGAATACATTTAAGTTCTAGGTCGCCCACCAGTATAATGCGGGAATACATTTAAGTTCTAGGTCGCCCACCAGTATAATGCGGGAATACATTTTAAGTTCTAGGTCGCCCACCAGTATAATGCGGGAATACTTTTAAGTTCTAGGTCGCCCACCAGTATAATGCGGGAATACTTTTAAGTTCTAGGTCGCCCACCAGTATAATGCGGGAATACATTTAAGTTCTAGGTCGCCCACCAGTATAATGCGGGAATACATTTAAGTTCTAGGTCGCCCACCAGTATAATGCGGGAATACTTTTAAGTTCTAGGTCGCCCACCAGTATAATGCGGGAATACTTTTAAGTTCTAGGTCGCCCACCAGTATAATGCAGGAATACTTTTAAGTTCTAGGTCGCCCACCAGTATAATGCGGGAATACATTTAAGTTCTAGGTCGCCCACCAGTATAATGCGGGAATACATTTAAGTTCTAGGTCGCCCACCAGTATAATGCGGGAATACTTTTAAGTTCTAGGTCGCCCACCAGTATAATGCGGGAATACTTTTAAGTTCTAGGTCGCCCACCAGTATAATGCGGGAATACATTTTAAGTTCTAGGTCGCCCACCAGTATAATGCGGGAATACATTTAAGTTCTAGGTCGCCCACCAGTATAATGCGGGAATACATTTTAAGTTCTAGGTCGCCCACCAGTATAATGCGGGAATACATTTTAAGTTCTAGGTCGCCCACCAGTATAATGCGGGAATACATTTAAGTTCTAGGTCGCCCACCAGTATAATGCGGGAATACTTCTAGCTCTAGATTTTGGAATCAGTCACCCCACCTAAAGACGGAAGGGTACAACAGAGATCCCCAAGCAGGAAAACCAATAAAATCCCCAGCGCAAAGAAGCAGAAGTCTGCCAAAGCAAGCGCACATTCAAAAGGAAGGAAGAACGCGTCTCAGAAGAAGCAGTTCGGAAACATTATGGCATGCCCAACATAACAATTCTGATGAAAAACCATACCGCTGAAGAAACCATTGAAAGATTTAAGGAAGAAAGCCATGTTCCCAGCAAATCAAGCAAAGTGATGAGAACTGACATTCAGAAAAGGTGAAAGACCAGCATCATCTCCAAGTTCACAAAATAAAGGCGTCAGAGGAAAGCGTCAGCCGACAAGAAAGCAAGACAACAAGAACAAGTTGAAGATATATGAGATCTCACACTCTAGCTTAGCTTCTTGTTTTTCCTTTTAGAGCAATGTAACAGGGAGATCGGTTGAGCAGTAGCATCCTACAGCAGCATACAACAGCGCACAACAACAGCAAACACTACAGTCACACGGTAGTCCCAGCTACCAAAAATTTTCCGAACTACATTGACCTGATTCCTGTTCAGCCCAGGATATGTAGGAAACCTCTGAAGCAAAGGTTCGGTCAAATCCTTTTCAAAAATGCTTCACACGGAGTATTCGGATAGGCAAAAATCGCTCGCTTTATCTTTGCGCGAAAACCCTTAGTGTCTTCGTGCAAAGAGGGGCAGCTGTAAGCACGTGATTTTTGCTTCACGAGCAATCACTCCAAAAGGAAAACAAAAAAATAAAAATAGTGACGGATGATTTCGCTGTACAATTTTTTGATTTTTTCCGTGACATGTGTTATTAGTCGTTTGTAGGTCTGTCCATTTTGCATTTTAATCATTATCAAACAAAATACAAAAAATATATGTCATTAAAAAGAAAATTCAAAAATATAAATATATGTGCGTCGTTCGTTTTAGGTTGTGATTTAACTTGCTTAAACATTTTTATTTGGTATGATAATTATGTTGAAGTGCTATATTGTTATTTGTTTTAATTTCATTTGTTTTATTAGTTATTTTTATTTTTCTTTAAATTGGAAAACAAAAGAAAGTTGAAATCAATTTGGGCCCAAAAAATAAGACAAAAACAGGCCCAAACCAACGATCTGACCCGGTCCAAACCAGGCCTGCCCTGACCACCTCCCGAAACGACGCCGCATCATGCGTCTGATCTGGGCCGTTCAAACTCTCGATCCAACGGCTCAGGACCTCTTTCAGCGACCCATGTTCAAACCCGACCCAAATAACCAGCCTGACCCAACCCCTCACTTAAACCAAACGACCCCGTTTAACTACCAAACGACCCCGTCTCATGTCTCATCCTCAGATCCAAGCCGTTGAGATCATCTGATCTAACGGCTCAGATCCAATCAGACTCCCCATATATAAACTCAACCCTTCACCCCACGCCCCCTATCCGAACCCCACCCCTCACTCGTCTCCTTCCCCAAGCTGAAACCCCAAACCCTAGCAAGCCGCCCTAGCTTCCCCTCCACCAAAACCCGGCGGCACGAACGCCGGTGACCACCCCCTTCACACCCCTAAAGCATCCAACCACCCTGAACACGAATCAACTAACCACGAACCTCGAATCACCTTCCTTCGTCTCGAATCTTCATTTGAAGATTTGAGTCGAAACTCTGACCTATACCAAACCACCCCATCTTCATACCAGACACTCCCCTGACCTTCCTCGTGACCAAACCAAACTTGGTTTGGTCCGAATCTACCCACAACTCCCAAAAAACCAGATCTGAGAATCCAAAACCTAGAACACGGATAGCCTTGGAATCCAGCCGACCTTAACAAGGGTTCGAGGTCTAATAGACCTTAATCAAGGTGTTCTCACGTGAGAACACCCTGATTAAAGTTTGTTCGGCCTCAAGAGTTCGAAGTTGAGTCAGATTTGGGTCATTTTGATTTCAAACTCTTTTGGTAAGTTTTCCTTTCTTTTGTTTTAGTTCTAATTAAGTTGTCAACATATTTCGTTGTGTTTGTTTGTCATTTTGTTATTTTTCATTCGGATTTCTTCCATCTCTGTTAAAGGCCTTTTTATTTGGTCAATTGTCTTCTGTTTGTGTTCTGAATATACCCTGTGATATACGTGTTCATCAATTAGATTAATCGTCAAACGAGTTTAATTCATATAAGTTCCCAGTGTTTGAACAAATTTGTCTGAGGTCATTCGGGACTCTATACGTGTTGTTTATATGAACGATTGATTGTTATGTGTTACGATTAATATAGTCGAGTCGATATATGTCGTCAATTAGTTTCAATCGTTAAGGGTAACAACTTGATTCGTATTGCTTATTTCTGCTGTGATCGTATTTGAGTCCCATTAGGAACTGAATTGTATGGCCTATTGATTTTGTTCAAATCGAATTAAAAAACATCTAGGGGAAAGGTTATAATGGCAGATTCAGACTTCGATTTTAAAACACGATGCCATTTGGTTTAGACCGTGGGCAGCATGTGTATGGTTAGCTTTAAGGAATTAAAATAATTGGACAGCATGTGCTATCAGATTATATTCCTACTGCCCCATACTTTGGTTAAATAAACAAGTGATCAGTACATTTTAACAACAAAAGAGAGAGGGGCTGTCAGGGATTTTGATGGGAGTTTTGTTTATTTAAAAGAAGTGAGTGGAAAAACAACGAGGGGGGGGGACAATTTTGAGTTGTAAAACAGACTGTAAAATGTTAAGGTTAGGCTATAAAAGAGGCAGACCTTCCATTAGAAAGGGAGTTCATTTTTTGGGTCTTGAGAGATTCTGTGAGTAAGAAAACTGAAAAAGGAAAAACAGGAATAAATTTCAGAACATTGTGAATGAGTATTGTCTAGAAGAAACTGTGTAAGAGTCCAGTTTGATCAGGTCTTTGTGGTTTTGGCTTTTCTGTCGTTTGCCAAGCTTTCTTGTGGTCATTGGATTTCTGTTGCTGTTACATTCAACATTCTGGGCTGTTATTTCCTACTCTGTTTTTCTGGGATTGTTTATTTGTTGCTCGACTCCTTGCTGAGCTTCATCATTGTTGGCTGGTCGTTGTTGCTGTGTGGTTGCTGTAAATCTGCTGTGCTGTTGTTTGCTCTGTACTACTCAGCTGATCCTTTTCCTTCTTCTTTTGTTCCTCTATACCAGGTACACAACTAATACTGTCCATGTAATTTGAAAGTCGAGCATGAATACAAAAGGGAAGATTTGAAGACATCTATGTCCACATGTAGTTGCTATATAGATGATTATGTAGTGTGTAATGGTTTACAATCTTGTTTGGGTATTGGAGTTGGTCCTTTCATAGAGTGAATACAAAAATGTAGTATGGTTTAATATCATATGTTGGTTAGGTTAACAGACAAAAGGATTGGCAGTATACTAGGCTATGTCTTGGAAATTAGTTGTGTTTTGTAATTAGCATTCTCTTTTAATGCATGTCAAAGAATAAAACTATCCGCCTTAGTTAATTTTCATTCTCTTTTGATAAACTGCCTCGTTATAATTATCAAGCCACAACCTTATAACAATTGGCACAAGTCCGCGCCCCTCAACCTTATGAAGGTCGAGCCCAGGTCAAAACAGACCAAACAGACCCGCCTCGGATAAACAGTGGCCCAGGTCTGGCCCATTCCGCATGAGCTGGATTTGGGCCCATAATGTTCGATCAGCTGTCCGTATGCATGGTCATGTTTCCTTATTCTGTAAAAGCATTTCGGATCCTGCTGTAAATAATCTGCAAGCATGTAAATAATTAAGAGATTTTCTTTTTATTTTTAGAGACGAACTTAATAGGAAATATAGTCATTATAGGTTTATCCTTTAAAATAAGAATGAGATGAGCCTCGCCGAATAAAAAACACAAATTGCGGGGCCCTCTAAATGTATATATTAAATACTTAGATTCCGGGACGGGCCGTTTAGCAAATTTCACGGCCCTTCCCAAAATAATAACACGATAGTCTCTCTAGGTGCGTGTTTAATAATCTACTTTCTTAAAACTTGGGGTGTGCATTTCATGCGACCCAGATCCAAATCCCAAAACATCAAATAAAATATGTTCCAGATTGTGGGTGCATTTCATGTGACGCAGTCCAAAGACATGTTTTAAGCGATGTTCACATCCTTTTGAAATAATAACAATAAAGCGGTAAAAAGTTAAAATTGGCACATTGGTTCATAATGGTATTTAAAATCAGATAAATAAGCCGAATATGACAGTTGAGCGACCGTGCTAGAACCACGGAACTCGGGAATGCCTAACACCTTCTCCCGGGTTAACAAAATTCCTTATCCGGATTTCTGGTGCGCAGACTGTAATATGGAGTCATTCTTTTCCTCGATTCGGGATTAAAATTGGTGACTTGGGACACCCTAAATCTCCCAAGTGGCGACTCTGAAATTAATAAACCAATCCCATTTCGATTGTCCTTTAATTGGAAAAACTCCCTTGCACCCTCTCTGGTGCGAAAAAAGGAGGTGTGACAAAGATCATCTAACATCCATGACCCAAGAATACTAGAGTATTAAGCTACTCATAATCATACAAAAATCAACTATAAAAGTTTTAAACATAATATTAACAATCAACAAGAAGAAAGTTTGAAAGAACTCTTTAAATCCTTCTCCAAGATGTTGTTCTTCTTCTCCTCCCTTAGCTCAAAGATGAAACTCCTCATTCACTTTCTCTCTCAAGGATGAATAGTATTTTTGCACTTACTCCCCTCCAAAATCTGATCTTGTCCATAATTGAGTTCTTGCTTTGTGTAAGTTGAGTGGGATTTAAGAAAGAATTCCGATTTTACCCCTAAACAAAGTCTTCTCCGGATAAGACCCGCACGAACTATCGCGCGAAGTTTCAAAGTTAGCGCGATAGTTCGCGCGCTTTAGTAGCTTCCAGGCAGAAACCTTCGCGAACTATTGCGCGAAGTTTCAAACTTCGCGCAATAGTTCGCGCTTCAGTAGCTCGATTTTTGTGATTTTTTTTCGTCTCGTCCTTGAACACACTCGACTCCTAGGGGTTATTCTTGCTTATAAATCATTCCAATCTCCTCTTGAAAGCATCATTAGGCTTCTCATCCTGCAAGGTATACATATTTTGAGTAGAGCCTGTTTTTCCATCAATTATCCATAATATGACATTGGAATATAATCAAGCAGAAGCATAAACAATAGCTAAATCACCCAGATTTTGCCTATTATCACCAACCCCTCAACCATCTCCGACCCTATGCGAACGCGATCGTGCCCATACGATTGCCATGCTCCTTACCGGTCCACTACGCGAACACAATATTTATGTCGCGAACGCGATGTACAGAACCATCTGCCAACCGTCCTTTATCCGTAATCGCATTACTCTCTCCGCGATCATGAAGCATCAACCTGCACCAGAAACCAGTAGCTCCTAAACAAAGAGCAATGCTCCAAACTACCCCGAATCACACCCGAGTCTCCCGACAACTCGTCCAATCATACAAACAAGTATATATACCTAATTCAAACTTATCCAAGGGATCGAAACACTACAAATAATATCAAACAAAGAATCGACGTCCAAAATCTATCTCTTGACTTCCAAACATTCTAACTTCGTTGAACACATCCGAATCACACTTAGATATTTCGGATTTTGACCAAACTTCGTACACAAGTTCCAATCAGCCAAATGAACCTAACCAAAGCCATGAAACATCAACCGGACCCCGATAACATTAACGTCAACTGTCAATCAAGCCTATGAACTCTCCAAACCTTCAAATTGCCAACTTTCGAAAATTAGAGCCAAAACCTTCTAGGAACCTCCAAATCCAAGTCCGAACATACCCTAAGTCCAAAATCACCATAAGAACCTATTGGGACCATGAAATCACCAATATGAGGCCGTCTACTCAAAAGTCAAACCTTGGTTAACTCCTATAAATTAAGCTTCCAAAATGAGACTAAGTGTCTCAATTCATTCTCAAACCTTCTTGAAGCCAAACCGATCACCCCCGCAAGTCACAAAACAACAAACTACATACAAGGAGCATCAAATAAGGGAAACATAGTTCAAATACACAAAACGATTGGTCAGATCATATAAATTATTAGTTGACATAGACCCTTGTTCTCTAATAAATGAGGATACTACACTGGAAATAGTCGGGATAGCTCAGTTGGTAGAGCAGAGGACTGATTAATTTGTATCGGTCTCTTTTCCCTAGAATTAATTTCTAATTAATTTAATATGAGTCAATATACATATTCTTTTAGTGTCCAAGTTAGAACAATAGCTTTACCTAGATATATCCTATAGATGCACAAGTTTCATGGGAAAGAGAGCCTTGATATGCCATTCATGGGTAGGGTGGTGCCAGAATTGTTATAAATTTACGTCTTGTAGTTTATTTGAGGAATTTATGGGGTCCATGGGACAGAAGCTCTTAAAATTTGCATGTTAGTTGCTAGTGGTAGTTGAACGGTTTGTGGAATATCTAGTACGTGGTAGTATCTAATATGGGCACCAATTGCTCTTCGTGAAAACAAGATCTCAGCATTGATGGAGCCATTGCAACTTCTGTCAAAAGTTGCATTCTTTTTTGGTGACTGCAATTTCAGTCTACCAAATGATGGTCCTCTTCACAGCGTACAAAAAAGGTGCCTTTTCCTTGAGGTTGCATTTATATTGATCTACCACCCCATGTGAGGGAAACCTCTCAAGTAGGACATCTTCAATAAATGACTATAACTAATAATAGTTCTAGGCTAAAACGATCTTAAATAGACGTTTATTTGGAGAAGTGGTTGAAGTCGGAAACGAGAAGTGCAGCAATATTCACTTTTAACCCCTTTATTTAAAATATATCAAATAATTTACAATGTATTTAAAGATTAGTCAGTTCACCCAAACTTCAGGACTAAGTATTCTGAATTTGCAAATTCAGAACTTAATGTCCTTAATTTTTGAGTGACTAATTTGAAATTTACACCTAAGTGTCCTGAATTTTTGAGTGGTTAATTTGAAATTATGAACTACTAATTTAACATCCAGGACATAAGATTCTAGCTTCTGGACTCAATTTTCGAACTTTAGGACACAATGTCCTGAAGTTTGAATTTTTAGGTTTAAACTCTTGGACGCCATGTCCTGAAGTTTGAGCAAAATTGGCTAATATTTAAACACATTATAAATTGTGGATATATTTTAAACAATTTAAGTAATTGAGTGAGCGACTATTTGAGTTAATTCTTCTTTTCATTTTATCATTTCAGTACTATATCATCAATGTAACCTTTATGGAAGGCATATAAGTGAGAGAAAAACAACAATTATGTTAAATGTGTAGGTAGGGAAGGGGGTGGTGGGTCACATAGTTGAAAATGCTGTAGTAGTATTCACACTTGAGCCTTGATTATCACATAACATTACTATGTGGCAATTGAGTGAGATTATAATATATATTGAGAATTACAACATGTAGTGCTAATTGAAAATCATAGTAAATAAATCAGCATCTTTTGCCCTTCTTGCAGCCAAGTGCACCAGCATTGAGGGTAATAGAGCTAACTAAAGTAGATGGCCTTGCACTTAAACTTGAAGCTTTGGCATAACTTTTAGAAGCTCCAGCACCAGACCTAGTAAAGAAAGCTCCATTAAGCATTAAATCTCCTTCAGATCTCCAGTTCCAAGTCTTCCATTCACTTTCTGGTGCATCTTCATGTTTTGTCACCTATTGAGCCAACATTTAAACACAAATAGGTTAAAGTAACCATACTTTTTATTTTTGCCACTTTTTTCACTGCACTTACCATCTTTATCAAAGTTGCTACTACCATTATGACACCTAAAAACTAGGTCATTCACATTAATGAGCCGCTTCTTCCTTGCTATTCCCACCGTCTCATATTATGTGTAGTGTTTCTTTTTTACACACCCATTAAAAATATTAATTAATGAAAGGGATTGAACTATTCTATCCTTATTAATATCTTAAAATATAATCTCTTTTCGTTGAATATTTATTCAATTTATATGTTATCTCTATCTTCAAGAACAATTATTACTATAGGTAAAACAAGAAAAAAATAATTAATTTTGTCTTGAATTTCTAAAATGACAAATAATTTAAGACAACTATTTAGTAATCGGGACGGTTAATATGAGACAGAGGGAGTACTATTTATCGGTGTAGTTTAATACTCCCTCCGGTTAAGTAACCATTTTACCTTTGACACACCCATTAAGGAAATAAGAACTCCTAAAGAAAAAAAAGATATATTCACTAAAACCTTAATTAATTATTAGCTTGACACATTAGAGTATGTAAATAAGGGCAAATATTGGTAAAATAAAAGTAATTCCTTCTTGATTCTGTAAATAGACATTTATTTTGGATAAAAAAAAAAGAAATAAAATGATCATTTATTGGAGACCGGAGAGAGTATGTAATTATTTATTGTTTTTATCAGGTACTTGTTAATACTTATCATACAAGTTTATTTATAATTATCCTATATGTGACCTGATTATGTGAGTATTTGTACACCATTAGTGCATAAAACCTTGAAACCCTTTTCTATCATTTGACCCTTTCAACTTTAATTAGGCAAAGTTTGGTGCAATAGATACCCTCTAAGGGTAGGCTAAGCAAAGTTTAGTCAACTCATTTAAAAACATTTTTATTTTCAATATGCAAAAATCTATTCAAATGTTACAAAATTGGAATTACTACAGATGAACTATGGTAGCTAGTGACTACTCAGGACATTTGCGTAAAAAAAAGAAAAAAATATCATAGTAACAAAGGTGACAAAATGCACGAAATTTATAGCCCCTTTGGACATAAGAATTTTTTCACTTTTTTTTTCGAAATCAGTGTGGAAGATGAATTTTGGAATTTTTCAAAAATTTGAAAAACTTCAAAAAGTTGTTTTTCAAAATTTTCACTCATATCACTCACAAAACTCCAAAAACAACCCAAAATTATATTCATGTCCAAACATAACTCTAATTTTCAACTATCATTTTCACTTTTTTTTTTTGGAATTTTATAATTCTTATGTCCAAACGCCCACTTAGTCACCTACTTGGTCTACAATTTAAATAAAAAAATTTGCAATCTTGAAAAATAAGAAAAAATGTCATATTTCTTACATTTGACTCTTTAAATGTTTTTAAGAAGGAATTGGTCCTTTTCTATTATATTTTTTGGGTTAAATACATTTGTGACCTTTAAACAATAAAAGTCCCCTCTTTCCTTTTAAAATAAATTTTCTTCAAAAGTGTTAAGTTAATTGTATTTTTTACCTCCTTGTTGAAGATATCATTAGGAGCAAGAAATCTATTGCCTTGGCTGTTGATAGTTGGAGAAGCACTTCCCCCAACTGCATACATCTCCCAATGAGTGTAGTCATTGTTCACCACATGGAAATATCCATGTCTACATCTGCAATTCTCACAAACATATTGTCTCATTTATTACACAAATAAATATACTAAAAAAACAACAACAGAGAATATTAGATCCAACATTTCTTTATTATTTACCTTGGCATTCTCTGTACAAGCCCTTCTCCAAAATGGTTAAAAGCAATGGTAACTTGCATGTTCTTGTCCCTAGTGAATGAATCACTATGTCCCAAAAGCATTACCTGCAGAGCCGAATTCAAAATTTAAGGTCAGTACTTACAAAATATTACTGCAATTACTACTTGTTCAATCGAAAATGAACAGAAAGGCTACATCTGCTATTACAATAATAACATACCCAGTGGTCAGTGTAGTCCCATAAGTAGGGTTTGGGGAGGGTAGAGTGTACGTATACTTTACCCCTACCTTTAAAAATGCAGAAAAGTTATTTTCGGAAGATCCTCGGCTTAGGAAGGGGGAGGGGAAGGACAATTACAAGCAAACCGATCTAACAATCAAAGCAAAATATAATTTTTGGGCATGATTTGGAAATTTTGAACAGCTAAGCCTTATTTGGTTGGTGACTTGAGCATGGATTCATTGTTGAGAGGTTTTCTTAGGCGATATTCTGTGCCCGCATTGAGGCCCGAATAAATTTATTTTCGCATTGGAAAATTCTATATTATGGGGTAAAATAATCCCTAGCAAAAATGCTTCCATACCCAAGGATCCAACATGACAAAACTAGCAAAAGGTACCACTTGGTACATCCGGGGGAAGGACAATTACAAGCAAACCGATCTAACAATCAAAGCAAAATACAAAACTAGCAAAAGGTAATGCATTCAGAAAACCAAAACACAAAACAACAGCAAGTAGTAACACAAAACTAGCCCCAAAAAAAAAAAAAAAAAAAACTACGGAAGGTACCACTTGGTACATCCGCTACTACTGATTACCTTATTATGATGTGTCATGTAATTATTGGAAATAGTAATGGCAGTAGATCCACGAATTGCATCAATCAAGCCATCTCTACAATTTGACAAAGAACAATGATCAACCCAAACATGGCTTCCTCCAAATATAGAAACTCCATCTCCATCTGATAATGTCCTCCAACCATAATGCTCTGGTGAATCTCTAACATAAGCATTTCCTCCTTGTTTACAATCATGAATATTTAATCCATGTATAATAATATTTGTAACATATTGTATAGTAATACATGGACCACCAGCAATGTGTACACTAGCACCTCTACCATCAATAGTCTTGAATGAATTCAGCATTAACTCTTCTTTTAGCTTAATAACCATGTCTCTACCAAATATAATCCAAAGTGGTTCATTTTGAATAGCACCATATCTTAAAGTTCCTGGCTTTGGATTTACAGGATCATCACTAGTATCAGTGACTATGTAAATTTTACCATCTCTTCCACCAATGGCTTGTTTGCCAAATCCAATGGCACAATCAGCTAACATTTGCCTGTTTTTTTCCCAATTTGGGTCACATCTCCAGCAATCATCAATAGGGTTGCCTGTTCCACATGATAAATAGCCTAAGTTCCTTCTTGATGCATTGAAAATTTTGCTGCAAAATCAGAAAAAAGTTGAAATCTTAGTTAAAGAATTTAACTCTGCCTATAGATGCTAAGCATAGTCCGTCCAGAAGCCGAAAAAAATACTAATACAATTTCGATAGTAATGTGAGGTGCCACAAATTGTTATGGGCATAGGGTCATGGAGCTGGCCTCCCCGCCCCTGCCCGCACCCTCCATAATGTAAGTACGCAGAAACCTTGATTTGTTTACTTTCTCCTTTAACAAGATCAAGGTTATGGTGCGTTAAAAGTTAACACAAAAATAAGCAAACTGTTATAAACTTTGAATGTTGAAACTATGAATTTATATAACTGAAATTTTGATAATAAGAAGAATGTGACCAAAAAATGAAAGTGGGGAATAAGAGTAAAGGGTGTAAGTGTCATACTCATTAACTTCTTGGACTATAACTTCAGGGTCAGGAACAGGGGTTGAGAATGTGAAGAGAGGAGCTAAAAGAGCAACAAGGAGAAGGAAGATAATTGGTATTCCCATTTGCACTGCCTTTCGCAATGACAAACCCCTTGTTGTTATTAGGGGAATAAAAATAGTGGAGATGGAGTGTATGGAGTTTGGAATGAAGAGGATGTGGGACTTTTAAAAGGGTGTTATATACAGGGGAAAACAGGATGAAGGGCTGTGTTAATGAACCAACCAAACACCACTTGGACCTACCTGTAGCAACTGTCCCATAAATTTGGTATTTCCCTCTTTTCACTTCTATATTCATGAGTAGGACTCAACACAAAAATTTACACCACCACTGTAGTTTAATTGATTATAGTGAGTTTTTGCTAGCCAAGTCAACATTAACTAAAGAATTGTTCAGTTTAACAATTTAAAAGCAAGATATTAAGAGTTAAAGACTAAAATACTTTAAATACATAGTATAATAATTCCATAGGTAACATTGTTTATACTAATCACAGAAATATGGAGTCATAAGTACATGAGCAACTAGAATGCTACAAATATAATCTGAAATAGAATACAACTGTTCAAAATAAGATAAACAGTAAAATAAGATAGGAAGGGGACTCCAAGGACTGCGGACGATGTGCAGCTCTACCTCAAGTCTCTTGGATTGATCTGATCCGAGCACTCTCACTGCTAGGACTAACACCGAGGTATACACAAGAAGTACAGAAGTATATTATGAGTACAACCGACCTCACATACTTCGTAAGTGTCGAGCCTAACCTCGACGAAGTAGTGACGAGGCTATGAAAAAATACTCACTGTAAACATATAAGAATAATAAATAGCAGACAACATAAATATAGAGAAAACAAATAAACTTGTAACAACACGACCAGAAGGTCAACTAACAAAGGACTCAAAAATAACATCATCTCATAACCTCGTACTAGAACACCATAGCTACAAACAGTAACAACACATCATTCCCCGTTGCAGCATTCCCCGTTGCAGCATACAATCCAATCCCAAATCAAAATTAAAATCTATTGCGGCGAGCAATTCGATCCCAATATCATCTCAATATCTGTTGGGGCGTACAACCCGATTCAAATATCATATTATTATCTATTGCGGCGAGCAATCGAATCCTATCATTTCATTCCCATTCTATTGCGACGCACAACCCGTTTTCATTTTTATTTCATTGTCATCAACAACTCAATACCACAAATTCTGAATTCTCAACATGAAAAGGAAGCCAAAGCATATAAATCACCCAGAAACTACGAGCACAAACAGAGAACAACCAACAACTCAAATTTATAAAGTATTCTCACATCGTAATTCAACCCGAACCTCGACAAGTCATCGATGCAAGAATATCCAAGGGCTCACACAATTGGATATAACTTAATGCAACAAATAAGGTAAAAACAATAAAGGCAAGTAAATGCATGAAATAGTAAAGGTGTTCAATTAATACTGGTGAGAGCATATAGTACGTATGCATATATTGATCAAAGAATAAATAAACAGAAACATATAACAAATAAATGACAAATAACAAGCAAAGCATAAATAACGAGTAATTATATGTAGCAATCACAACATGTAACGAGATATAACATGGAATAAATCATAACATCATGAAAAATACCCCACCTTGCATGCTTGAACCCATGACAACGGTTATACACTCGTCACCTTATATATACGTCGTTTTCACACATAATTTACATAGCAAATAGACCAAATAATTCCTAATTCACTCAAGTCAAAGTTAACCACGACACTTATATCTTTTTCGAAACCAAATCAATAATCAACTACGACTTTTCCTTTAGAACAAGCCTCCAAGCTAACCAAATCTAGCCAAATATCATTCAAACAATTCAAATCAAGCATTAGAAACTACCCACAAAATAAAAAGATTCAATCTTTAACTAAATTTTAAAAGTTAACAAAAGTCAACCTCGGGCCAGCTTGGTCGAAACCGAGATTCGGACCAAATCGTAATTATCCATTCACCCCCGAGTCTGGTTATGTAATTTGTTTTAAAATCCAACCTCAATTCGAGGTCTAAATTTAAATTTTATAAAATTTCTAAATTCTACCCAAAACTCCTAACTTCTACCTTGAAATCCATAGATTTGATGAATAAATTCATGAAAAGGTAATGAAAATTGATGAAAAATAAATTATAGTTGCTTACCAATATATTTGGGAAGAAAAAGCTTTTAAGAAATTGCCTCAATGGAGTCTGGGATTGAGAAATGATGTAAAATGATGTAAGTCCCATTTTTTCTAACTTTTACCCAACTGTAGATGTCCGAAATTGCGAAATATTGATTGCAAAAGCGACCCGTGCAACAGTATCCCAAATGTCGCAAATGCGACTAGTACCTCGCATTTACGAAACCCCTAACAAATGCAAAGATGGTTCAAGCTTCGCATTTGCGAAGCTATACAAAGTCACCAGGGAGGGCAAAAGTGACAAAAAGGTTGCAAAAGCGGTGCACCCCAAGTCTACAAATGCGAAGTATCCTTCGTAAAAGCGAAACCCTACCCCATTTCCTTCTTAACATTTGCGAGCCTGACATCACAAATGCGAGGCTCGCAATAGCGATTAGGTCCTCGCAAACCTGCAACTTTAACACCATCAACATTTGTTCATCAGTAGTTCCAACATCAATCAAAACACATCCGAAACTCAACCAAGCCCCCCGGGCTCCAATTTGAATATTCACGCAAGAGTAATAACATCATACATACTCGCTCGCCAATTCAAATTGTCAAAACTACATCTAGGATCATGAATTGAACATTAAAACTCAAGAATTTCAAGTTTAAAACCAGATTTGCCAATCTTTCACATAATGCACCGAAACACCGTCAGATCAGCCGGGCACCCCAACCAAACATGCGTATAAGTCCAAAAATATCATATGAACATACCGAAATCGTCAAAATGTTGATCCGGGGTTGTTTACCAAAAATGTTGACCGTGGTTAACTCTAGCCTCATTTTAAGTCAAAAATCACATTTTCTTTAAAATTTTACTTAATAGCTTTCTGAAAAATGATACGGACCATACACTCACGTTATAAATTATCAAATAAAGTTACGAGAGGTCTCGAAACACAGAAAAAGAAGTTAGTGCTCAAAACTACCTATCAGGTCGTCACATTTTCTCCCTTCACCAAAAGTTTCTACTATCAAATAATACGACTTATTTTAGTTATGAGCACCTTCATTTGACAAATTATTAGCTAGGTACCCACATATAGTAAATTTTTGAGTCTTGGTGTGACAAAGGGAATTGGGGAAAAGAAAGGAACGAAATACTTGATCCCCTATAAGAATGATTACATCTATTCCCACATCTTAGGCTGTTGAAGATGGGAAATGGAGTCGGTGGAGAATATGTAAAGGTGGGTTAACCTTATTTCCATAAAGTAAAAAAGCTAGGGCTTTGTGGTGTAACTAGACTTTGTATTACTTGGTTCCAACTCAACCCCAAAAGTTAGTTTGAGAAGTGAGGATTGCCCAAGACCGTATAGGCAGACAACAACCCATTTCTTCCAGAAATATGGGACATTTAACACTCCCCCGCATGCACAAAATTGGACATCTGAAGCGTGGACAGCATAATATGGAACTCAATATTAAGTAAACAAAAAATAAAAATAAGTCTAACTCTAATATCATGTTATGAAAAATAAATCTTAGACCGAACTGAAAGCTAAAAATTTAGTGCATGAGGCTAAAATTATCCTAATAACATATGAGAAGACAATAATTTTTCTCTCAACCAATGATGGACTCTCGTTTGGCCATAAGTTCTTTTCACATTTTTTGCAAACAAAATTTGGAATAGTGTTTGATTACAAATGTGATCACTTTTTGGGCAGTTTTTGAAGATGATTTTTTCAAGTTTTTGAAGTTTTCTACTTGCAAAACTTCAACTTCTTTTCAAGTAAAATGCATGTTCAAACACAATTTCAATTTCAAAAAATCAATTTTCATCTCACCATCAAAAACTCTTTTTTAAAAATTTCAACTAAATCTATGTCCCAACGCTAGCTAAAAAATATACCTTTTAATAGTTGAAGATTGTGTTTATATTAAAATGAATGAATAAGGATAAATTAAGGAATTAGTTCATTTTGTGGTAGGGTTATGAACATTTGCTAAACAACATATAGGGGCTAAGCTTCTTAGTATGTTCCCTTTAACTGTTGAGTGTATGTACAATCCTGAGAGATGCGATAACATTCTTGGGTTGTGCGTTGTTCGCCTCGGATGCCGAATATCTCCCATGGAGTAAGGAACTTGATTATTTGATATAGGCTGGACGGGATGGCCCTCATGGTATGTATCCATGGTCACCCTATGATGGCGTTGTAAGTTGTGTCCTGGTTCATGACGTGGAACATCGTTTCTAGGGTGACGCCCCCGGCCAGAACGGGTAGCGTTATCTCCCCCGAGGTTCACTCAACTGTATTGTTAAAACCTGTTAGTGTTATGCAGCATGGTACTATCTTGTCCTCGAGTTTTATTTGCATGAGAACTCGAGGGTGGATAATAGACGCGCCGCTTCCGTAGTCTACCATTATTCTTTTTACATCAGTATCCGACACACGTAAAGTAATGACAAGAGCATCGAAGTAAGGGAAAGTCAAACCGTGGGTATCTGACTTATCAAAGATGATACTGTCTTCGAGGTCATCATACCATTCGTGGGTGATCGACCATTTCAGTTTATGTGTGGTGGTAAACTTCACATGGTTGATTGCTGCTTCATCGCCTCTAATGATGATCATTTGGATGGTGCGGGCGGGGGAGGTGGCTTTGGAGGACCTTGGTTTTGTTCTCGTCCGCGGCCGAAGTTGTCTCATCCCCGGTCGCTCATCAGCTCCCTCAGGTGCCCTTGGTTCAGCATGTTCACTACTTCTTGCTGTAGGGTTATGCAGTCCTCGTTTTTGTGACCCTGCTCCTGGTGAAATTCATAGAGGACGTTTGACTTTCGGGTACTTGGGTCGGACTTTATTTTTTGTGGCCTCTTCACCTTTGTGCCCAGCTTCTCTAGCGCGTACACTATTTCTAAAGGGGAAACACAAAAATTGTGAGCAGATAAGAGTGGAGACATACCTCTTTCGTTTTGTTGAGTCCCTGTATGCGGCCTGGACCGCCCTTCCGCATATCGAGGAGATGGTGGGATGGCCGCTCTGACATAGGGTTGATGACAGTCTCGGTTGAGACGTGGTCCTAACTGATCTCTCCGACCGTCATTGTGACGGTCTTTCCTCGACTCCGTTTGGACTGACGTTAACCGTTGGGTTGGACCGTTAAGGTCATCCTCGTCTACTCTCACCTCGGCGCAGTAGGCGTTGTGAATTTCTTCCCAAGTGGTGGGAGGGTATTTCATGAGCCTGCTTAATAACATTCCGGTCGCTCTCGACCCATTCCTTTTCAACCCATTTTGTAAATCTGCCACCGCCATCCCTTCTGATATATTTGGTAAGCTCATTCTTACCTTGTTAAACCGAGCGAAGAAGTCCTTGAGTCCTTCGCCAGGTGATTGCCTAACGACAAATATATCATTTACCCTAGCCTCCGCCTTCTTAGCCCCAGCGTGGGCGGTGACGAAATTGTCGGCCATTTCTTTGAACATTGTTATTGAACATGCTGGTAATTGTGAGTACCAGGTTAAGGCTCCCCCCATTAGGGTCTCGCCGAACTTCTTCAGTAACACTGATGGTACCTGCTCCTTCGAAAGGTTGTTGCCTTTTACAGCAATGACGTAGTGGATGATATGATCTTCGGGGTCTGTGGTGCCGTCGTATATCTTCAAATACGGTGGCATTTTGAAGGTCTTGGGTATGCCATACAGGACTGCCTCCTCGCTATATAGTTGTTCGACGAACCGGCCGACATCCTGTTTTGGTAGCAGTTTTGGGGCACCCGGTATCTTATCGACCCTTTCTTGATGTTCCCTCATTTGGTCGCGGAGTACTTTGTTCTCGTTTTTAATTTCTTCCATTTTCTTTATAATGGCCATAAGCGCAATATTACCTGCATCAACAGCGGTGTGAGTGTTACTTGTTGGGGGAGCAGGTTGCTCGTTGGTGGCTGCTACGGTATCTGCTGGCGCGACATTTCTATTCGCCCTTTGAACGGGTTTGTCGAGTATATTTAGAGTACTTATCAGCCACTCCTCCAATAATTTTCACTGCTGGTGGTGCTTCTTCAGCTGTGGATGTGGAAGCTCCCCTTTCACGTGAAACAGTAACACTTAAATGAGGGGAGGTGAATCACTCCGCCCGGGTGTAGCACTCGGCATCACATTCTCATCGTCTTCTCTATCATCCTCGTTGATGGTGTTTAAGATGTAGGTAGTGACACCCACTATTGCTTTCTATCTTTCATCTCCTTTTCCTATCATTGTTAGTTCGTGCAAACAAGGAAGAGATGACTGTCCTTTTTTATGATCTAGAAGAAACTAAAATTTTAACCAAACCTCCCCACAGACGGTGTCAAATTGTTTGACCAAAACGTGTTAAGCTTTTTGTTAAACTAATTAATGATGCGAGTCTTAGTTAAAAATAATAAACTCTAGATCAAATATTGAAGGATATTGGCGAGATGAACATCGTTTGAGAGTATGAACTAGCAGATATATACTCAATGATTACTAATAAATATTATAACATGAACATGCAATAAATGCAGATGATGAAAATAAATGTAATAAAAGAGAATCGATCACCCAATTATTATATTATTTGGATGGTTCTTCCACCTTATAGCAATGTGGGAAGATAAAAAGTGAAGATGGATAAGGAATCTTTGGATCTTGTGAACAAAAGTTAAACAACGTGTGCTCGAATGAGATAGTTAGTGAACAAGACAACTTTTGTATATTCTTCTTGGTCAACTCTTTATAAAGTACTCTTATCAAGAAGTGAAGATCCCCTTTTTGTTTTCTATCTCTTCTTATTTATAAGGGATATTTTCAAGAAACCCTAAAAAGTACAAAATAAGGAATATCCAAAAGAATATTCCTTGTGTCCGTTTCTAAACTTATCCTACCATTATTTCTTTACTCCAGTTGCTCGTCCTTGACAATAGTCCTTCTGAGGACGACTTCCCGCTATTACGCCGTGGTCGACCCCGTCCTCGATCTTGTTTATCTACCGTTATCAAGTCGTCAAATTTAGACCAATACACAGAGTTAGATATCTAAAGCGTGGGCAACATAACATAAGAACCCAATATTAAGGAAACAAAAAATAAGAATGAGTCTAATTCTGATACCATGTTATGAAAAAATAAATCTTAGTCCTAATTGAAAACTAAAAAATTAGTTCATGAGGCTAGAATTTTCCCAATAACATATAAGAAGAAAATAATTTTTCTCCCAACCAATGATTGACTCTCGTTTGGCCATAAGTTTTTTTTCACCTTTTTCAATTTTTTTTTTTGAAATACTGCTATAAATTAACACTAAAAACCATTTCAATTCCTATTTCCCCTCAAATCCGAGTTCAAAAGACAAACAAAAGTCTAGTAAAACAAAGTGTTGTGACTCGTGAATATACAGTATGAGAACTAAGAACTTTTTGCCAAAGAAAAGGGATCAGAGTGAAAAGCGAAATAACTTATATATGAAGAATAGATGACTATGGCGCACATGATCAAGTTTGGCCTCATTTGGAAATAATGTCCTATTCAACCTCCCATGTTATTGTTAGTTCTTGATCAAATTTGCCTTGGTTGTATAAACAGAATCTTGATCTCTGTTTTACATTATGGTTTATTGGAATTAAGTTTTACATACAAATAGAATAAATATTTTTACATTATTATTAATGCACTAACTTGCGATAACAAATTAGTTATATAATCATAAAGATTCATCTATAAATAATCTGATTGTATGTATATTTTTACCCCATCAATATATAAAAATTAAATTCTTCTATTATTATAAATATTTCCATTGTTTAGTCTCTAGTTAGTAGTATTTGTGACGAATAACCGATAACATCTCCTTTTACACTAGATCTTGACGGAATATTGCAATCATTCCACCAATTACAATTTAGATTATCTCTTGGCTGACTTAAATTTTTTAATATGACATTAATCACCTCCATAAGAAATTTCCTGCCTTTTTATGATTTGAATGCAACGGAAAATTCCCTGCCTTCTTTTATTGTATTTTTAACACAAAAAAGTTCATACATATGCTACCGTCAATTCTTTTTTATTATTTTCTGCCGCAGTAAAACTTATGTTGCTTGGACTCTCCGAAAATGTCGTCGGATGCGTGTTGAATCCTCCAAATTAGTGTATTTTTGCAGGATCCGATACGTATACAGTAACATTTTAAAGAGTCCGCGCAACATAGAGTAAAACAGAACAAGCTAGGCAGAAGGTCTTACTGAACTCCTCCCATTTTATATGCATTGAGTTAATTTTTAGATGTGTTATTATGTTTGAGTTTGTTACGTATTTCTTTCAATAATATAAATGCTGTAATAAGATATGAAAATATCGCATTAAATTAAAAATAATAATAAATGATAGATTGATTATTTCAGGCTGGCCTAAAATTAGAAAAAATAGGACCTATTATTTGATGAAGATGGGTTGTTTTCTTTTTCTAAGAAGCTATACAGAAAAAAGTGGGAAAAAAAGAAGTTGAAAATGACTAAAAAAGAGGACCTATTATTAGTGGACCTTTTTAAACCAGAAAAAAAGATATGGAAAATAGAAAATAAATTATTGGACAAAATGAAAAAAGCACAAATTACACATAAGGGCCTCAAATCTCAATAGGTTAGTCTTTAGGCATGAATACTATAGAAGCACCGACAATTCAAAATTATTTGTCGGTCGGTTAATTTACTTGTTTAAAATTTTCTTTCTAAGAGTACATTAACATGTTTTTGCTTAAATACTTAGAACTTTCATTCGTACATGGCTAATTTTTTAAGTTTAACAAAGGACAATTTCTTTGGGGCATTTGCATTTATACCCGCTTTTTGTGTCACATTTTAACTTGTGTCTGCTTTGCAAAAATAATTGCAAGCGTACCCGCTTTTTCGCAAAATTTCAGCACACGGGGTTGAAGTAGCAAAGGCAATCACGCAAAACTTCAGCATTCTAGTTGCCGGGCTTGAACTTCAGCTCTAGATCTGAAGTTTTTGTGTTGTAACTGAGAAACTTCAACTCTAGAGCTAAAGTTTTTGTGTTGTAACTAGGAAACTTCAGCTCTAGAGCTGAAGTTTTTGTGTTGTAACTGGGAACTTCAGCTCTAGAGCTGAAGTTTTTGTGTTGTAACTAGGAAACTTCAGCTCTAGAGCTGAAGTTTTTGTGTTGTAACTGGGAAACTTCAGCTCTAGAGCTGAAGTTTTTGTCTTTGTAACTGGGGAATCCCACTATCAAGATGTTCTAGTTTTTGGTAACTCACCCAACTTTAGTTTACCGTTATTAGATTTTATGTAATCGGATCCATCGTTCAGTTTCATCTTCTGCGTACTCTGTTAACTTTCATCTTTTAAATATATCAAGAGCTATGTTTCATAGCCAAAAAAAAAAAAAGAAACTCAAAAGAGAAAAGAAAAAGAAGAACAAACTCCATGTGCATGGGAAAGAATGAATTTGAAACTTACTGTTGAGTTCTTTGTGCAGAAACATTCACGGTATCAAGTAAATTTCCAGCAATGGATGACGGAGTTGTGTTTCCAGACAATGAGGAAACTGATTTTTAATGTTATAATAATTCAAATGGAAGTACTCAGTATATTTGCTTTAGCTTCATTAATCAAAGAGAGTAATGTTGAAGTCATCGTTGTAGAAGAAGAAAAAAGAAAATGAAGAAGGAGAAGGGGAGGAGAAAAGGAGCTGAAGTTGTTCAAAAAATGGGTACAAATTAAATTTTTTAAAGAAAATAGATATAGGTTAAATGGGGGCGACCAAATAGGATGCCCCGTGCAATTTTTACATTTCTTTTGAGGAAATAAAAGGACCATTTTAGTCAGGTCATGCCACTCAATATGTCTATTTTGATGATCCGATATTTTGGTGGTGCCTATTTTCTTTCCCACCCATAGCCAAAGAAGTGGCACCTAAAAACAACAACAAAAAAGGAGATAGGGGAATAAATCTTAGGTGGACTTGGTTCTCTAATCTCTAGACCGGTTAGTCCCAATATTATCATAGTAGTGTAATCCTTGCACCAAGGGTGGCAAACGGTCGGGTCGGGTTGGGCATGAACGGATCGAAAATGGGTAATTTAAAAACAACGAATAAATTATCCAACTTGATCTGTATTTGAGACGGATAAAAAATGGGTTATTCAGCCTCATATTATCCACGACTTTTTAAATATGATCACTCTTGGGAGAATTTCTAGTCTCCCAAACTTGAGGAATCCCAATTTGAGGCTTTATAAATATAAAAGTTAAACACATTAGTTATCCATTTGATTAACTATTTTCTAAGTGAATAATATGGTTCTTATCCATATTCAACCCATTTTTAAAAAATTCAATTATCCATCCCATTTTTAATAAATAATATGGGTGGATAATTATTTTCTTTTAACCTTTTTGCCACTTTTACCTTGCACGGAGTGTCAAAAGGAATTCAATTTACCAAAATCAATAGACTCAACTAGGAACATAACATAATGGAATTAGAGAGCCTTTCGAATTGAAGAACCCTAATTTGTTTAGTTCGACAAATGTCTTCTCATTTTGTTTGGAATTGATTGATATAGAAGAGAGGGAGAGAGTGTGTATTTTGGAGAGTGAGGCCTCAAATTTACGGAGGATAAATGGGACACTATAGAGAGCATCGACCTTTTACTTTATACAGCTAGAACTAGACCTAGAATGTGAAGTAGTACTTAGTAACTTTACCAATACCAAAAAAAGATTTTTTTTTTACCAGTAAAGATTTAAAATCGAAGAAACAAAATGTTCGGTTTGATTCTTTAAAAACTATTTCATTCGGTCCATTTTAAGTGATTTTTTAGTTGTTTTCACACATATTAATTGACCATATTAACATTAATTTATTCGTTGAAAATACAATAAATATCTTGATAATTACAAAATCAAATATTATGAAAAAAAACACTTAAATGAACCGGAGAGTACACTATCTATTAATGTTGATTTTCAATTTTTATCTTCTCTTTTGGTTGTTTAAAGTTAGGAAGAGCATATATACATAGTTAAAGAAAAAAAGTGATGACAAAGGTGTCCAAGTGTGTGAATCTAGTTTTGGAAAAGAAAGAAGAAAAATGTGTATGAAAGTGGTTTTGAAGCCCCACATAAACACCGTATAGTCCGTACAGAAAGAAGGCTACGAATGTCAATGCTGATGACGCGGCCACTTTAGGGGAAAGTCACGTTCCTCCATGTTACTTGTTCCCCAATCCCCATAGCCCCCGCCCACTGCCACAAATACCAATCCTCTGCTTTATTCTGATAAAATTACACTTATGATAATACTAACCCTCATATTTATGAAATTTTGATTTTCAATTTTACTTGTCCACTATATTAAAAATATATTTATACTTCATTATAATAAATTAAAAGAACGATAATTTTTTATTTCATGTTTTACCCTTATTAATTGTTTATTTTTAAAATTATTTGCCAAGATTTATTGAAATGCTATTATTATTAGGGGTTATACTGGTAAAATACATGCTATAATTATTATTTTTAAATAGACGTGAACAGTTTAAAGTGAACAAATAGAAATGAACGGAGGGAATATAAAATAAATATATCCTTGAGTTTCATTATTGTGCTAAAACTTTCAAACTTTGTTTTCACTTTTTGGATTCACTATTTAAATTTACCATATCAAAATTATAAAGCAAATGCTCGTTTCTAGGCTAAATGGAACACTTACAAATAAAGATGGAGAGAGCTTAAAAAATTGTGAATGGAAGATCTCTTGAGGGGCTTTTATTGATATATTCTTTTCTCGTTTTAAGTACTTGTCAATTACGTCCCATTTTAGCTTAAGCATATATAACCTCTATAAATCACTTATATAAGTATATTTCAGTTCTTAGATTAGTTTCCAAGGAAATCTTTTATAAAATTAAATAACTTCTAATTTCTTTCAAGGCAATTACACATATTTGCTACCTTTGCTTGATATATCCACAAATTAAAAGTGAATAACGTTTTATCCAAAAACGATACTCCATCAAGTATTTGACTTTCTTCATATTGTGATAACTCTAACTTCAAGCTAGATTTACACAATAATTAACCATTAGTCTTTTAATAAGAAAAAAGAGAGAGTTCAAATCGGAACAACTTCTTAGGGATATAAATAGTTAGTTAAGGCATCGGATTTTTTTGGCGAGAAGGCTGGGACCGAATGTATTGGGGATGGAGTTTTCATAAATGATGTGTGGAACATGTCAACAATCACATTCATTTTGCTCCTAAAAGTAAAAGAGACTGAAGCAACCATGTATTGTGGATATAGAGACATTAGCCACATGCATGTTCAATCATTTCTAGCCAATCATTTATATTTCAAACTCTAATGAATATATACATATATACACATACATGCAGTGGTATAAATTACATATTTAAAATTAGTAGTATTAAGTATTACCTCTACGCTCGCTATTTTCTTTTGTGAGGATATATACCAACTTAGCATGAATATTATTGTGGAGGCCAAAGTTAGCCAGGCCCTAACCAAACAGTAATCCCATGCCAAATAAAGAAAAGTAACTTTGTAGGTGAATGACAAAAAAATAAAGTTAATTTTCTATTATAAAATAAGGAAAAGTAAATTTTGCACAATTTTCATTACATTTACCCTAAAAATTGGATAACAATTAAACTTATAAAGTGATTTTAAGGACACATGATTTTACCTAATTTCAATTGATATATGTAAAGATTAGTAGTAGAAATTAACAACGAGATAAAGCAAACCACTGTTAAAACGTAATTCAGCTTTCGAGCTTGAGTGCCCTCGAACTGATCAGTACCAAATAATTAAGAGATAAACAAAGTGATGAACAAAAATATAAGCTAGAAAGGAAGTGTTGTATTGCGTTGATATGCGTGAATGTAGGGTGTCTACAAAATGATTAGAACCTTCTTTATATATTAGAAGAATCCTATCTATGGTACAATTCTAACTGTGGAACTAAATCCCATGATTAGCCTAAACAACCGCCCTTGATTTGATCTGTTCTGGAATTTCCGCCATGATCTTCGACCGGTCACGGATATCTCGCTTTTTTGTTATTGAGTTTTGCTCGAAGTCTACCCTATTTAGTCTCGATCGCTACTAGCCTCGATCTCGACAGGCATATCGATTCTCGAACTCGGTACCTTGTCCTCATGCTCTGGTCGATCCACTACGAGGCTGATCTTCGATGCAACTCCTGTCTTGATTAAATAGTAAAATCGGGTAGGTACAGTTTTAACAGTATGCAGATAGTCCCCTCATTTTTTGGAGTGTAATGAGAAGAAACGAATTGAGCTTTCGACTTTGTACCTCGACCTGTCATGATGTCATCCTCATTATGTAAGCGACGAAAGTGACTTAAACGTCCTGTCAGTTCAGTTTCCCAAGTCATTAATGAGCATCAATAGGTGGTCAGCCACCGGTGCCTTTGAACCGTCGCCGTAAATCCCTTAAATAGGCGCCCCCTTTCATTGATTCAATCTTTACTTTCACTTTCTTCTAATCTATTAAGCTTTTACATCTTTTAAGCTCTCCCTTTCTTCAAAATATCCAGGGTTTGTTGCTAATCCTCTTTCAAACACCAAGTCCTGTCATATCCTTATCTCTTTAAACTTACACAAAAATGACAAAAACGTCAGAAACTATTCCTCAAAAGGGGAACGCCTCTTCATCGCAGTCGGCCGGCGATAAAACACTGGTAGAGGAGCACCGTGAGGAGTGCGTTCCCAGGGGGTTTGAACTTACTTCCGACTTCAAGGTCGAGAAAACTTCACTGGTTCTTGGTCGGTCCGAGCCAATGTCGAGATATATATGCTCGATAACTAAGAGTTTCCCTAAGCATGTAAAGAAAGACTGTAATTGGGGAGACAAAGAGGTGGTGATTTCGTCCCCCGAAGAAGACATCACTACCTATGTGAAAGGGTTTCTAAGTGTTTACACTTACCCTTTCATGCTGGCCCTCTCGATCCCGTCATCGTCGATTTTTGTCGTCAATATCAAATAACCCTAGGTCAAATCCATCCCTCTTTTTGGCGGATTGTTATTCTGCTCCGGTTATTTGTGAGCAAAGTTGAGGGGATATCTTTCCCCCTTGACCATCTCATCAGGTTGTACAGCCCCGTCTCTATCGAGGCGGGTTAATAAGACTTCAGCTTCGGGCTACCAAGGTGCTATTTTCGAGCATAGATGAGGATAAGGATCGAGGGTGGATGTGATGGTTCGTTTGAGTGAAGACTTCCAACGTAATCTCGGCCAAAAAGATGCCATTTCCCGAGAAATGAAATATGAAGCGTAAGTACAATCCCACCTATAGCTTCCATTTATTGTTTTATTTCCTTTACTTCTTCTCATCAACATCCCTTTCTATGATGTAACGGTCTCTTGGATGCCCGGTGCAATTCCTAACCTCGAGAGTTGGGTTCGGAACGTGGCTTCGACCTTTTCGTATGCTGAGCGCTCATGGCGTGATTTGGCAAGGGGCCGATGGGAGGCCAAAAATCATGGTAAGCCCTTTTTCACGTATTTGATGATTTTCGCTGAAATGTTTCTTTTCATACTCACTTGATTTCCTTTTATACAGGCCTCGGACAAGAGGCTATCATGAGGCCCCCATCCGGGGAGAAAGAGGTTTCGCCCCCGACCACGAAACCGACGAAGGATAAAAAGAGAAAAAGGGTCTCGACCTTCGTGGACCCAAAACCCAAGAAAAGTAAGGCTCGTAAGCCGAAGAAAGAGACAGTCATCCTGCCAGCGGAGGTAGTTCAACAGCTAAGAGTTTAAGACGAAGAAAATGAGTATGACGACTCCAAGCTGGTAGTCCGAGTGAAGAGGAACACCGAGGCCCCAAAGGCCTCTGAGTCAGTGAAGGTTGGAGAAATTCTGCCTCAAACCGAGGGGGTCTTGGAAGAGGACCCGGGCAAAGTCCCCGAGTTGTTGGAGACTGCAGATGCCTCCCGTCGGGATGATCAGTCGGCGTGTATGTCCGAAGGGGCCGTCTCTGAGGCCCTTCGAAATGAAGTGAATGCCCCAAGTGATTCACTTAGGGAAATAGAAATCTGAGACTCCACGCCGCTTCCTTCATTTTCGGGGAAGTTCGGGAGGCTCAGGCCATGAAGGCCCCTCAGTTGGAAGGCTCCCTCGGAGGGGAGGACCTTTTCCAAAGTTATTTTTCCGGAGTCGACGATGTCACTGGCTTGAATGACTTGAACATACCTAGGAGGAGCTTGGGCGAATCTTTCTCGAGTTTTAGATTGACCAGCCAATTTCCAGCCCCCAGTGTTGATCCCGGGTGCAAATAGACTATTATTATTGCGGTCCCAGAGGATGCACGAGTTTTTGCCATCCCCGTAAGAGTGGACAGTTACCTTCAAGGTATGGTCACAGAGGAAGATCAAGCTCTAATGGATGAGGTAGGAGCACCATGTCTCTTCAATGAGTCCCAACAAGCTTTGAATCAGGTAAGCCTTAACTTTCCTTTGTTAACGTCGGTATTCATACTTGTGTTTTTCTCTTCTTGCCTAGTTCTTTCCCTTATATTTATGTAGGCCTTAATATTTCATCATGAGACTTTCTTTAAGTCTCGATGAGAGTTGAGCTGATATGAGGCTGAAATTCAAGGGCTTATCGAGGAGAAAAACGCTCTCAGTCTTCTCGGTGAGCAAAGAGAAAAATAAATCAAAAGCCTCTGAGCTGAGCTAGCCGTGGCCCAGAAAAACAAAGCAAACTAACCGAGTAGGTAAATAAAGTCTTATACACTCATGAACTTGGTTTGGGAGTGATGGATAATGATTCGATCTCATAGGTCTAGCGGCTACACAAAATGATCGTGCAACTCCGAGGAGAGGTAGAAGAGGTGAAGGCGAAGACTGCAATGTGGAAGCAAAAGATGGGCCGCCTTGCCTCAGAGAAAAAGGTTGCTCGAGCTTAGTTATCCTCAACCGAAAGCCAACTCTAAGGCATAGAAGAGAAGAACTTGGAATAAGCCAAGAAAATTGAGGAGCTACAGGCTCGTTGGACATGGAGCTTATAGTGGAGAAATCTGAGGTTGAGATAGCTAAGGCCGATGCTGAGGAAATCGTGGCTGTGTACCAATATGACGCCGAGGCTGCTCAAGCTCGAGCAAAAAAAGTTGCCGATGTTGTTCAGGGTCGAGCATATTGGGCTGCCGAGCATGCCAAGTGCTAGTCTCAAAGAGAGACTCTTGAGGAGATTCATGTTCGTGTCTTTGACCTTGCTGTCGAGATCGAGAATGCGAAAAAGCTTGAAGCTAAATCCAAAGCATTGTTATCTTCTGATGATGATGATTCTGGGAGCGTGAGTGGATCTGAGAGCGGAGGAAATCTCGATGGCGAGGATGTAGCTCCCGAGGAAAATTAGGCACTTATGCTTTTTCTTTTTTGATTTTTGTGTAGGATCCTAATCGGTCCTTGTAAATATTTTCATATATATAAAAGATCTCTTTTCTCTCTGACTTGTCTTTATTTCAATTTCTGCCTTGTGCAAATTCTGTTTCGTCCATGTCTTGAAAGCTTTCATAAGTACGAGGGTTGGGCAATTTGATCGAAGTTGGACTAGTGTAGTCTTTATAATCGAGCGATGACCCTTAGGTTTTAGTTGAGTGAGGATGACTTCTCGAACTCAAAAAATGAAACGGACCTTAGGCTCTTGAATTAGGCCGATATGACCTCAAAAGAATGGCTTTTTCCCCCCTTTTGGCTTAAAAAGTTAATCATATAAAAATATGATATGCCTTAGCATGAAATAGGGTTGTTCGAGAGTTGAAACAATCTGGTACCCCTTAGAGTTTTTGAGGGTTGATATTATCGAAATCCTTTACAATTTTGTTGAGGGTAGCCCTTTTAACCGATTTTGTAAAGATATTAGAAGGTCTATTTTATTACGGAATTCGGATGTCTCTGAGCTGTGCTGGTTTGGCCGTAGCCTTTAACTTGGGATTTGCCTCTTGGTCTTGTTTCCCGATTACACTTCGAACTTTTTCGAAGCATCAGTCCCCGAGTGGGGTGGTCGTGGCCTATAAAAACTAGGGTTGTCCTTTTAAGGTCTTATGATCTCGAGATTTTAGTAGTTCGATTATATTGATTTTTTGGACGGCAGTCCCCGAGTACGGGGTAAGTTGTTTGAACTTCAGTTGTGATCGGCCCTTAAGCCTATTTCCACAACAGACCAAAAGTAAGAAATTGTAAAGTTAAATTTTCTCTAAGGCATGAAATATTTGGCAAGGAAAAATATTTCTCTCAATAGATTATACATGCGTACATGTTTGCCTTTAGGGCTCGAGTAATCTACATGGGCACGGTTCGTTTGACCGTTTGACTTATACAAAGTTTTACCTATCGAGACCCTATTGACACGAAGTACCTTCCTTGTAACAAAAGTTAACATTCGAGGGTGATGCCCCCTAGTATTCGAGGTTGATTGTAAAGAAGCCTCGGATACTGTTGAATTGCTCTATATTAGTACGAACAATGGTTGCCTCATTCAAAACCTCGCCTGAAAAACCCACCTGGGACAAAAACCGATCTAAGGGAAAAAGAGTGCAACGCGTACCTTCAGACCTAAGGACTTTGTGATGAAAAATCCTCTGATGTCTTTGATTGAACACCTGCAATTGGTTAGTACAATATGTAAATAAAAATGGGGAAGGTCGTACCTTAGCAATAATATATTTTGAGGAGTGATACGTTCCAATTGTTTGGTAATTGTTCACCATCCGTCGTGCCTAGTTTGTAGAATACCTTTTCGACGATATCAAGGACCTGATACGGTCTCTCCCAGTTCAAGCCAAGTTTTCCTTTGTTTGGGTCTCTAGTATCAAGGGTGATCTTTCTCAGAACTAAGTCCCCGATCTTAAAGTGTCAAATATTGTCTCTTCGGTTGTAATACCTTTCGATACGCTATTTTTGTGCGGTTATTCGTACGAGAACGGTTTCCCGTCTTTCATCTAATAATTTGAGGCTCATATTCATAGCCTCGTGATTTGACTCTTCCATTGCATACCGAAATCTGAAGCTAGGTTCCCCGACTTCGACCGGGATCAGAGCTTCAGCATCGTAGGCTAAGAGAATGGTGTTGCCCCCGTACTGGATTTCAAAGTTGTTCAATATGCCCAAATGACCTCGGGCAATATTTCTCTCCATTTTCCTTTTGCCTCGTTCAATCTTTTCTTTCAAATTTTGGATGACGATCTTATTTGTCGATTCGGCCTGTCTGCTCCCACTAGGATGATATGGCATTGATAGGATCCTTTTTATTTTGTCTTCAAAATACTATCACTTTGCTGCCGACATATAATGTGGTCCTAGAGAAATAGTCTGTCATAAATAAAATAAATTTAGCTTTACTTGGGCCGATGGTAGAGGGCCGACGATATCCATCCTCCATTTCATAAACGACCATAAGGATAGGACTAAGTGGAGTTGCTCCCCGGGCTGGTGGATCATCGACGCGTACCTTTGACATTTGTCGCACTTTCGAACAAATTCTTTAGTGTCCTTTTCTATATCGGCACAATAGTATCCTGCTCTGATGACTTTGTGAATTAATGACTCGGCACCAGAATGATTTCTGTCACACCTCCTTTTTCAGCCACGCCACCCCGCAGGGGGGCGTAAAAGGGAGTTTTTTTCAATTAAAGGACAATCAAAACGGGATTTTATTTAAAGATTCAGAGTCGCCACTTGGGAGATTTATGGTGTCCCAAGTCACCGGTTGAATCCCGAATCGAGGAAAATATTGACTCTGTATTATAGTCCGCGAACCAGAAATCCGAATAAGGAATTCTGTTAACCCGGGAGAAGGTGTTAGGAATTCCCGAGTTCCGTGGTTCTAGCACGGTCGCTCAACTGTCATATTCGGCTCATTTATCTGATTTTTTAATACATGTTGAATCTATGTGCAAATTTTAACTATGTACCGCTCTTATTATTATTATTATTATTTTACCGAGAATTGCAACATCGTGGAAATACATCTCGAACCACGTTACATCAATGCACCCGTGGTTATTGACACATTTCAACTCTGTTGAGATTTGGATTTGGGCCACATAAATGTGTACCTGAGTTTAAGAAGATGACATTATTAAATACGCGCCTAAAGCGACTAGCGTATCATTATTTTGGGTAGCGCCGTGAAATTTTGCTAAAACGGCCCATCCCGAAGTCTAAGTAATTTTACCAACATGTATAGAGGGCCCCGCAGCTTGTTTATTTTTTTTGTTTGTCGAGGCTCGTCTCATTCATTATTTTTAAAAGTAATTTGCAATGTCGTGGAAATGCATCTCGAACCACGTCACAATCAATGTACCCGGTATTAGCGACACATTTCTACTTCGTTGAGATTTGGATTTGGGTCACATAAATGTGCACCCGAGTTTAAGAGAGTAAATTATTTAAAGCGCGTGTGAAGTGACTTGCGCGTTGTTATCTTTTGGGGAAGGCTGTGAAATTGGCTAAATGGCCCGTCTCCTAAGTCTAAGTATTTTAAAACACATATTTATTGAGGGCCCCGCAATTCTATATTTTTATTCGGTGAGGCTCATCTCATTTTTATTCAAGGATATCCTAAAACGACTATGATTTTCTATTTATTGGTCTCTAAGAATAAAGAAAAATCCTAACCAATTAGCATTAAAAATTCGGGCTTCAAATTCAAGTCCAGGTCCAAACAAAAGGAAATACCTTCTAGTTTGAACCCGCTACCTAACTTAAGATCCGCTGCCCGCCGTTGTAAATATTAACAAACCAGCTACAATTTCGATCCAGTTCAACTTTAGCTTTATTATATGAATTGGACTATTGGAGTTAACTATGTGGAATATAAAGCCATTTTTGAGCTCTTTTTACGATTTGTTGAAAATTGCATCAATGCTTAAAACTGACATCAAGCTAACATTAATCACTAACATTCGATAACTAACATTAGTTACTAACATTATTTACATTGCTATTTAAAATGATGTTATTTACTCAAGTGAACTCGCAATTTCAGAATTAGACCTATTAAACCAACATGCTGATTTCCATAAACTATCTGAACCTGTTTTGTGACATAAACTATTTGAAACTGTTTCACGACTACTGAACAAAAGAATTAAATACAGTATATTTCATAACTAGTAATCACCAACTAAGATTAATTACAATTGATATTCCATATTTGTAGAAAT
The DNA here is from genome assembly GCF_000715075.1 of Nicotiana tabacum. Lineage (NCBI taxonomy): Eukaryota > Viridiplantae > Streptophyta > Magnoliopsida > Solanales > Solanaceae > Nicotiana > Nicotiana tabacum. Next base: position 74,434,280 of record NC_134084.1, on the reverse strand, counting down.
AGATTCAATCAGTCCAGTTTATGCATTTCAAAGTCATTCCAATACATACTATGAAATATCAAATGAAATACTGCTTATACATCAAATTAAACACAAAGAAACAGTTATTTTCAGGAATCCATTCCAATAACTCTTTACTTCCTTTCCTTTAAATTTGAGAGCTGTAGAACATGTACCTGGATAACGGAAATACAAGAAGATGAAGGAGCGGTCAGCAACAGTAATAACACAGCATCGCAGTGACAGAACAACCCAGTGACAGATTAAGAGGAAGGAACCAGCAGCGTTCCAGCAACGCCCAATGAAAACAGTAGCCAATAACCAATAGCAAACTCAGGAAGGACCAATTGAAACCCTAGAAATACCACACAACAACACCGATGAAACCGCAACAGTACTAGTTCTGATATTCAGCACTAAAAGAAAAGACTAACTTTTCAGTTTCTTAGCTCTCAAACACTGAACCTTTTAGATTGAAAACCAACCTCCTTTTTACTCTCAGATTACTTAACTTTTAAATGTTAAAAATCCAGCCTAGACTCTCTAAAAAAAAGACTGAAAGAGAACTGATTTTTCCTCCCCCAAAAACCAGCCCCCCTTCTTGTGTTTTGCTCCCCTTATATATAGCCAAACTCCATTAACTTTATCTGCCTTGAAACACTTAAATTAATCCGAAAATATTCTCCCCACACTTGCATGCCTGGTTCCCCACTACTATACGTTTTGTCCTCTTTTTAATTCACTTGTTCCCCACTACTACATGTCTTTTCTTTATTTAATTCCCTTATTCCCCACTACTGCATGCTTTGTCCCCCACAATATTAAACAATGCATTATTGCCCACTACCATATGTCTTGTGCCCCCACTATGTATTAAACAATGTATTAATTCCCACCATCATATGTCTTGTCCCCCACTAGGTATTATTTTAATATTATTAGTGCTTAGTGGACAGAACACTCAAATTAATTATTTTTTAAAACTTAAAATCTTGAAAATGCCCCTACAACTATTGAAATTACCGTTCTACCACATCAGCTATATCCAATCCTCCTAAATCAATTAACCAAACTATAACAGCTATAACCAATCTTAATTGAGAAATCCTAACAATTGACTGATTTAAACACATGAAACTAACTCCCACTCAATGACATTAAGACAATTCAACAACACCAGATTTATATCCAAACAAACTTAGCAGAACAAATAAGTAAATCCAAATCACTAAACACAATCATCAATTGAACTCAAACTAGATCAAACAACATCATAACAAAGATTAATGATTTAGAACAAAACTATGTTGAACTACTACGGTCAGATTTCAGACTACGATTGATACACAGATACATGGGCTGAAATAACACAATTCTAAGTTAAATCTATACAAAAATGTAGGAATATTGAAAGTATATCGACGATGAACTCTGAAGCTAAAATCTAAGGACCATCACATAAAACACTCGACATTAAATCGTAGTCTATATTGCTGGGTTCGAATTCAAACTAATACAAACTAACAAACTGGGGTTCCTACATTTAAACCAGAACTAACAAACTTCAAACAAAATGAACATGAATTATCTATAATACAAACAAAGACCTGGGTTCGAATTCAAACTAATACAAACTAACAAACTGGGGTTCCTACATTTAAACCAGAACTAACAAACTTCAAACAAAAATGAACATGAATTATCTATAATACAAATAAAGACCTGGGTTCGAATTCAAACTAACCCATCGGAACACAAACACAATCAGAGAAAGAAGAAAAGGAGGGGAAGACGAATTTGTTGAATGAACTAAAAAGAAAAGATAACGGAAACCTACTAGTTTAAAGACCGGGTTCGAACGACGACCTCGACACACCTGAACAAACCTTGCTGTTTTCAGCCCCTTTTTGTTTTTTGATGAAGTGACGAAGGAATTCACTGGTTTGTGGTCGTTCGCAGATGAAGCTGGACGTCGGGTTATGGTGGTCGTGCGGGTTGGTTTAGGTGCGTTTAGGGACGGACTGGGGGAGACGACGAAGGGGTCGTTGGCGTGACAGTGGAGCTGGAACAGTGACCGTTGAAGAAGAAGAAGCAGTAGCCATAGCGGACTGGCTAGAGCTTGTTTTGGTGGCTCGTCGACGGTGGTCGTTTGAAGGAGCTGCTAGTCGACGTGAGGTCTGGTGTCGCAGCTGGTTCACGACTGGTTTGTTTTGGGTGTTGAAGGGGTCGTTTGGGATGAGGGGTGAAGCAACAGATGGTCGTTTGGGATGAGGGGTGAAGCAGTAGCAGCAGCAGCGCTGCTTGCCGCCAGGTCCGCTGTTCGTCACTTGGTTGCTGCTGGACGTGAGGGACGATGGGGACAGGGTGGTCGTTTGGACGAAGACGAAGGAGAAGGCAGCCATGGGAGGGTTTGTTTGGAGAAGGAGAAGAAGGTGAGGCGGTTGTTTTAGGGTTTTTTGTAGGTTAGGGGTTTTTAGAAAAATGAAAATGAAAAATGGAAGGGGGAGGGGTGTTTGGGTTAGGGGCGGACCGGGTCGGTGGGTTTTTTGGGTGTTTGGTTATTTGGGCCTGTGGTTTAAAATGGAAGAAAAGACCCAATCCGATTTTCTTCTTCTTTTATTTCCATTGCTTCTTTTTCTTTTTTTTTTCTTAAAATAAAACTAAAATTCTACAAATTCTAAATTAACCTATATAACTAAATTAATTTATAAAAGTACTAATTAACTCTTAACAATTAAGACACAATTACATAGCAATTAACGATGAAATCACACAATTTGGACATTAAATGCTAAAACTACAACGTACATTATTGTTATGATTTTTGTTCTTGTAAAACAAACTTAATTGATCCTAATTGTAGAATTAAATCCTAAATTCAAATGCGACATATTTTTTGTATTTTTTTATTAATCTAATAAATAAACATGCACGGACAAATACAAATAATTATCCAAAAATGCCACGAAAATTCTCAAAATTGCACACAAAGGAAAATTATTTTATTTTGAATTTTTGGGAGTAATTCTCACATAGGGCAAAAATCACGTACTCACAGCTGCCCCTCTTTGTCCGAAAACACAAAAGGTTTTTGTGCAAAGATAAAGTGAGCGGATACGAGCAATTTTTGTCCGTTGGAATACTCCGTGTGAAGCAATTTTTTGAAAAGATTTTATCGAACCTTTGCTTCAAAGGTTTCCTACATATCCCTGGCTAGAAGGGAATCAAGTTAATGTAGTTCGGGAAGTTTTGGTAGCTGGGCCTACCATGAGACTGCAATGTTACTGCTGTTGCATGCTGTTATTACTACTTGCCGACCTCTTTATTACACCATGCTGAAAGAAAATAAGAAGCTAGACTAAACTATAGTCTATGAATTACAAAATCTTATCTAGATCTCCAGCCGTGCTCTTGTGTCTCTTGTTGCTTTGATGTCTCGGTGACTCCTCTGGTATTTCTTTACTTCTGCTTTGTCTTGTATTCTCCCTTGACTGCCGATCTCGAACTGCTTATTTCTTTCTCGTGAGATTCGCATTATTTTTCCATCGAATCTTGAACTGCCTTCCTCTGCTGGGGATTTTTGTTGTTTCCCGCTAGGGATTTCGGTTGTATTCCTCTTCTTTACTGACTTCAACACCAATTACTTCTTAAATATAACACCTTTATTCTCCAGGCGGGCTCCTGACTTCGATATAACTTCTTAAGGATAACACCTCTGCCGTTTCTTTACTTCTGGCTCGACTTGTGGTGTTCCTTCTGATTTCTGCTGGGGTTTTTTGTTGTAACACTCAGCTTTACTGACTTCAAACTTCAATGTATTCCTCTGTTATATGGGTGGGCTTCCAACTTCAAAACTTGAAAATAAATCGCCATTCCTTTCTTCAAGCGGGCTCCTGACCTCAACAACAACTTCGAAAAATAAAACGCCATTCCGTTCTTCAGGCGGGGCTCCTGACCTCAACAACAACTTCGAAAAATAAATCGCCATTCCGTTCTTCAGGCGGGGCTCCTGACCTCAACAACAACTTCGAAAAATAAATCGTTATTCCGTTCTTCAGGCGGGGCTCCTGACCTTAACAACAACTTCAAAAAATAAATCGCCATTCCGTTCTTCAGGCGGGGCTCCTAACCTCAACAACAACTTCGAAAAATAAAACGACATTCCGTTCTTCAGGCGGGGCTCCTGACCTCAACAACAACTTTGAAAAATAAATCGTCATTCCGTTCTTCAGGCGGGGATCCTGACCTCAACAACAACTTCGAAAAATAAATCGCCATTCCGTTCTTCAGGCAGGGCTCCTGACCTCAACAACAACTTCAAAAAATAAATCGCCATTCCGTTCTTCAGGCGGGGCTCCTGACCTCAACAACAACTTCGAAAAATAAATCGCCATTCTGTTCTTCAAGCGGGGCTCCTGACCTCAACAACATCTTCGAAAATAAAGCACCATTCCTTTCTTCAGGCGGGCGAGACTTCAACAACAACTTCAAAAAATAAATCGCCATTCCGTTCTTCAGGCGGGGCTCCTGACCTCAACAACAACTTCGAAAAATAAAACGCCATTCCGTTCTTCAGGCGGGGCTCCTGACCTCAACAACAACTTCGAAAAATAAATCGCCATTCCGTTCTTCAGGCGAGGCTCCTGACCTCAACAACAACTTCGAAAAATAAATCGCCATTCCGTTCTTCAGGCGGGGCTCCTGACCTCAACAACAACTTCGAAAAATAAATCGCCATTCCGTTCTTCAGGCGGGGCTCCTGACCTCAACAACAACTTCGAAAAATAAATCGCCATTCCGTTCTTCAGGCGGGGCTCCTGACCTCAACAACAACTTCGAAAAATAAATCGCCATTCCGTTCTTCAGGCGGGGCTCCTGACCTCAACAAAAACTTCAAAAAATAAAACGCCATTGTTTCCCCTTACCTTCTAACTTGAACTATCTTTCTTCAAAACTACTTCCCTCAAAACTTGTACTGTCTTCCTTCTTCAAACCTATTCCCCTCAAAACTTGCACTGTCTTCCTTCTTCAAAGCTATTCCCCTCAAAATTGGTGTTTCATTTCTCTGCGAACTGATGGGGATAACACTTCTTTTTTTTTTCCAAAAATATGTTACCTTATTCCTTCAAAGACTACTTCCCTTAAGACTGATGTTTCATTTCTCTGGGAACTGTTTCCTTTTACAAAACTGGTCTTTTTTTTGTTATCTTCTTCCTTCGAAGACTACCTCCCTTAAAATTCGTGTTATCTTCCTCCTGACATTGCTTTCTTTAAAACTTGTTTTGCCTTCTCCCGAAAAACTGCTGGGGATATCGCTTTTCACCAAACTTGTGTTAGACTTCCCGAAAATTTTCTGCCCCAGTTTGATAATCTTTCTTGTGGCGCATCTTTCCTTCATCAGTAACATTGTTTGTCCCTGCTTCAAATCAAAGAAAATTTTGTCAGTTTAAAACGTGGTGGTTGGTTGTGATACTCCTGCTGGGGATGCTATCAACCATTTTCCCATCTATGCGTTGTCTGACCATCTTGCAGCTTGGCTGATACCTCCTAACCTTCTTGACGATTCCTTATTCACAAACCTCATGTATTTTCATGACAGCTAATTTCACTTGAAGATCTTGCATGTTCATTGATTAACCACTCCCTCCATCGTCTGTGTTACTGAAATACCTTTTCCCGGTGCAGACCCAATATCTTCTTTTGCGGTACTGTCCGTGAACTGGCATTTCCCCAACCTTTGAGTCTCCTATGAATTTCCCAATTATGTCCATTGCTTTCCGCGTTGTTCTTTCTTGATTTTCCGCTGGCCTTGGCCTTATAACCCTCGATTTCTGCAGGGTATATCCTTTTTGACACTGGTCCATCCTTTTGTCAATCTCATCATCGAATATACCCTCGGTTAAATCCCCCTGGCCCTCTTTTCGTTGCACTGCCCATGAATTGATATGGACCAATCTAGGGTATTTTGTGCGAACCTCAAAGCACATTGACTATTACCAGCTCACTGCGCTTGTTCTTTCCTGACTTATACCACTTTGATGTACTAGTCAGATCTCGTCTTGCATAATTGGAAAGCTAATGGCAAATTTTGAAATCATTTCTCGTTTGTTCTGAGCAAAGAGACTCAAGAAGAGGAAATGACAAAGGTAAAAGGAACATAGTACAAGGCAAAAGAAAGAGATGACTCCTAACAAGAAAACTACAAAGTAAAACCTATCAGATGTGGATACCAACTCTATTGGCCATGACATGCACACATGGCCTATCCTCCGTTGTTAATCGCCTTTCACAATCTTCGTCTGGTGATTTCCTGTATGATTCTCAATCTTTATTCGACTTGTAGTGCCCGAAGGGTTTTCACTATCAAGCCTTTCTCATTTTGGTTTTTCTCTCAACTTATAGCCACCTCAAGGTGCCCGTGAAGGTTTTCACCGATAAGACTCTCTCATTTTATTACTTTTCTGCCGGGGATCAGAGTGTTATTCTGGACTTCCATTTGCATGACTTGGAATCTTTCAAAGACTGGTCAAAAGGTCTTTCTTTGGACCGTAACGTGGGGTTTTGGATATGGCTAGAAATAAAGGGTATTAGCGGCTCAAAACGAATCAATTTGGGTTCAAAATTTACAACCTTCGGAACCAGATTTCTTTACATCAAACACGACTTCTGCCCCAGTTTCTTTCTTGGGGATTTTTTATTTTTTGTTACACTATGACCGAGCCGTGAAGCACCTATGTATCCTCTTTGAGGAATCAGGTCAAATGTAGTTCCCAATTCCTTTTTTGTTTTCCTTTCCACTTATTTATTATTTTCTTTTCTTTTTCTTTTTCTTTCTCTTTTGCTCATTTCTCCTTTCTCCTTTCTCTTTTGTTGTTTTGTTGTTTCTGTTGTTTTCTTTTTCTTTTTCTTTATCTTCCATGCTTGTGTTTTCTAATCTTTGCTACTGATTCCGAACGAAGGGTATGAAAGAAAATCAATAAGGCTCAAAGGGTTAACGAAGGATAAAGTGTTTAGATAGAAGAATAAAATGCCTTCGTCATTCCAATCTTCAAAACATGCCAAGCACAAACAACACAATTAAACATTCGCCACATCTTCTGATTGTGCCGGACTTGATAACCATATCCACTCATTTGCCTTTTCATTTGTCATTTTTAAAGCACCGTTGGGCAATACTCTTACTTTCGTTACCATGAACGACCCCCTTGTCAATATGGCTAACTTGCTTTTATGGTTTTCTTTATGTTTTACTTGCCCCAGTTTCACGTGGCTCGGGCTTCAAATGATCTCAAGCTGTTCTTATTTCCCTTAAGTGTCCCGATCATCTCCCAATGGCTTTATAATGAACTTTTAAGATTAGGCCCAAACTATGCGCGCATGTCATGTCACTAGAATCCGCGTTGACCAAAGGCAAAACAAAAGGATAAAAAGTGTTAAACAAAGAAGATGACTGAAGGTAACAAAAGACCGGAATTTGCATTAGACAAGCGGTGAAACGGTTCGTATAACAAAACAAGCAAAACAACTGGGGTACAACCTTGGAACAAACCTAACACAATCCTAGATAACACTAAACAAACCACTAGGGCAAAATGGAAGGATAAGAGGGTTTGACACAAGACAATGTCTGGATTACAACCCTGCAAATAACCCGGACAACAGAAATGATAACAAAATGAACCACCAAAACTCCTCCCTGACCAACCAAGAAAGGAGCGTCTTTCCAATTGCCAAGCTCGGCATCTTAGCCACTGAATTCGGCCTCAACATTACTGGGACCTCCACCAACTTCCGTCTCATTGTTCTTAACAAATTGCTTTTGGGTTCCCTTTTTGGGTTCGTTCTTAAGAGCAACCTCTGATAGCACTGAAAACTTTGCAACGCGCGGACCTCCGAGGATCTCAGAAGAATTCTCATATTCTTTTTCAAAACAAGTCATATTCAACATATGCATCTCATTACGAATAGGCGATGGACTTTGGCCAGTGTCTGTTGCATCTGGATTTTGCACGACAATGTCACCTACATTAATAAGCTTCTGAATTGCTTTCTTCAGCTTCCAACACTTCTCTGTGTCATGCCCCGGGGCATATGAGCAATATGCGCACCTTCGAGAAAAATCAAACTTCTTTGACAAAGGGTTTGGCATTTTTATATGAATCGGCTTCAACATGTCCAATTGCTTCAACTTTTGGAACAAACCGGCATATAATCCTCCAATAGGGGTAAAAGCCTTTTCTTTCTTCAGCAACCTCTCATTCTTAAATGCTTGATTGGGTCGGAAACCTGATCCAGAGGGCTTTCGGTAGGCTTGTGAAGGTGGATAGGCATTTTGTGGAGCTGGGTACTGGGAAAGTGAAGCATGTTTTTGGGAGTCCTGTGGAGAGAAGTAGCATTGGGGAGGGGAGTAGTGTTGGGAGAATATAGTTGGACGACGAGTGATGGAGCTACTCGGGTAGCTGGGAAAGCTGTTATAAGTAGGTTGATATGGAGAGTATGGGGGATCATCCATTATTGTGTTAGGTGCTTAGGTAAGGATAGAGTTCAAGAAGCTAGGCGGTGGCGGGGGTGGTGCTTTCCCAGTCATCCATGCCTGATACATGTCTGCCACATTCTGTCTCAACATTTTTACCTCTTCTACCAACCTGTAGTCCTGTTCAACCAACCGCTTTCGGGCATCAGTACCAACCCACTCAGTTCTGTTGTTCTCTGCCATTGTCTTTTGCCTTTGTGTTGCACGGAAGCGTTACTTTCAGGACCACAACCAACCACCTTTCTAAAGATTGAAAAGGAGAAAAAATGAGAGCAACCGGTTAGCGTTAGGGTTTTTAACATATAGGAAAAACACACATTGAGGATGCAATGTAACTAGGTAGTTAACCCTTTTTATCATGCATTTGCTTCAGTTACGTGCGTCATTCCGGCTTCTTATAATTGTTTTCCTTTTGAACGCCTTCCCCTTTTTTTTGTTTTCTGAATTTTTCTCTTTTCTATATATTTTTCTTTTTTGATGGTGGTCGAATCTTATGTGGATTGCCTACGTATCATGTCCCCGCATGAATCAGACCGGGCGTAGTTCTGCCACATAAATGCGAAAGAAAATTTTGGGAATTTTCCATTTTCTTTATTGAAACATTATAATACAAACTAGACATTTTTTGGAAAGGAGAACAAACTCGAAGTAAAACCAATTATGGACTAAAATAAAATTACTGACACATTTTGATGCAAAAGAGAATATACAGACAGACAACAGACTCCAAAAACAAAAACACTGACTCGAACTATGAATACATTAAAGCTCCAAAAGTTAGTGCCCACGAGGCATCGTTCGGCCTTGCCGCGGGCTTGGGTGCGAGATCCCTTTCAAGTTGATCCAGTTCGTACATTGTCCGCTTGACGAAAATCATTACTGCTGACATGAAGGTAGTGCGGGTTATGTCTTCACACATTCGGCATCTCATAATGATGGTATGGGCAATAGTCCCAATCTTGTCCCTCTTTATTTGCCGCGTATGTTTTGCTCGCACTTATGTATCCCTTGAAGAAATCTGCCTCGGCTTTACAAGCTGTGGGGGTTCGGTACATCTTGGATACCATCATGGGGCACTTCCCGGGGAAACACCATAATGCCCAAGAATGCTTACCATGAAGGCGAACCGCCTATGTTCATCCCATTTTGTCTGATTTCCTTTGCTGCAAATCCCGCTTCTTGGATCGTTCATCCCTCCTATATGCCCATGAACTTCAGAGTAGAAAAACTTTATCTGACTCAGCGTACGGGACTCCCTTACTCATCTTCAGTAGATCCATGAACTGGCGCGTATTGACAGCTCTTGGAGCAATCAACTATTTGTGCCTTAGCTCCCCAGTAATGTCTATATAACTTGCTACCTCTTCTAAGGTTGGGGTGAGTTTAAAATCTGAGAAGTGGAATACATTGTGGGTCGTGTTCCAAAAATGTAACCAAAGCCTTTATGATATCCCCCCAGGATTAATCTTCAGCCACCCAGTGAGGCCTCCCAGGTAGAGCTTGACCGTGTCGCGCTCTGATTCGCCCAAGTCATCCCACCATATGTGCAACTCCAAAGGGATCTTGTTCACTATTGTTACGTGTAAATTTTGATTCGTGCTCATTCTGCACATTTATTAGGGTGTTTAAAATTTAAGACTTATTTGACTCAAAATAAAATTAACACACATTTTTCAAAAATAAAATAAAAACCCAATTTCGCAAATACGGCCTTTCAGCACTTCGAGAATGAAGATTTTAAGGCTGTGTTGGCTCACTGATGAAAGCCTTGCGAAAAATGACCACAAGTGGCCGTTCTTGCAAAAATGGCCTTTCGGCGCCCTTTTTAAGGACATTCGGCTATTTCTGACAAGAATGACATTACTCTAACTATTTTTTAAATAACAGTAAATTCTGTTCTTTTGGCTATTTTTGTAAAAGGAGAGGTTGGACCCGATGAGGGTTGCCTACGTATCTCACACCCTGTGAGAATCAAACCGGCGTAGTTCGGGCCGATAAAACAAACTTCTTTTGAAAACAAGACTCTTTTCAAAGGCAAATAAAACCCCTTTTCATAAACACAACCCTTTTTTTTTCGTTTTCTCAAAAATTCGACAGAGTTTCGACGCTATTCGGACATTGATGATTTTTCCAAAACAGGCGATTTAACCCTCACACTGCTACTTCTCTTTCCTCAAAAGCCGGTCAGCATGCAAGTCCGAAAAAAATAAATGCACAAGTAGAAGCAAGTAAGATGCATCGGGATGGTCGTTTTCATTTTTGGTACACCTGTCCTAGACAGACCCAACCCCTGTGATGAGCCTCCAAAGTCAAATGCACGTGATGCAAACAAACGTTCCTACTAGGGATCCGACATGAAGCTGAGTTATTCTAGGTTCATAACCTGGGTATCTGTTCTAGACTGTGTACCCGAGCGGATAACTCGAGTCGAGGATGGGGCTACGTACCGGGGACCCGCGGGATCGTCCGGCTTTGTAACTTGTCCGGCCTCTTTCTTATTTCAAGGTATGACACTAACAGAATAGGGAGTCTCGACCAGCAAGCTCCTCCATGAAGGTAAGAAGAGACGGGTTTCGGCACAGTTTATATACAGTTCAGATAATATCAAAGCGGTAAGAGCAGCATTTAGCACATTAGTCCCAAACATGTAACAAAAATCAGATAAAGCCAAATATAACGATTTATCTAAGCTCGAATTCTGAACCCTGAACCAGAGATTCTGGGTTCGATCCCCAGCAGAGTCGCCGGAGCTGTCACACCTCCTTTTTCAGCCACGCCACCTCGCAGGGGGGCGTAAAAGGGAGTTTTTCCAATTAAAGGACAATCGAAACGGGATTTTATTTAAAGATTCAGAGTCGCCACTTGGGAGATTTATGGTGTCCCACGTCACCGGTTGAATCCCGAATCGAGGAAAATATTGACTCTGTATTACAGTCCGCGAACCAGAAATCCGAATAAGGAATTCTGTTAACCTGAGAGAAGGTGTTAGGCATTCCCGAGTTCCGTGGTTCTAGCACGGTCGCTCAACTGTCATATTCGGCTCATTTATCTGATTTTTTAATACATGTTGAATCTATGTGCAAATTTTAACTGTGTACCGCTCTTATTATTATTATTTTTTTACCGAGAATTGCAACATCGTGGAAATACATCTCGAACCACGTTACATCAATGCACCCGTGGTTATTGACACATTTCAACTCTGTTGAGATTTGGATTTGGGCCACATAAATGTGCACCCGAGTTTAAGAAGATGACATTATTAAATACGCGCCTAAAGCGACTAGCGTATCATTATTTTGGGTAGGGCCGTGAAATTTTGCTAAAACGGACCATCCCGAAGTCTAAGTAATTTTACCAACACGTATAGAGGGCCCCACAGCTTGTTTATTTTTTTTGTTTGTCGAGGTTCGTCTCATTCACTATTTTTAAAAGGAATTTGCAACGTCGTGGAAATGCATCTCAAACCAAGTCACAATCAATGTACCCGGGATTAGCGACACATTTCGACTTCGTTGAGATTTGGATTTGGGTCACATAAATGTGCACCCGAGTTTAAGAGAGTAAATTATTTAAAGCGCACGTGAAGTGACTTGCGCGTTGTTATCTTTTGAGGAAGGCCATGAAATTGGCTAAACGGCCCGTCCCCTAAGTCTAAGTATTTTAAAACACATATTTATTGAGGGCCCCGCAATTCTGTATTTTTATTCTGCGAGGCTCATCTCATTTTTATTCAAGGAAATCCTAAAGCGACTATGATTTTCTATTTATTGGTCTCTAAGAATAAAGAAAAATCCTAACCAATTAGCATTAAAAATTCGGGCTTCAAATTCAAGTCCGGGTCCAACAAAAGGAAACACCTTCTAGTTTGAACCCGCTACCTAACTTAAGATCCGCCGCCTGCCGTTGTAAATATTAACAAACCAGCTACCATTTCGATCCAGTTCAAGTTTAGCTTTATTATATGAATTGGACTATTGGAGTTAACTATGTGGAATATAAAGCCATTTTTTGAGCTCTTTTTACGATTTGTTGAAAATTGCATCAATGCTTAAAACTGACATCAAGCTAACATTAATCACTAACATTCGAGAACTAACATTAGTTACTAACATTATTTACATTGCTATTTAAAATGATGTTATTTACTCAAGTGAACTCGCAATTTCAGAATTAGACCTATTAAACCAACATGCTGATTTCCATAAACTATCTGAACCTGTTTTGTGACATAAACTATTTGAAACTGTTTCACGACTACTGAACAAAAGAATTAAATACAGTATATTTCATAACTAGTAATCACCAACTAAGATTAATTACAATTGATATTCCATATTTGTAAAAATAGATTCAATCGGTCTAGTTTATGCATTTCAAAATCATTCCAATACATACTATGAAATATCAAATGAAATACTGCTTATACATCAAATTAAACACAAAGAAACAGTTATTTTCAGGAATCCATTCCAACAACTCTTTACTTCCTTTCCTTTAAATTTGAGAGCTGTAGAACATGTACATGGATAACGGAAATACAAGAAGATGAAGGAGCGGTCAGCAACAGTAATAACACAGCATCGCAGTGACAGAACAACCCAGTGACATATTAAGAGGAAGGAACCAACAACGTTCCAGCAACACCCAATGAAAACAATAGCCAATAACCAATAGCAAACTCAGGAAGAACCAATTGAAACCCCAGAAATACCACATAACAACACCGATGAAACCGCAACAGTACTAGTTCTGATATTCAGCAGTAAAAGAAAAGACTAACTTTTCAGTTTCTTAGCTCTCAAACACTGAACCTTTTAGATTGAAAACTAGCCTCCTTTTTACTTTCAGATTACTGAACTTTTAAATGTTAAAAATCCAGCCTTGACTCTCTAAAAAAAAAACTGAAAGAGAACTGATTTTTCCTCCCCCTAAAACCATCCCCCCTTCTTGTGTTTTGCTCCCCTTATTTATAGCCAAACTCCATTAACTTTATCTGCCTTGAAACACTTAAATTAATCCGAAAATATTCTCCCCACACTTGCATGCCTGGTTCCCCACTACTATATGTTTTGTCCTCTTTTTAATTCACTTGTTCCCCACTACTACATGTCTTTTCTTTATTTAATTTCCTTATTCCCCACTACTGCATGCTTTGTCCCCCACTATATTAAACAATGCATTATTGCTCACTACCATATGTCTTGTCCCCCCACTATCTATTAAACAATGTATTAATTCCCACCATCATATGTCTTGTCCCCCACTAAGTATTATTTTATATTATTAGTGCTTAGTGGACAGAGCACTCAAATTAATTATTTTTTAAAACTTAAAATCCCGAAAATGTCCCTGCAACTACTGAAATTACCATTCTACCCCATCAGCTATATCCAATCCTCCTAAATCAATTAACCAAACTATAGCAGCTATAACTAATCTTAATTGAGAAATCCTAACAATTGACTGATTTAAACACATGAAACTAACTCCCAATCAATGACATTAAGACAATTCAACAACGCCAAATTCATATCCAAACAAACTTAGCAGAACAAACAAGTAAATCCAAATCACTAAACACAATCATCAATTGAACTCAAACTAGATCAATCAACATCATAACAAAGATGAATGATTCAGAACAAAACTATGTTGAACTACTACGGTCAGATTTCAGATTATGATTGATATACAGATACATGGGCTGAAATAACATAATTCTAAGTTAAATATGTACAAAAATGTAGGAATATTGAAAGTATATCGACGATGAACCCTGAAGCTAAAATCTAAGGACCAGCACATAAAACACTCGACATTAAATCGTAGTCTATATTCCTGGGTTCGAATTCAAACTAATACAAACTAACAAACATGGGTTCCTATATTTAAACCAAAACTAACAAATTTCAAACAAAATGAACATGAATTATCTATAATACAAACAAAGACCTGGGTTCGAATTCAAACTAATACAAACTAACAAACTGGGGTTCCTACATTTAAACCAGAACTAACAAACTTCAAACAAAAATGAACATGAATTATCTATAATACAAACAAAGACCTGGGTTCGAATTCAAACTAACCCATCGGAACACAAACACAATCAGAGAAAGAAGAAAAGGAGGGGAAGACGAATTTGCTGAATGAACTAAAAAGAAAAGATAACGGAAACCTACTAGTTTAAAGACCGGGTTCGAACGGCGACCTCGACACGCCTGAACAAACCTCGCTGTTTTCAGCCCTTTTTCGTTTTTTGATGAAATGATGAAGGAGTTCACTGATTTGTGGTCGTTCGCAGATGAAGCTGGACGTCGGGTTATGGTGGTCGTGCGGGTTGGTTTAGGTGCGTTTGGGGACGGACTGGGGGAGACGACGAAGGGGTCATTGGTGTGATAGTGGAGCTGGAGCAGTGACTGTTGAAGAAGAAGAAGCAGTAGCCATGGCGGACTGGCTGGAGCTTGTTTTGGTGGCTCGTCGACGGTAGTCGTTTGAAGGAGTTGCTGGTCGACGTGAGGTCTGGTGTCGCAGCTGGTTCACGACTGGTTTATTTTGGGTGTTGAAGAGGTCGTTTGGGACGAGGGGTGAAGCAACAGATGGTCGTTTGGGATGAGGGGTGAAGCAGCAGAGGTGAAGCAGCAGCAGCAGCAGCGCTGCTTGCCGCCAGGTCCGCTGTTCGTCGCTTGGTTGCTGCTAGACGTGAGGGACGATGGGGACGGGGTGGTCGTTTGGATGAAGATGAAGGAGAAGGCAGCCATGAGAGGGTTTGTTTGGAGAAGGAGAAGAAGGGAGGGGGGCGGGTGTTTAGGGTTTTTTAGGTTAGGGGTTTTAAAAAAATGAAAAATGAAAAAATGGAAGAAAAGGGGAGGGTGGGTATTTTTTTGGGTTATGGGGCGGACCAGATCGGGTCGACCCGGTGAGGGTTTGGTTCTTTGGGCCTGTGGTTTAAAATGGAAGAAAAGGCCCAATCCGATTTTCTTCTTCTTTTATTTCCATTGCTTCTTTTTCTTTTTTTTTTCTTAAAATAAAACTAAAATTCTATAAATTCTAAATTAACCTATAGAACTAAATTAATTTATAAAAGTACTAATTAACTCTTAACAATTAAGACACAATTACATAGCAATTAACGATAAAATCATACAATTTGGACATTAAATGCTAAAACTACAACGTACATTATTTTTATGATTTTTGTTCTTGTAAAACAAACTTAATTGCTCTTAATTGTAGAATTAAATCCTAAATGCAAATGCGACATATTTTTGTATTTTTTTATTAATCTAATAAATAAACATGCACGGACAAATACAAATAATTATCCAAAAATGCCACGAAAATTCTCAAAATTGCACACAAAGGAAAATTGTTTTATTTTGAAATTTTGGGAGTAATTCTCACATAGGGCAAAAATCACGTGCTCACAATTTCCGTAAGTGACCTCGTAAATTTCCCGTAGAATGTAATCGGTGTCTCCTGGTACTAAACATTTTGCTAATGGTCCATCGAACGTTCTCCTATACAGTGTTCCATCCTCGGCCAATGTGAACCGTGCAACCTTCGCGTGTAGAGTCCTTGATTCTTTAGGATCCGATGGCAGCTTCCCGTTTTTTAGGTACTCGATGTGCTTATTCCTCCAATCCCATGTTAGACTTGTGGAGTTTATTTTGGCGTGTCCTTGTTCGATTACTGACCTCGAAAGTTGTATGACAGTCCCCGAGCTAAGTTCATCATCTTCGATCGATGACCCCAAATTTGCAAGGGCATCAGCCTCGCTATTTTGTTCTCGAGGTACGTGCTACAATGTCCATTCTTTAAATCGATGTAGAGACACTTGTAGTTTGTTCAAGTACCTCTGCATTCGATCTTTTCAAACCTCGAAAGTTCTGTTGACTTGATTTACCACAAGTTGGGAGTCGCACTTAGCCTCGATGACCTCCGCGCCCAAGCTCTTAGCTAGTTGAGACCTGCAATAATGGCCTCATACTCGGCCTCATTGTTAGTTAATTTTGGAGTTTTGGTAGACTGTCTAATTGTATTACCTATGGGTGTCTTCAAAATGATGCCTAGCCCGGACCCCTTCACGTTCGAAGCACCGTCTGTGAAGAGGGTCCACACCCCCATGATGTACCCGATTTTAATAATAGTTCCTTTTCGTCCTCGGGTATGAGGGCTGGCATAAAGTCAGCCACGAAGTCTGTCAGGATTTGAGACTTGATGGTCGTTCGGGGTTGATACTCGATATCGTACCCACTGATCTCGACGACCTATTTGGCCAATCGACCTGAGAGTTTAGGCTTGTGTAAAATGTTGCGGATGGGGTAGGTGGTTACAACACAAATTGGGTGACATTGAAAATATGGTTTTAATTTCCTAGAGGTGCTTATTAAAGCAAGCGCTAATTTTTCTAAGTGTGGGTACCAGGTCTCGCCTTTGCCTAGGGTCCGACTAACATAATAAATAGAAAATTTCGTACCTTGATCTTCCCAAACTAAGACCCCACTTACCGCTATCTCCGAGACCGCTAAGTATAAGTAAAGTTGCTCGTCCGCCTTTGGGGTGTGAAGCAATGGTGGGCTCAACGGGTATCGTTTGAGTTCCTCCAAGGCCTGTTGATATTTTGGGGTCCATGCGAAACTGCTCTTTTCTTAAGCAGTGAGAAGAACTAGTGGCTCTTATATGAGGACCTCGAAATAAATCGACTCAGGGCGGCGATGTGCCCTATTAACCTTTGTACAATCCTTGACATTATCAACAACTGTGATGTCTTTGATTGCCTTGATTTTATTGGGGTTGATTTCGATTCCCCAATTTGATACCTTAAAGTCGAGGAACTTGCCCGAACCGACCCCGAATGCACATTTCTCCGGGTAGAGCTTCATGTTGTATTTGCTCAATATGTCGAAGGTCTCCTGCAAATGTTTCAAATGGTCCTATGCTCGCAGGGACTTAAATAGCATATCATCAATATAAACCTCCATTGATTTACCTATTTATTCTTCGAACATTCGATTTACTAGGCATTAATAAGTAGCACCAACATTTTTTAGTCCGAACGGCATTACATTATAGCAATAGCTGCCGTATTTAGTGAAAAACGAAGTCTTTTCCTGATCCTCCGGGTTCATTTGTATTTGATTGTATCCGGAGTAGGCATCGAGAAAACTAAGGATCTCATGGCCGGCCATGGCATCGATCATGCAATCGATATTCGACAAAGGAAAAAAAATCTTTAGGGCATGCTTTGTTTAATTCCTTGTAGTCTACGCACATTCTAAGTTTGTTTCCCTTTTTAGGGACTACAACTACGTTTGCTAACCATTCAAGATATTTTACGTCCCGAATGGATCTTATATTGAGAAGTTTTGTTACCTCATCCTTAATGAATGCATGTTTTACCTCTGACTGAGGTCTTCTCTTTTGTTTCACAGAGCGAAACTTCAGGCCCAAGCTCACTCGATGCGTAGTGATATCCGGTGGGATCCCTGTCATATCTAGGTGGGAACAAGCAAAACAATCCATATTATTTAAAAGAAATTAAATGGGTTTTTTCCTGAGCTCGGGAGTTAACCCCGTTCCTAGGTATAACTTTCGATCGGGAAGACGCTCGATCAGTATGATTTATTCCAACTCTTCGTCCGTTGACTTTGTTGCATCGAAATCATCGGGGATTATGAAGGTTCGAGGTATCATATAATCATCATCCTTAAAAGTTTCCTGTTTCTCTGATCGGGCCGAGGCCGGTGACTGTGGTTGCTATTTGACTTCTTGCTTTCCCTTCTATTCCAATCCATTTGCTGATGAAAGCGTCGATACTAGTACTACCTCATTGATTGCAAACATTTCTTTGGCAGCGGGTCGTTCACCGTACACCGTTTTGATTCCTTTTGATGTTGGGAACTTCAGGACTTGATGAAGCGTCGAGGGTACTTCCCTCATGTTATGGATCCAAGGCCTCCCGAGCAACGCGTTGTACCTCATGTCGCCTTCGATCACATGGAATTTTGTTTCTTGAATGGTCTCGGCCATGTTTACTGGCAAAATAATTTCCCCTTTGGTGGTTTCACTTGCCATGTTGAAACCGTTAAGTACCCGAGTTGTAGGTACGCTTTAATCTTGGAGGCCGAGTTGCTCTACGACCCTTGATCGAATAATATTGCCGAGCTACCTGGATTAAGGCTGGAAAACGGACCGTCCCGGGCATAAAGGGGCTTCGTGGGCCGATCCTATATGGACCCAGGCTTATACGGTCCCGAGTTTCGTGGGCTTTTGGAGGTAACCGAACCAGGACCGAGACCATGAACTAACGGTCCCGGGCTAAGTGGGCCGGTTCCGGGCCTATGTGGGCCTGGACTATTTTTTTAAAATATTTTTTTAATCTAAGGCAATTTCTTGTAAATTACATTATATAGTTGTGACTTAAAATTTTTTAATTCAAATTTAAAAGACAAAATATTTTAAAAATATATTCAAGGGAATGCGTTTTAATTTTTATTATTATGACATTAACAAAATATGGCCCAATCTTTCTTAGCCTCCCCCCCCCCCAATAGAATGAGCACAACCAAGGTGCTAATACCACCATTGAGAAGAAAAAGAAACTAATCAAGATGTGCCAAAATACAAGTTACATATTAATTTTATATGGTATCTCTTACAAATTTCATAAATTCATCAAGGTTCGGAGGAATTTCCGTTGGTGGTGGGGGAAAAGAAGCTTGTTCATCACCGCTTCCGGGCGAAGCTGCATCCTCCGCAAGTTACTAGCATTTCTTCATAAGCTTCGTCTACCTCTGGTTGTGATTCAGTAAGTCCAAAATTTCTTCGCTCCGAACGGATCCAGTCTCTGAAAAGTACTAATTTTCCAAGCTCTCCCTCATAGACACTCTATAATCACCGAGTTGAAGTCTTGCTTGACTGAAAGCGCTCTTCGATGCCACTGTTGAAGCTTGAATGGTTAAAATATCTCGGGCCATCCTTGAAAGGATCGGAAAGTATTTTTCTTTGTCCTTCCACAATTCCAAAAGATTAAATGAGCTGTCGGGATTCACTTCCTCAAGTCCCTGTGACAAATAAACTTCAAGCTCTTTTAGTTGTGAACAATCACTAGTGGGACAACCTTGAGAACCCCTGAACTCTGTCCAAGCAGTAAGTGCTCTTACTCCTGCAGTTCTTTTAGATGATTGAGAACTAGAAGAAAAAGGAGTTGGAATATTTGGTCTAGCATTATCTATTGCAATTTGATAAACACTATAAATAGTTTGAGAATTTATTTTAATTGAGGCTTTTGCGTCCGAAAGTATAGACAACTCCTTATCTTTAAGTGCTAAACCATTATAAATAGATTGATACAAATATTGAGGACCTCCTAATTTCTTAGTAGGATTTAATAAGGCAGCAACACCATAAATAGGGGAAATAGGAAAAAAATATTTTTTAAATTTCTTTCTCATAGAATCAATAGCTTCTTCATAAATTTCTCCACCCTCTGAAAAATAAGCAAATAAATTTGCATGTTCTGCAAGATAAACTAAACAGTTTGAAATAGTAGGATAATATTGTCCAGAAAATTCATTTGTAGCAACATGAAATCTTTCTAAAAAATCTACAAGCATTTTAACATTAGTCCAATCCGCATTTATAAGGTGCTCATCATCATCACTTACATGAGCATTAAACGTTGAGTTTATGGGGGTTTTATATTCATATGCAACAACTAAACTTTCTTACATGTAATTCCATCTAGTTGGACAAGGTTTAGGAACCTTTCTTTCTATTAGGCCAAATTCATCACATCTTTTAAAATATTCTCTAAGTCAACTTCTACGGTTTGAATAAAAAAACCAGTGAAGAGCCATTTTAACCTTTTCAATTTCAACATTTAATATTCTCATACCATCACCCACAATTAAATGATAAATATGACACATACATCTAACATGAAAAATGTTACTAAATGCAGGATTTAGTGTAGTGGTAAACAAGGCTACATCATTAGTGTTACTAGTAGCATTATCCATTGAAATTGACATTATTTTATCACTAATACAAAAATATCTATAAATATCCATAACCGTGCTAGAAATAAACTGCATTGTATGGCGTGAATTAATTATTCTATACGCAATAATGCGCTTTTGCATTATCCAATCCTCATCAATCCAATGAATTGTAACAGTAAGATAATCACAGTCTTTACCACTTCTACCAATATCAGTAGTAATAGCAACACGACAATTAACATGAGTAAATAAATAGCGCAAATATTGTTCATATTCATGTTTATATTTATAAATATCGCTCTTAACGGTTGTGCGAGGCCATCCGTTATAAGTAGGATTAAAAATTCTTCTAATATAATACACAAAATGAGGGTTAGAGGGAAAACTATAGGGTAAGCATATAACAGTAACTATTTTTGCTAATTCTTCCCTTTGTTTTCTTGGGTCATAATATAAAATACCACCGGTAACAGTGTTAATTCTCGATTGAAATTGATTTGACCCGGTACTAGGATCAGGCTGACTAAGTAAACTTGTCCCCTGGCCGCAACTTTCATTTGATTATATTTAACTTTATCTTGAGGGTGTATCATTATGTGTCTCCTCAAACTTTCCGCCCCCCCCTCGAGTAACATAGTTAAAAGCTAACTCTTTGCCACAAGTTTTACATTTAGCTTTATTTTTCTCTTATTTGAATAAAAAATGGCCAAACAAGAGATGTTTCGGCCCGTTTAGAAGGTTGTCTAGAAAAAGTAGGTGAAGTAACAGGGGGGTCAACCGGGGCATCATTTGGATTAATTCGGTTAACTTCAACAACATGACTAGTGGGTGTATTATCATCCGATTGTGTTTCATCTAAATCTATTTCCTGCTCATCTTCTTCATCAATAGTTGGATTACCATAAAGAAAATTCATATATTCATCATCTAAGCGTTCATGACCACCACCAACATTATGCACATATTGACTCTCAGTAAATTGTAATAAAGTATTTTCACTATCAAGAATAGCAGCAGGTGGAGGGCGGGTATGGGGTTTGGGTAGGGGAACCCAGGGAATTAGAGGAGGAATAGGTTGGTCACTAGACACTCTTGAATTTTCCCTTATTTTTACTAAATATTTTTTTTAAGGAAAAGGTCATATTAATTATAATTATACAAAGTAAATAAAACAAACAAAACTATAATATTAAAACTAAAGAGTTGGAACGAGTTTACCGATCATTGACGAACAACTTGTTGAAAATTAATTATCGTTAAAGACTTGAAGACTTGAATACTTCAATTCACCAACTTCACAATTTTTCACACAAATTGCAACAATAAAGTAACCAATTATAGAAGAAAATTAGAGAGAGATTGATGATTTTGTGAGAAAAATAAAGAATAAAGGGGTATTTATAGTTGGAAATAGGGAAAAGGTATAATTGTAAAAGGTTTGGGGTTAAAACAAAGTTGGGGGGGAGGTAGTTAAATGGCTATTTTGCAAAGCCCAAACGACTATTTTTTCAGGCCCAACGACTATATTTTAAATGACCTAACGGTCAGATTTTTTTGAGGGATTTTTTTTAAATTTAGTCGTTGGGCCCGTTTGGGACCGGTTATGACCGGTTGAACCGACCCATTTAGGAATTGGTCCTCGGCCCAAACGGTTTGGTCCTAAAGGTTTTTGGCCTTAACCGGCCCACTTAGCAGGCCCACCCCCTGGTCTCGGTCCTATCTGGTTAGGCCTAGGCCGGTCCCGAGTCTCACCAGCCCACTTGTCAGCCTTAACCTGGATCAATCAACACACATTTAACTTGAATTTTATTCATAAGGATAGATATTACCAGTGTGTCATTGTGAAGTTGTTCGATCCCTTCTGCATCCTCGTCATTGAAAGACAAGGTTTCTTCTAGTAAGTAGTCTCGGGTTTGCTTCTCCCTCGTGATTGTCACCTTGGTGCGTTTAAATACAGGTCCTTGAGGAATATCGACCCTACCACCGATCATGTGAATTACATGCTACGGCTCTTCCTGCTCGTTCAGTCTGTTTGAATCTCTATTTTTGAATTGGTTCTTGGCTCGATCACTTAAGAATTCTCAAAGGTGAACCTCTTTGAATAAATGAACTACCTCCTCCCTCAGGTGTATGCAATCTTCGGTCTTGTAACCATGGGTACTATGGTATTTGCACATTTGATTAGGATTCCTTTGAGTTGGGTCGGTCTGTAGAGGCCTGGGCCATCTGGTATCTTTGATCCGTCAAATGGCTGATACAATACCTGACGCGTCGATGTTGAAGTTATATTCTGATAGTTGCCGTGCTTTCGTGGGCTCGACATGTTTATCGAAGCCATTTTTACTCATGAGCCCTCGGGAGCTCTATCCTCAATCATTCCTTCGATTATTTCGAGCGGGGTTACGTCCTGGGCCGCTGTTTCTACGATTTGCATTGTATGGTTGGTACCGATCTCTGTTCGATCGGGGTTCTCTATCGATATCCCTTTGAATTATACCGATGGGCCTATTCAAATAAACGGAACCAGAAGGAGTTCCTAATTGATCATCCTCGACTCTGATCATTGACTGGTATCGATTATGTATATCGGCGCAGGTTACAACTGGATATTCAATTAAATTCTACTTTAATTGTTGTGACACTATCGAACTTTGCTCGTTCAAACCTTGAGTAAAAGCTTGAACAACCCAATCGTCCATGACCGGGGGTAGGTCCATGTGTTCCATCTGGAACCGAGATATGAATTCCCTTAGTATTTCGTTGTCCTTTGTCTTACTTTGAAGAGGTTTGACTTCCTAGTCGCAACCTTTATTGCTACGATATGTGCCTTTATAAACGAATCTGCAAGCATGGCGAAGGAATCAATGGAATTGAGCGGCAAATTATGGTACCATATCATCGCCCCTTTCGATAAAGTCTCTCCAAACTTTTTCAATAGAACAGATTCGATCTTATCGTCTTCCAAGTCATTCCCCTTCATTGCGCATGTATAAGAAGTAACATGCTTATTAGGGTCATTGGTTCCATTGTATTTGGGAATTTCTAGCATGCGGAATTTTTCGAGATGGGCTTCAGAGCCGCACTTGAGGGAAAGGCTTCTGCATGAAATTCTTCGAATCCAAATCCTTTAGAATCGGTGGCGCTCCCGGTATTTGATCAACCCGGGAGTTGTATGTTTCTACCTTTTTTATTATTTGCCTCGATTTTCTTTTCTCCTGATTCAATCCGTTTAGTGAGGTCATCGAGCATCTTCATAATGGCGGGGTCAGTCCCCGATTCTATGGCGTTCGATTTCACCAGTACATGTTCGGCTCTATGAATAACTTCTTGTGATGTCTCGAGCTCAATTCTGCTTGGTACTCGATTCTGATTTTGGAGTTCGCTATCGCAACTTGTTGAGTTTGTAACATTTAGAATATCATTCGAAGGCTAATTTTGCCTTCTTCACCGTTTTGTGCATTCTGATCAACTGCTCGGGCATTTCTGCGGACGCTATTTTTAGGGTCGACGCCCAAATTCCTATTAATGGCAATATGGGAGCTGACATCGATTGGGTCTACGGTCGGTGGTCCATCGAGGTTGACTAGAGGTACCATATTTCCCGCGACGACTACATGCTCGTTCTCGCCATGAAGACCAAGGCTGTTATCTGTGTAAGTGGGTGCTACTTGAGTGTTTGACATGTTGATTCCTGAAATCAAAGACACTTACGAGAACATGCATAAAACAGTATGTAGTATGAGAATTAATACCAGGCAATCACTATTATCCTTAGCCCCACGGTGAGCGCCAAACTGTTTATCCTAATAATTGGATAACAATTAAACTTCTAAAGTGGTTTTAAGGACAGGTGATGTCACCTAATATCAATTGATAAATGTAAAGATTATTAGTAGAAATTAACAACGAGATAAAGCAAACCAGTGTTAAAACGTAATTTAGCTTTCGAGCTTGAGTGCCCTCGAACTGATCAGTACCAAATAATTAAGAGATAAACAAACTGATTGCTTTAATATGCGTTAATGTAAGCTGTCTATAAAATGATTAGAACCCTCTTTATATAGTAGAGGAATCCTATCTATGGTACAATTCTAATTACGGAAGTAAATCCCATGATTAGCCTAAACAACCGCCCTTGATTTGATCTGTTCCGGAATTTCCGCCATGATCTTCGACCGGTCACGGATATCTCGCTTTTTTGTTATTGCGCGTTGCTCGAAGTCTGTCCTATTTGGTCTCGACCGCTACTGGCCTTTATCTCGACCGGCTCCTCGATTCTCGAACTCGGTACCTTATCCTCGTGCTCTGGTCTAATCCACTACGAGGCCGACCTTCGATGCAACTCCCTGGTCTCGATCAAATAGAAAAATCAAGTAGGCCCGGTTTTAACCGTCACATTAATTATTAGTTGAGTGGCTATCCGCAAAATCAACTCCTTGCGACAACATCAGACGTATTGTTCAACCTGATTGACCATGGCCCAACCAAGTGAATGACAACAACTTTTAACATATTGCAACGATAACGGACTCCAAAACCATGTAGAAATACGATTCCACTCACTTCTCAACCAATGTAGACAGCCTGCTGGTCGGATGCCTCATTCGTCTGTTACTTTAGAGGTCGATCGGGCCGGGGGTTCGTTCTATCTGGATTATTATTTATTTTTGCAGTTCATTTTAACCTACCTCATTAGCTCTCTGTTTAAATGGATATTGAGAGTCGAACTAGTCACATCCTCCAAGTTGACAAACAGTGATCTAAACTGCACCAGTGAATATGTGGTGTAAAAGATCTTATTCTTGAATTGACTATTACGGAGGTATATTTCATATGAATACTTGTCAAGGAGAGTTATAGGAACGTACTAGAATGGTGTTTTTCAATATGATTTTACGGATTTGTACGTTCATTTTTTAAGTGGTGGCACCACTTGTAAAAAGTCCTACATATACCACTGGTTTAGAACTCATATATACTATATATTCTGGATCCGCCTCTACTTTTCTCCATTAACAAACTTTGAAAGCTTAGCTCAATCACTCTTGTTCATACCTTTTCTGCTACACCGGAATGTCCCATTGAATAAGAATGCTATCTTCATCTATTGTTCTTCTAATTTTATTTATCTTAATATTGCATCACGTACGCAGTTAGTGTGATTTTCCTCTAGTTAGTGCATTTTTTACGTCCACAAATATACATCCGCCTTAGGAATAATAAACCAGTCCCAAAGCACCATATATGATATGTAATGCTCTTAATAGAATTAAACAGTTGGACAGCGATGTGAATCTAACACTCCCATTACTGTAGACTGTAGTGCACGTGATTTGACGTTTGTTTCTCTCTTCAAATTAGGGTACGTGCATGGTAGTGGATAATACATCCAGTGGAAAGGCATCGTTTTTTAGCATTACACGTCCAATTGGTAAGAATTCTTATTTACTTGCAGTACGATATTGTACAATTTTGTTGATTCAAATAATGAAGACAAAATCGACAAACTGTATAATGAAGACAAAATCGACAAACTGCGTAAGTTGCATCATACTTTTACAGTGGTCTTGTGAAGTTCATCGCCAAGTGCTTTCATAATACTTCGCCCTTTCAATTTATACGGCGGTGTTTGAGCCGACACAAAATTTTAATAGAAAAGATTTTTGAAACTTGTAATCTAAAACAAACTATAAATATTTATATTGCTATAAATCACTTAATTAAGTGTAAAGTAGGAATTCTAAAAACTTGTAATTCGTATTTATATTCCTAGAGCTCCAAATCAATTTAAGTGATAAACCAAATAAAAAAAAATCTTTTAGGATTCAAAATTTGGAATAATAATGGAGCAGGGCGGGGCAGGACATAGCAGAGAAAAAGCTTGACAAGGCCGGGTTGAGTAAGTTATCTATAATAAAAAAACATTAAGCAGAGCAAGGCGAATCAAAGATTAGTTCATCCTGATATTATCCGATGCGAATAAGTCTTTACCGTGATGATATACATGTTGTAAAAATATTGCTTATGAAGCAATGATGGATTATACTAGCAATGATAGACCCATATACTGATTTTAGAGTATTATTATGTTTGGCCATCTTTTTTAGAGCTCGTTTGGATTGACTTATTTTAAGTGTTTTTAAGCCAAATAGCTTTTAAACCATTTTATAGTGTTTGGATAAAGTAAAAAAAAATGCTTTTAATCATTTGTTTTTAAGCTAAAATGACAAAAACAAGCCAAAAGCTAGAAATCCTAACTTATGGCTTAACAACTATTTTGGCTTAAAAGCTACTTAAAACAAGCTCATCCAAACGGGCACTTAGCTTTATTTTAATTACTATATATACTTTTGGCAGAATCGTCTTTATTAAGAGTTAACCCATGCACCAGATAAATGTCATGATCAAAATAGTTGTTGCTCAGCATCATAATCTGCAAATCTAGTGATATTTGATCCTTAGTATTATTGTACGTAGTTTTTATACGTATCACTTTATTTGGATAACTTATTTTACTCAATAAGTTAAAACGCATTAATCTCCTGGTACTAATCATTGGCCGTAAAAAGTAGAAATTGTAATTGCCATTTTGATTAAAAAAATAAAAAGGTAACTTTCTATGCTGAGCAGCTGGAACATAGAAAAGATTTCTTATACAGACGAAGTCTCTTTCATATAACAGATCGTTTGGAAGTTAATTATTTATAAAACAGAAATATTTCTCCATAAATCTAGGGTTTGGATTAAAGAGATACTAATTGTGTTGCCGACAACTTATAGGTAGAGTTTCCGTTTTTAGAAATTTTCTCTGCACTATTCAGCAGTGACACCATTAAATGAGACACATGCAAGACACAAGAAGTGCAGATAAATGTATGAGAAAAATGAGAAAGATGCATTAATTATTAGTGCTGAGAGTATTAACTGTTGAGAAGAAAATTGTATGGTGGCAGATTCAACATCTTGGTCATATGTTTGTCTGTAGGGTACGCTCTCCACCAATTGTTGAAGAGAAAAAACTAAACCCCACTTCACATCAATCACCAAGCTCTCTATATATCCACAATTAATGTTGTCACCGTTCGTTTTGTTCTTAGCGTCTGGACATACATTTGATTAAAAATTGGAAAAATAGGTTGAAAAATAATTTTTAAAAGTTAAAGTTGTGTTTGGACATATATTTTATTTGAAGAAAAATTAAAGTTTTGTGAGTGGAAGAAAAAATTTCACCCAAAAACTGCCCTAAACCAATTTTTGGGAACTTGAAATTTTTGATATTTTTTCCCCCAAAACATGATGATATTTCATAAACGGATAATGTTTTTTTTTTTAAAAATAAAGTCAAAATCTATGGCCAAACATGAGCTTAAACCCGTCATTTTAAAATGTATTTTTCACCATTTTAATATGATAAAATATGTAAGTTATTTACAGCTTGTATGGATGGTTGTTAACCATTGTATTGTATCGTATTGTTTAAATATAATATTTATTTTGATTGTTGATTAAATTTTATTTTATATTATTGTTAAATCAATCGTTATGTGACGACGAAAAATGCTACTTTATAGGACGATGAATTTGGTGTAGTAGCGTCGTTTTCTTGCTTTTTTTTTTTCTCTCTCTCTCTCTCTCTCTCTCTCTCTCATCTTACCATTATTTATTATAAGATAATCATATTTTGTAACGACCAACCTGTCGTTTTGAGCATTTGCATTTTGTTCAGCTATTTGAAATCTTGAGTAACTCTATACAATATATTATGACTTGTGTAAATCACCGATTTTGGTTTTTAGGTGATTCAGGATTGATTTGGAAGAATGATTCTCAACTAGGAAACTTTAAATTGACCCCGGAATGAATTTATGATGGTTCTGTCAGGTCCGTATGGTGATTTAGGACTTGAGCGTAGGCCCGGATTTGTATTTGGGTGTTTCTAGAAGGTTTCGACACTATTTGGCGAAAGTTTGAAATTTGAAGGTTTGGAATGTTTATATGTTTGACTGAAAGTTGACTTTGATGATATCGGGATCAAATTTTTGTTCCCGGAGTTGAAATAGGTTCGTTATGTCATTTGGAACTTGTATGCAAAATTTGAGGTCAGTCCGAGTTGATTTGATATGGTTCGGCACGAATTTTGGAAGTTGAAAGTTTAAAAGTTCATTTAGTTTGACTTGAGGTGTGATTCGTAGTTTTGATGTTGTTATGTGTGATTTGAGGCCTCTAATAGGCATTTGTTATATTTTGGGACTTGTTGGTATATTCAAACGGGGTCCTGCCGGGCTCAGGTTAGTTTCGGACGTGATTCGGATCATTTCGGATGGTTTTTATATTGCTGATTGCTGGTGTTTCTGTTGTTCTTCGCGATCGCGAAGATGAGGACGCGATTGCGAAGTGACTCCTGGAGCTGGGTGTTTACTTCTTATTCGCGTTCGCATCAAGATGAGCGCATTCACGTAGAGTTAGGACTGGTCTTTATCGCGTTCGCATCTGTTTCTACGCGTTCACGTAGTAATTGTGCTGAGCGCGAAATACAACACAAAATTATTGCTCGCTAGTCAAAGATAGTATAGTAGAATATCGTCTCCACATGAACTGGATTTAAATAATATTCGAATAATTTCTTATTTAACTTCTATTCTAGAGGATCAACACTTGAGTTAAATGATTATGAACTATGTTTAACTACTAAAATAAAGCAATTGATAAATGATTGCAAATAACTAGAGATTAGCAGAGTTGGTTTCTTATAAATGTGAGGAATAAGGGTTTTGACATGATAGGTACAAGATTGTCATTCTGGATATGATACTGCTATATTTCACTCTTGAGGTTCTATCGATTCTCACGAATTCAATAGGTGATTAGCTTATGCTTCCGATTCAGACTCCTCTCTCGATTAAATCTAAATATTTCAAATAACCTAATGTGAGGTGAGGTGAAATTTGCAAGAATCTATTGGTAAGAATGGTATAAGAGAAACGTTTCTCAAATATTTCTCAATCTTAATTTAAGGGGTAGATCCCAAAGCTCTTTCAATTACTTTAAAGAAGTACCAAAATAAATTAAGGCATGCGTTGCAGCAATATTCAATATTATGCTCCTTTTCTGATTAAACAAGATAATGAATAAAATCACAACTAGAGTTAAAGCTCTTCCAATAGATTCAAGCAATTAAGCAGTAATCAAATCCATAAACAATAACCAAGTCACCAAATCATGTCAAACCCTAAGGTAAACTACTCCATAATTATGGAGAAAGTCATCAAAATAAGAATTAAAGAATAAGAAACCATCAATCTAACGTTACAATCCAAACTCCCGTATTGAGTTGATGGAACGATAATGAAATCATGTGTTTTGTAGCCTCCAATGCTCTCCCAAAGCTTTCAAAGTCCAAAAGTTCCTAAAAATTGTGTTTTTGATGTATTTATACCATGTAGGAACGGGCCAGGATGAAACTATCCTTTCCAAGCCGAAGTGGGACAATTGGACCGCGAAAATACGTTGCCGCGACGCCCCATGCGCCACATTAGTGAGGATTTTCAGAGAGTTAATTTTTTTCACTATGTAGGAATTTTGCACTAGCGCTATGAGCCCTGTGGCGCGGTAGTGCAATTTTCTCAGAGTAATTTTGTTTTCTCACTTTTTGACATCCAGACTTTGGTCCTCGACCCCCGAACGAGATACCAACTTAATATTTTGGGCTTTTACTCAAACTTCAAAGCTCTATATTGTTCGATTTAATTCTAAATTATCTTTTTAACTCGAAATCACTTTCTGCAAGGCATAAAACACATAATAAGTGCAACACACTTATATTTAAGGTCAAACGCAAGTAAAATGCAGTAATTGGAGTGCAAGCTACGCCTAAAATATGGATTTCTGGCCTACCATCATTCGCGTAGAGCTAGGACTGATCTTCATCATGTTCGCATCTTCTTCTATGCGTTCGCATAGTAATTGGGATGAGCCTGGCAGGATGATGGTTTCCTCTTCGCATTTGCGATGTTGTTCACGCGTTCGTGTAGTTCTGTCAGCTTTGTGCATCGCAGTCGCGAGGCTTGTTCCACGAACGCGTAGTGTTAATTGTGGCAGCGTAATATTTGTGCATCACAATCACGAGGGTACTATCGCGATCATGTAGAGTATAACTGGGCAGTGCATATAAGTACTCTATTTCGGACATTTGAGTTATTTTATCATATTTTGAGTTGGGGAGTTCGGATTTGGGCGATTATGGAGGCAATTTTCACCACATAAAATGAGATAAGTGTCTTCTACTCAGTTTTAATTATATTCCATGATTCCATTTTTATTTTTGGCATTTAATTGATTATTTCGAAAGAAAAATTGGGAGTTTTTGTCTAAAATTTCCTAAAGTGAATTTTGTGAGTTTTGATCATCGATTCAGAGTCGGATTGGAGTGAGATTAGTATGGTTGGACTCGTAATTGAATAGGTTATCGGATTTTGTGAGTTTGATCAGGTTTCGAGGTGCGGGCCTGGATTTGACTTTTTGGTTGGCTTTGAGTGAATGTGTAAAGATTCGACTTGTCTCATTTGAGATTATTTCCTTAGGCATTATTTGATGTTTTTGAATTATTTTTGGCTAGTTTCAAGCCACTCGTAGGTTGATACGCGCGGGATGGCATTTCTAGAGTATTGTTTGGGTTGCTCGGTATTGGATTTGGCTTGTTCGAGGTAAGTAACACTTCTAAACTTGGATTTGAGGGTATTTAACCATGTGAACTATGTTATAAAATATGTATTGAGGTGACACACATGCTAGGTGACGAGCGCGGGTGCGTGCATCGAAGTATTCATGATACGTGTAGTTCTTAAGCTACTATATGCCCTGTGTTGCTATCATGCTTCTTTGATATCATGTTTTTTCATTTATATGGCTACGTGGTATATATTTATGATAGAATTCATGCCTAGGCTACCTGTTCAACTATTTAAGACATGATAGAGTTATTTTTCCCATGTTGAGCTATTTACCTTAGTCGTAGTCACAGTATACATCTATGATAATTATATCCGCATATAATATCCTTGTCTCTATACAATTTTGATATGTTAGTCTCATGTTATTGGTGTCCTTGTACATAACACAAGTTTGGACTGTATTTAAGGCATATTGTGATATTCCGTGTTATATAACTATATCATATTTCTATGAGATATTTGTATAGTGAGACCTGAGCGGATTGATGACTGATGTGGGCCATAGAGCTATATTTATATTGATGTTTGGATCGGGTTGCACACCGTAACGATTATATTAATATTGAGATGGCACGTATGTCAGGCCCCATATTGGGCTAAGCTGTTACTAATTTGAGGATTCGTGTGCACCAGGCCCACTATTGAGCTAAGTGATAATGATTAGTGCTTGGGTAGGATCCGCCCCTCCGGAATCTGGCATGTCAGTAGTGAGTGCAGGCACAATATTTCATATCCATGCTTTGATGATGGGCAGTATGCCAAGCACCTAGAGTGTGCTAGGATTGTGTGTACTTAATGAATTCATTGTGAAACTAAGTATTTGACATATATATTTGACTTGTAGGCATAGAGATGTAGGTTCCCCATACTAGACGGTACATGATAATTGATGACTTGACATATATATTCACATGTAGAGATAGAGATGCACTTTTCTTATGCTAATTGATAACGAAAATTCTTATCCGGTGTTGTAAATTGGGAGTATAGTTCTTTTGATAAACTCATGTTAGTTGTTTCTCAATGGTGAGATTTTGAATTGACTATTTTACTGGAAAAACACGCCTACTTTTCCGTAACTGTGATCAAGCTGAGCATATATCTCATGAGCCATATACCTTTACTAGCTTCACTACACTGTTATGAACTGTTATTGGCTATTGATGTTGGTCGCTGACCTTCTTCCGAACTTGTCACTGCTTTCAACCTAAGGTTATGTTTGTTACTTATTGAGTAAATAAGGTCAGTTGTACTCATACTACACTTCTGCACCTTACCTGCAAATCTTGCAGTTGATGCTGTTGATTATGGCGGGAGACTGTGTTAAAGACATACCTGACTCCGGACCTAGTTACCACTTGTTCTTGGTAGTTTAGATTTGAGGTCTATTTATGTATTTCAAACAAATGCTGTAAATATTATTCGATTTCTATTTATGGTTCCACATTTCATTTACATGCAATAAAATACCTCGAAATATTTAAAGATAAGAACCGCATTTTTATTTCATGAAATGAAAAACTTGAATCCCCGTTCGATTCACTAGTCAAACTTGGAGAAAAATAGGCCTATTTCAAAAGAGACTAGTAATTAATCCCTTTCATATCATTTGACCAATTGTAACTTCTTTATTTCAATAGTTGAAGTATTTAGCAAAGACTAAGAATAAGTAAGAATAGAAAATTCGATTTAAGTTTTGTAAATCTAAAGTCTTAGTGTCTCATGACTTGTACTACCAGCCCTTGGGAGTTGTATAAAGATTCAATTATTTCACTTTTTGTCTCTTATCATTATCATTAAATAGTATTTACTGTTATTTGGCTTACCTAGCAGGTTGAGTTAGGTGCCCTCACGATTAGTTGGATTTTGGGTCGTGATATATTTTATCCTTTACCCTACTTTTTTATATAATAATTTTACTTCGTATCCTATTTTATTCTTAATAATATTGTAAGTTTATTCTTCATATTATAGGTGTGTGACATCATGAAAGGACGACAAACGATAAAATCTATCTAAATGTTGTATTTATCAAACAATACAATACACTACTATACAATACGATACGATAGAGATAATGCATAAAATCCTCCCTGGCCTATGACCATATTATCAACTACACACTTTTTTTCGGGGGTCCTATTACTTCCCTGAACTTTTTTTTCTAGAATTTCTTTAACTTTGTACGCTTAATTAAACCTGACCCTCATTTATAATACAATCGGCGTATGCATGCACTAATGGATCCATCCAATTCCCTTTTATTTTCAACTAGGGCTTTATTCATTCTTTCTTTTCATACTCTCCCCTTTTGTAACAGTCCAAACCAAATTCCCAATCTCCCCTTTTGATTCCTTCAAAAAAACCACTCCAACCATAATTTTCACTTAACTCTATTGCAAAATTGGCTCTAATAGAATGAAGATTGGGTCTTCGTCGTTCATACAAAATCTATTCAAGTTGGTATTTGCCATTTCATGACCCTAATATCTGTCATGGATTGCTTTCCAGACATGCCCCACGACCCCTTGGCCGCGCCCCATGGTAGCCTAGCAAGCCTCACAATGCCTAATGCCATGGTCGGCCCCGTGGTCTTGGCTGCGCCAAGTGACAAGTGCGCATGCGCCTCTGTCGCCCCACCGATGCCTCTTGCCAGCACCCAGTGGCTGGCCAATGACAACATCGTCGCGCGCCCTGACAATGTCGCGCGCGCAGATCCTGATGCCTCGCCAGCGCCCAGCTGCAGGCCTATTCCAGCTGCGCCTCGCGCACAGACCCCGATGCCAAGCACCAGCGCCCAGCCTCAGGCTAACACAGCAAGTGTCGCGCGTGCCCACAGCACCGTGCGCGCAGACCCTGACCCGCAAGACAAAGTTGCTGCCATCGGACTTGGTTCTACATTGTAATAAACTAAGTCCTTTTCATTGTAATTATAGGCTAGTTTACATCATTTTCATTCAGTGTGCTTCTACAGCTTTATTAGGACTAGTCATGTAACTTTGGTTTATTTTTTTTAAGTATTATTAGGGGGGATCAAGCAATCAAACATTTTCAGCAATCAATTTTCTGTACTGGTGTCTCTCCCTCTCGACACTGCATCTTTTGTAATCAGCATTTCATTCATCAATAAAATCATCATCATCATTCAAAACCCAATTCTCTCTCAGCTTCCGCAATCGCTCGTGACATTAGTTTTCCCGCACGGCACTGACAATCTAGTCTAGCGTGCGGAGGGGACCTCATTGGCGGACAACAACCACACTGACATCGGTTGCTTAGCCTTACGTTGCTCTTCCAAAGAACATTAGGAAGGCGTTGCGTAATAGTTGGTATCAGAGCCTAGGCTCGACATCGGACAAGGGAACACATTTTCCATCATCGCTATTTCTGACCATGGTGAATCATGGGGAGCGCCTGACATCCCTAGAAGAGACGGTTGACCGATTACGACCCATCGTGGATACGGTGCCTGATCAAAACAACAACCTAGTGCAAAGGTTGGATGACCTAGACCGCCGAATGTGGTAGGCGGAAAATGACATTGCAAATATCATTCGTGACTCTGAGGATGACCGACAAACGGCAGCCATTGAAACTGCCAATATTCATGGCAAATTTGAGGACCTCCAATAGGAGCGTGCCGACGATTTAGCCCATCGACAACAAGAGGCAGGCAGACTAACTGCCATGTAGCAAACCATAGACGACTTGACATGCAAGATCAATGTTGTCAATGCTGCCCTACAGAGCCTACTTCGAGGAGGTGACAACCACATCAGGGGTGCAGCAAACCTCACCCCCGTTCCACAAAATCTTAAGATACCGGAGCCAAATCCATACGACGGATCCCGGGATGCTAAAAAAGTGGAAAATTTCATCTTCGACATCGAACAATACTTCGATGCCGTGGGCCATTTGGAAGAATCCAAAAAGGTAGCAACTGCTGCCATGTATCTTCAGGGCGATGCCAAACTTTGGTGGCGGGTCAAATACGAAGCCATCATGGCCGGTGAAGATACTCTCCAGACATGGGATGAGCTAAAGGCAGCCATACGCCTGCAGTTCTTCCCCAAAAATGTGGAATACAATGCAAGGAGAAAGCTACGGGAGCTCCGCCACACCAGGTCAGTGCAGGAGTACGTGCGCGAATTCTCCGCCCTCATGCTAAACATACGCGACATGGGGGACAAAGACAAACTCTTCGCATTCATAGAAGGTTTGAAACCTCATGCCCGTATGGAACTACAGAGACAACGGGTAGACACCCTACCCAAGGCCATTCAAGCTGCAGAATGCCTTGGCAATTATCATTTGGGAACTCAGAACGACAGGCCCCAGCCGTCTGTCCGAGAGGGATTCAACGGGAACCATCCCAGCAAGGGTGGCCCAAGCAAAAGTGGGGGAGATCAGAGTGCATCCAAAACTAAGACTCCTCCCTCCAGCAGCAACAGTGCTGCATCCATCAACAACAATTAGGGGAGAAAGCCTCCCTCAGAATGTTGTCATTGCGGCGGGGCACGTTGGAACAATGAATGACCAAACATAAAGGTCAATGCTCATCAAACTGTCGAGGATGAGTCAAATGAATCAGACACATCAGAAGAAGACCAGGTAGGCGCCTTCAATGCAATTGTTGGCTCTATCCCGCATGCCTTAGCGGAGACCAGTGCATGTCCTCCTAAGAAAATCTCAGTCCCAATCACTAAGAAAGGGAAGGAAAAGATGGATGAGAGGCCTCCTAAACAAACGAGGACCCTAATGTTCGTCGAATTGAAAGTGAACAGCAAGCCCTTTCACGCATTGATAGACATGGGTGCTACCCACAACTACTTGGCTTCAACTCAAGTAGAGCGCCTAGGTCTTGTTGTGCAAAAGAGCAAAGGCCGTGTTAAGGCTATCAACTCATTACCCCAGACATTGGGTGGAACAGCTACAAATGTCCCAGTGAAACTTGGCCCATACAAAGGAAGCATCGACCTGCGCATCGCAATCATAGGTGACTTCGACATTATAATGGGTTTGAAGTTCATGAGGCAAACCAATACCATACCGGTACTATATGCTAACATGCTCCTAATGATGGGAGAAAACGGGGCCAAGCCCTGCACCATACCATGCTTTCCTATAAAGATGGCTGCTGAAAATATCTCGGCCATGCAGTTGGAGAATGTAGTCAACAGACATGAACCCCTGGTTCTGGCTACCCTAGGCAGCAACCATCAGCCATCATGTCATCGGCCTCAAAGACTGGTGACGCTCCTCAGCGTGTGAAGATTTGTCAGCCATGCCACAAGGACAAGTCGGATGATTCATCACAGGCGGGACCCTTGCAACCATTACATGTCCCTCAGAGACCATATGAAAGTGTTTCCCTCAGATTCATCACGGGATTGCCCCAAGTCGGTAATCTTGCATCCATCTTGGTTGTCATAGATAAGTTTTCAAACTATGCAACCTTTATAGCAGCCCCGTAGAACATCTCAGCAGAAGATACAACTCGACTCTTCTTCTCGCACATTGTCAAACATTGGGGTCTGCCCAAAGACATTGTTAGTAGGCACGACTCACGCTTCACTAGCAACTTTTGGACCCATCTCTTCAGGTGCTTTGGGTCAGCATTGAGTCACAACTCAGATATCCATCCGCCATCGGATGGCCAGACAGACCGGTTCGATGACATGCTGGAGGAATATCTCCGCAACTTTGCAACCGGATCACAAAAGCATTGGGTGAAGCTCTTGGATGCTGCTCAACTGTGTTTCAATTCTCAAAAGAGCCATCATACAAACAAAAGCCCTTTTGAAATTGTTACCGGACAACAACCGCTTCTTCCGCAAACGGTGAATGCATCAACCATGCCGAAATCTCCTCGAGCTGCCAACTTCTCGAGCAAATGGGAGCGCAACATGGGGATAGTGCGGAGCTATCTTGTCAAAGCCCAAGAGCGGGCAAAAAGATTCACCGAACAAAATCTTTGCTTTGCCCAACATCAAACAGGGGACAAAGTAATGCTATGCATCCCAAAGCGATACTTGTTTGCAGAGAGGACCCATGACCCTCGCCTGTAGCAAAAATACATCGGGCCTCTGCCCATTGAAAAACGCATTGGGAAGTCCACATACCAGGTGAAAACCCCATCCTGGTGGAAGATCTATAAAGTCTTCCATGTCAGCCGCATGAAATCATTGCATCGCTACAACAACAAGCTCAAAGGACAGAGGGGCGCAGAACTCCCATCCAACAACCATCATCATCATCATAAGGCTCCGAGGATGGCGCCAACTCAGGTGGGGGAGAATGTCATGGGCTGCTTTCCAGACACACCCCGTGACCCCTTGGTCGCGCCCTATGGTGGCCTAGCAAGCCTCACAATGCCTAGCGCCATGGTCGGCTCCATGGTCTTGGCTGCGCCAAGTGACAAGCGCGCATGCGCCTCTGTCGCCCCACCGATGCCTCTCGCCAGTACCCAGTGGCTGGCCAATGACAACAGCGTCGCGCGCCCTGACAATGCCGCGCGCGCAGATCCTGATGCCTCGCCAGTTCCCAGCTGCAGGCCCATTCCAGCCGTGCCTTGCGCACAGACCCTGATGCCAAGCACCAGCGCCCAGCCTCAGGCCAACACAACAAGTGTCGCGCGTGCCCACAGCACCGCGTGCGCAGACCCTGACCCGCAAGACAAAGTTGCTGCCATCG
Organism: Nicotiana tabacum; assembly: GCF_000715075.1. Lineage (NCBI taxonomy): Eukaryota > Viridiplantae > Streptophyta > Magnoliopsida > Solanales > Solanaceae > Nicotiana > Nicotiana tabacum. Next base: position 74,396,316 of record NC_134084.1, on the reverse strand, counting down.
GACTTGGTTCTACATTGTAATAAACTAAGTCCTTTTCATTGTAATTATAGGCTAGTTTACATCATTTTCATTCAGTGTGCTTCTACAGCTTTATTAGGACTAATCATGTGACTTTAGTTTATTTTTTTAAGTATTATTAGGGGGATCAAACAATCAAACATTTTCAAGCAAGCAATTTTCTGTACTGGTGTCTCTCCCCCTCGACACCGCATCTTTTGTAATCAACATTTCATTCATCAATAAAATCATCATCATCATTCAAAACCCAATTCTCTCTCAGCTTCCGCAATTGCTCGTGACATTAGTTTTCCCGCACGGCACTGACAATCTAGTCTAGCGTGCGGAGGGGACCTCATTGGCGGACAACAACCGCACTGACATCGGTTGCTTAATCTTACGTTGCCCTTCCAAAGAACATCAGGAAGGCGTTGCGTAACATATCTCATAGATAAAAATTGGGAAAGAATTTCAAACCCTAAAATAAAAATATGAATTTAAATTGACTAAAGATTAGTAATTTATAGTTTATAGAGTTGAACTCACCTCTTCAATTTCAACACCACCAATAGAAGCACTTCAACAATGGCGAATACTTTATGTTTGGGAGGAGTAATAAAAGAATGGGTTCAAATAAAAGAGTTGAGTTTTACGTTTGGGAGCCTTTCTTATGGCTTATTTTGCATAACACGTGGCGATTATATAGCAGACGTGCATTTTATATTTAGTCCTTACACGCTTCGAAGATGTGTAATCACGCTTGGGTTTAATAGTCAAAATAGATCAAATTCTCTCTCGGTAAGCAAAGAGTTTCAAACAAATAGGAATAACAGGAGTAGTGTTTATATCAGTAACATCGTCGAAACATTTGGAATAGAAAAATCTTCAAGGAGGAATAATTTTAAATATTTCTGCCAAATCCGTTTGGAAACAAAAAAAGAATAGGCTTAAATATGGGAAAATAGTTCATAATCAGGGACTACATACAAAATTTTGAAAGACCTTAACGACGTCAGTCCATCAAGGAAAAGGGATTTCAGCTCTTATCCTGGTAAAAATTGCACAGCATCTGTACCAACTTCCTTTTTTATAACTAGAACCCAAAGTTTAAACAATTTCAGGTCTTTTTCTCTTCCTCCGTGTCTTTCTTCTTCTTCTTCTTCGAGTGATAATGATTTTATATAATGTTTGTGAACATATTTTAAGATAGTTTATGATATTGTACAGTGGTGAGCTGCTGTGGCACTTTATCTTTTACTATTGCTTAGGGTTCTTTTTTTTTTTTAATTGCAAAATGGGTTCGTTAGATTTATTATTATTTTGATTTGTTCTTGATGATATTTGGAGGTTATGTTTCAAATTTGAGCTCATTTGGAATAGATTTAGATGTTAAATCGTATATTGGATTATTAAAATTTGAAGAACAAATTTTTGTTTCTGGGCAATTTGCACTTCAGGCCTATTCGGCCATAAGTGCATGAAAGCGGTGGTTGCACTTCAGAACTATTTGGCCTTTAGTGCATCTGAAGTACAACTTTTTCACTTCAGACTTGTTAATTTTAAGTACATGAAACTATTAGTTGCACTTCAGTCCTATTTGGCCTTAAGTGTATCTAAAGTATAATTTTTGCACTTTAGACTTAATTGATCTTAAGTGTATTGCACTTCAGACTATTTTTTTAACTTTATACACGATAAGTTTGACATTGATTGTAAAGTAGGTAGACTGTAATTTTTTTTGCAAAGTAAGTATAATTTCAATTGTAACCTTAAAACCGGATATAGATGCAAAAGCCTCCTTATCCTACTTTATCCACCGTGGGCCTAAATGGCAATATCTTGGAGCTTTGGTGCCGTGTTTCAGCTAAGCCTACTAATTCGCTAGAATTAGCTCATTTTTCATTCATTGGCATCAGATAGCCAATAAATATATAGCACAATAATAACGTGTCATCAAAATGTATATCAAAACTTTGTTTTTCTTCTTTGTGGATATCAAAGCTCCATTTTCCTCCTTTGTATATCTAAAATATAAAATTATAAATATAGTTATCTATAATATATTGTTATCTCTATATCCAACTGTATAACACAAAAATAATTATATTGTTTGTATAACACATCAAATAATATGTATACTAAAACATATCACAACTTTATATAATTTTTTTTTGTATATCAAAATGTCTATAAAAAATTTATTTTCCTTATCTCAGTGTATAATACATAATATCTTACGGATATATACAAATATTTATGATAGAGATACACTGATATACAAGATGGGAATTACAATTAATTTTTAATCAAAAAAAGAAAAAAGTAAGAGAGGGACTTTTACCCACTTCTTTAATTCCGTTTTGCAGTTTTACAAAACGTCAGGTGCTTGGTGCTTTCACAAATGGATAGATGAAATAATTTTGGTTTTAGACACTAATATCCCATCAGAGGTTACACAGCTTGAAGAAATATGGAGAGGGTTACAATGCCAATTTTTAGGATGCCTTTGTCAAACGTAATCAAAGGCCAAAACATTACCAATTCACAAGGGGCCATTTGCATCTATACTCATTTTTTGGGTCACGTTTTAACTTGTGCTTGCTTTGCAAAAAAATTGCAAGCGTACCCACTTTTTCGCGTAACTTTAGCATATGGGCCTGAAGTAGCAAAGACAATCACGCAAAACTTCAGCATTCTAGTAGACGGGCCTGAAGTAGCAAAAATTGTTGAACCAAGTGTGCTGAAGTTTTTGTTTGTAATTGCTGAACTTAAGCATAGTAGCTGAAGTTTTGTTCTCTATTTGCTGAACTTCAGCATGTTTTAGCTGAAGTTTTGTTCTATATTTGCTGAACTTCAGCATGTTTTATGCTATCATGTAATTGATTTTTTGTACAGATAATAAGTTTATCATAAGTAGAATTAGTAACTTAAAAAACTAGATAAATGATTTAACACAATAGGTTAAAATGCATTGATCGATAATGTACAAAGCCGAATCCAACAAGTTACTATCATCTTCTTCACAACTTACTTTAGAAAGTTATTTATAATTTATTTTTAAATAATCTTCATAGCAGCACCGACAGCAGCAAAAGAAAGAAGAAGAAAACGAAGGGGAGAAGGAGGAGGAGAAAGGGGGCTGAAATTGTTTAAAAAATGAGTACAAGTTAAAACTTTAAAAATATGAGTATAGATTAAATGGAGGCGATCAAATAGGACGCCCCATGCAATTTTTACATTCATATTATATGTTGTCACTCGATGGCAATATCCCAAATATCTTAGCATGTTCTTCACGTTGTGATTGCTTCAATCAAATATTCCTTTTTAGGCCACTATCAGATTTTGCAAATTTAGCCTTTAAAATTTTTATTTCCGAATAACATTAGACTCGAATCTATCTACTGTTTGCTCATAATTTTCAGTTTGCTCACATATATTAGACGGTGGTCTACCGTTTACAATAAGTCACAAAATCTTAGATTGTAGTAGCATAAGCCAAATTAGGTCTAGTGCAAACCATAACATACGTGAGGCTACCAACAACACTAGAATAAGGAATATGGGACATACACTCATTTTCTTCCTCTGTTTCGGGCAAAGAGTCTGTGGACTACTTGAAGGTGTTGAAGTTTGGCAAAATGCCAAAGTCCCACATTGGTTGGGAGTTAAGTTTGGGGGGGATTTTTCACCTATAAAAGAAGGCCTAATGTTTAGGATTGAAACACACCTCTCATTTGCCTTCTCATCTGTTTAAGGCATTTGTATCTTCTCTCTTTAGTATTATTTCACTTGTATTTTTGGAGTGGAATAAAATATTTGGTTGTGTCCGAGGAGTAGGCAAAATTAGCC